>NW_023270316.1:25548001-25570501 GCF_011800145.1 Mirounga leonina | reverse complement strand
TCCCAACAGAATGGAATTAACATTTTACCCAGAAGTCATACTTGATTTTTTTCCCTCTTCCTTCTGACCTAATTAGGCATCCTACCTTGTTATTTTAAGATCACACTGCCATTTTTTTCTTCCAGTTATGATTTCAATAGCTAAGTGTAAGTTATTCACTGTCATTCAACTGCACAATTGTAATAGCCTTATAATTGGCTAATTGTATCCCATCCACTTCTCTATAAATCATCCACATTTTAATCAGAACTATCTTTATGAAATAAAACTTTTACAATTTTCTTACCCAGTTTGCAGTTGACTCATGAAATTTAAAACAAAACAAAATGTTCTCAGTCATTGCTTGGATTCAACCAACCCAACTAAGATCCACTTGATTCCTTTCTACCCAACACTGGAAATTGTTACTCAGTAGATCTGGTTTTGCACCAGGGACTCTGTAATTCTAGACATTATCCCAAGTGATTTTGACAATCTCCCAGTTTGGGCAACAGCTGTTCTAGACAAGATCAGTTCCCAAAACCCTTTTGGAATTCTTCCTCCTGACTCCTCCACTTATAATATGTTTTTTATATAAATATACATATTTTTCAAAACAGCTCAAATTTTACCTTATTCAAATGCTTTTAAAGTAAAACCTTCACGGGACGCCTGGGTGGCTCAGTCGGTTAAGCGTCTGCCTTCGGCTCAGGTCATGATCCCAGAGTCCTGGGGTCGAGTCCCACATCGGGCTCCTTGCTCAGCCAGGAGTCTGCTTCTCCCTCTGCCTGCTGCCCCCGCTGTTCGTGCTCTCTCTCCTCTCTCTGACAAATAAATAAATCTTAAAAAATAAATAAATAAAATAAAATAAAACCTTCACTTAAAAAATCAATCTCAACTTTTTCATCTTTCCATTGTATGTTATTTCTAATTACATTTTAGATCTTATTAGTTTGTCAAATAACTGACATAATTTATAGATACACTTCTACATAAGTAATCATCTACATGGTAGGGGCATGTTTTCTCATTGTCATCGAAGAAAGCATATCTTTATGTTCCTGCTGATATTTTTCATTATAACTTCTTCTGTTTTATTTTACACTTAATATTAGATTATACTCATTAACTATGTAACATGAAAATTTTGTTTACCTTGATATGGTTCTACTTTGTGCCTCATACACAATGTGCAAAAAATATAATAAGATTCAGGGGATGCCTGGGTGGCTCAGTCGGTCAAGCATCTGCCTTCGGCTCAGGTCATGATCCCAGGGACCTGGGATCAAGTCCCGCATCAGGCTCCTTGCTCAGCAGGGAGCTTGCTTCTCCCTTTGCCTCCTGCTCCCCGCCTGGTTGTGCTTTCTCTTTCTCTCTGACAAATAAATAAATAAAAATAAATAAATAAATAAATAAATAAATAAATAAATAAATAAAATCTTAAAAAAAAGATTCAGGAATATCATTCAGATTTGATTCTGTGGAATAATCACACTGCTTTTATTGTGTTAATACTTCATTATATAATTTACCAACTGAAGAGTAAGTGCTACCAATTTGCATTTGAGTACTTGAGGTAGATGGTCTACATAATTTCCTAGTCTATTTCTCTAAAAGACCCAGGAATTTTATTGTTTCAAATGATAGGGAACAAAAAAGTCTGATATCACTGTGAATTGAATTATTTTTTATATTATATATTTTTACAAAATGAGAACATTAACTTTGGTGGTAGTTATGTAATTCAGAATATTAACAGGATATCTAAGTCAAAAAAATTCTTCTACTGAAATAATTACTTAATAAAAAGTAAACATTATTTTCTGTATTCAACCACTGGTGGTTATTAACTAAAGCTATGCTGTATTAGTAAAATGAAATTATATTTTAGATACTTATATATTTACAGGCATCGGATAGAAAGTCAATTGAAATATTCCAGAAAGCAAATTTTATGTAAATTAAGATAGATGTGATTATCTGCAAAATCACATTTTGTTTTGTAGGCCAGATAAGAGCTAAATATCTATTGTGTGCTTTCCATGTGCCAGATACTAATCTGCTAGAATTTTATAACCAAAGCATCCAGTTTTGCTTGCTTATCAGATGTGCTCCAGAGAACAATTATTATATTATTTACATAGAGAGAGTTGTTATTTCACTATTTCTTAGTTAATTTTCATTTTACTACTAGGGATAGTATGCAGGAAGAGCGGAGGAGATATTAATATGTCAATTCCAAATGCTATATATTATTGATTATGTATAATGGGAGTATGTAATGAAAAATAAATCAAAATGTTTAAAATAATTAAAAATAACTATGATACTACTATCACCTTCAGAGTTATATTATTTTGCAACAAGATATTACTTTATACTCCATTTATTTATAGGTATATTCTAATAGATACTGGGCACCCAGCCACAAATAAGAACCAAATATTTCCTAACCATAAAATCCATCACCCTACACCCCAAATACAACTCCCTTTGCTATGTTAGTGCCCAGGCAACTTAATTCAAAATTCAGTTATCTTTGTCCCATCTTTGGATTCAAGTTCCCTTCTTTGACCCACTTTCAATAGGTGGCCATATATTATGAATTATGCCCTCCTCTGCATTTCTTATATCTGTCTCTTCATGTTCTTTTCCACTGCCCTATTTTCAACTCAACCAAGTCTCACTTGAACTACTCTGCACTATATTCTATGCATCAGTCATGGATTCTTCAGGCCATTGCTCAGATATGTTTACCTGAGGGGTGATCATATAAAATCAGTTGTGCTGTACTATCACCAATATCCACTTGCTTATTGAATGTGGGCCAAGTGTGGCTATAAAATGCTAGACCTCTCCTGTCTCTCAACTCTTTTTATAGAAGTATCTCCAGTTCTTTGTGTTCTACTCTGATTTTTATTTGCCCCTTCCTCATTTCAAATACTTGAAATCCTAGACTTAATTCAAAGTTTAATTCAAATGCCTTTTCATCCTATTAAATATTTCTGGTTGCCTTTCCCAGGATAAATTGACTCATAAAATATTTGTAATCTCTTATCCACTAATTAAAGTCTATGCTATTTTTTAGTTGCCTGTCTTATGTCTCCTACATACTGTATGGACACTGGGGCGGAGGGGGGGGGGCGCTAATACTGATTCCAATTAGTCTTTCTATTTATAGCAAAGGTGAGCCATGACTTGCATAAAGGCAGGCAAAAGAAAATATGGATAATCACTGTTCTGGTACTATTTAATAAAGCATTATGCATCTTTAAACTATTCTCTCTGGACAAAGGAATCAAAATTAAAACTGTTTAATCTACTTGGTTCCAGTATCTTTCTTTACCAATGCTTACTTTTTTTTATCAGTTGTGAATTGGGAAGAACAAAAAAGATATTACACACTGTAGTCCTATCTCTTTCTCCTGTTCATTTGCAAACAATATTTTCATATAAATACACAGGCTTATAGCAAAATAAAAATAATATTTTATACAACTAAAATGTAATTAACTGTAATTGACTCCTACTCCTCCTAAGATCAGTATCAGTAAGCTTTTTATTGCCAAGTCATCAAGACTTTGTTATTCCCGTTACTGGATACCAGTTCTTGTCTTCCTCTGGTTCTTGGGTTCTTTGTTTATATGATATTTTCTGATTTGCTGTCTGACTTTAGGCTTCTCTTACTTTAGGCCAGTTTGATGATTCTTCAGAATAAAAAGCTTATATGCTGAGTAGAACAAGTTGCCTTCTCTAATGGAAACTTAAAGTCCAATCCTTAAAGTACAAAGCAAATCATCCCCAATTGCCCTAACTTAGGTATTGCACTTACCTTTTACTGTTGCACATGTCCATAACAGCTATAAAAAAAAAAAAAAATCTGTGTAAAGCAGGACTTTTTAGAGTCAAGCCTCTATTGGTTTTCTTAGAAGGAGAAAAATCAAATGCCCTTGCTTGGGAAGAACAAGATGTTATTTCTGTAACTGTGGAGTAAAGTATTTCATAGGCCCCCATGGATTTAGAGGTAAAAAGAATGTTTTCTAATCAGTTTTGCCTGGAAGACTCTGCTCTATTTCCCAAAAGCCCTACCTTGTAAAGTTGCTTTCTTTCTCTCATCTTCAAATGTCAACTCTATGATCTGCAGGTAGAGGTTAAAAAAAAAAAAAATTTACCTGCCTAAGCACAGTGTTGCTTCCCTGGAGTGCTTGGGTGACCTAAGATTTATTCAACTAATCATATTAGTATATGAATTCTACCCAAATCATATTTTCAAATATCAGCAGATCATATGAAGTAAAAATATTTATTTTTACTCTTAAGTAATCTTTATTTCCTAACTAGTTATTACAAGGAAACAGACTAAGATTCAGGCCACTGACTAATGGGAATCATTCTAGTTTAGTTACTTTATTAATCACCTGGTAATTGTGTTATTAATTCTAGGCTGAAGTCTACCTGAAGTCAACCATTAAGTTGCAACCACTCAGTTTATTTAGGGTACACTATTTAAAATAAAAATTCTGTTATTGTATTATATCAGATGGCATTTTTTTCCTTTGGCAGTTCATATATTGGTAATTAAATATTATGGATATGTATGGCTTTTTTATAGTCTCATTCCCTTTAAATTGTTGTATTTAAGCCTACTTACTTTTGTATTCTAAAATATTACCAAAACATTACTAAAATTTACCCACACCTCTCAAAGCACAATGGTACTCTGTTCTCTTACATACAAATGTGGTAATAAAATCCAAATTACTAGAAATCACCCATATTCTGCTAGAAATGTAAGGTGATATTACTTGGATGGCATCATCAAAAAAGACTACTGGTAACTACTTACCTTTCATTTAAATGAATAGGAAATTTAATAAATCAAACAGCATTTTTTTTTTTCAGTACAAAGGGGGAAAATGGATTAACAGTCAAATCACTTGAGATACTACTTGACTTAATTTTGAAAGCAATTTGAAAACATCTTGTGAATGGCCAAACTGGTTCTATTAAACTTCTGTATTTCTTTACTCAATGTTTGGGAACTCCTTAGTACAAATAATTACAATTAAAAAAATAAAAAGAGGCTTGCTTTACACATTTATGTCTTAAAATTACTTATTAGAGACATTTTATTTTTACTTCATTTAAATGAAATGAGATATTTTAGGACTTTAAATTTGACTTCTTTAATTAGTATTAAAATATGAAATCTATGTGTAGTTATTAAACTCACTATTAAAATCAATACTTCAAACATGACTAATGTTTTCTTTCAGAATTTCATAGTATGTTGGAATTACAAACAAATGAATAATTATAGTAACATATTCTAAGTGACTTTGTACAATTGTCCAAAGGGGCAAAAGAAATACATTTTACCTTTGAGTAATATTTAAGTAATATATCAACCAAATTAGAGTGGAAAGGAAGATAAAAAAATATCCAGGAAAACCTATGAAAAGGAGAAGGATATAAAAATTCTTAGGAGATGGTAGGGAGACTTTTGAAATATTTTACATGGCCACAATGCAGGGATGGTATATATATGAATGTAAATACATAAATAGATATATGTTTATACATATATGTGTATATATATTATTTATATTTATATTTTCCAAAAGTTAAACAGAAACATAAATAGATATATGTATATACATATATGTGTATATATATTATTTATATTTATATTTTCCAGAAGTTAAACAGAAGAGATAAAAGATAAATAGTTAAACTTCTGTCACTGACTCTATAGTTTGCTCAACGAAGGGTGCATTTTGCTAATGGTAAGCTGTTTGAGAATTTTGTAGAGGGAAGCGTTTTTATCAGATGAGCGTTTACAAAAGATCATTTAACACAGTGTAGAAAATGACTTAGAGAAAGATGGGCTAAGAAAAGAAAGCAAGAAGATGGATGTTATTATGGGAGCCAAGTGAGAAAGTATGAGAGGATGGTGTCCTGGTTCTGAAGATAAGTTTTAATTTTGCTGTAGACAGCAGAGTATCAGAATGGCAGGTAATATTCTGATATATTAAACATATTTATATGGTTTTGTTATTTAAAATTAACACTCACTTGACACGTCTTAGACATTGAACTAAAATTCCAGATAAATTCAATGACAGTGCACTTTGTGATAAACTTTGAAGCACTAATTTTTATAATATTTAGATTCTAATAAACTACAAATATTTGTTTACTAGTCTTTAAAATTGTTCCTCTAATACTTCAGATTTAATTAAAAGTATACATTTGGATCATTTAAGTTACACATGAAGTCTCTTTTCTGTTTTCTGCCTTATTTTCCTCTATTCAATTCACAAGTCCAAAAACATATATTTAAAATTCTATCTTTGGTGCATATCTTAGCTGGCTTGGGCCGCTGTAACAAAATCCCAAAAACTAGCTGGAAGTCAGACTACCAGCATGGTGAAGTTCTGGTGAGAAAGCCTGCTTCCTGGGTTATAGACAGGCAACTTCTCACTTATCCTCACCTGACCCAGAGAGAACTCCGGTCTCTTCATCTTCTCATATGGACAACAATCCCATTATAGGGGATCCACCGCCATGATTTCATCCAAACCCAATTACCTCCTAAAGGCTCCACCTCCAAACACCACTGCATTGGGGATTAGGGTCTCAACAAATGGATATTGTATGCCCATAGCAGTACCTGTAATGGTGAGTTGAAATACATGGATTTATTAAAATAATTGTTAAAGTCAATTTATTATTTACTTAACAAGGCATAAATAAGGAGATTGTATAATGGAAATAATAATGCCTTGTTCTACTCCCCCAAATTACAGAGTGCTGTTGTAACTCATCAATGTGCTATTCATCTTTTCATATAATTCTCAGTGTTCCTACAAATAAAATCTTACATAAAATACTGATATTTTTTATCTTTGTGCACAGTACAATGTAATCGCATATGTTATACTGAGCTGAAATATATAAAAGAGTTGAAGAAACATTCAAATAGTGTCAGCCACTTATCTTTGTATTTTTGTTTGCGATGCATGACCATATCTGTGCTACGTTTTTTAAATTTTCTTATGACCTTTATCTGATGCTCTCTTTCCATAGCTGTCCACTTTCCTTACTACAAAAAGAAAAGGTTGTTTAGTGAAATTTAAACACATTTACGCTGAAGTCGCACAAATTAGTTGAAGTGTTTGTTGACAAGGCTCTGGTCTCCAGTCCTCAAATATATTCAAGGGTTTATCTTTCTATAATGGCTTCTTTTTTTTTTTTTTTTTAGTCTTTACATAGGCTTCATGAGATTCTGGAGCTCATTTTGATTTTTTTATCTTTTTAAAAAAAATTTTTAAAGATTTTATTTATTTGAGAGAGAAAGAGGAAGCACAGAAGGAGAGGGAGAGGGAGAAGCAGGCTCCCCGCGATGCGGGGATCCCAGGACCCTGGGATCACGACCTCAGCCAAAGACAGATGCTTAACGACTGAGCCACCCAGGAGCCCCCTTGATTTTTTTATTCTTGTATCTCTACAGCCTAGCCTAGTACCTGATCATTACAGATGTACACATATGGGCTTAAAAGCATGGCTATAAGTATTTATTAGTATAGATTCATTTGATTTAACACTTAAAATCTCTTGCTTCTTTTTTTAAATTTTTAAATAATTTATTTGAGAGAGAGAGGTAGAGGAGAGGGGAGGGGCAGAGGACGAGAGAGTCTTAAGCAGACTCTGCACTGAGCTCCTAGCGGGGCTTCATCTCACAACCCAAGATCATGACCTGAGTGGAAACCAAGAGTCAGACCCTTAACTGACGCACCACCCAGGTACCCCTCCTTTGCATCTTCTAATGCTGTGCAGAATCTACTCAGGTGCTCAATTCTTAGAAATTGGGGTCTTAGAGGAGTTTGGTTTCCTGTCTACAGGTAAGTTAATAAGAAGGGACTATTACTATTTTTTAATATATTTATTTATTTTTAAAATTTTATAAAGTACACAACTTGATGTTTTCATAGGCTTATATATTGTGAAATAATCACCACAATTAGGCTAATTAACATATCCATCACATCACATAGTTATCATTTTCTTGTTTTGTTTTTGTGTGTGTGTGGTAAAAGAACACTAAAGATCTACCCACTTAGTAAATTTCAGGTATACAATACAGTATTGTTAACTCTATTCACTTTGCTGTAAATTTAGATCTCTAGAACTTATTTATTTTGCATAACTGAAAATTTGTACCCCTTGACCATCACCTCCCCATTTTTCCTTCCCCCTAGTCCCTGGCAACCACCATTCTACTCTCTGTGAGTTCATTTCTTTCTACATATAAATGAGAATATGCAGTATTTGTCTGTTTGTATCTTGCATATTATACTATTTTCAAATATGGCAGGATTTCCTTAATACACACACACAGAGGAATATTATATTTACCACATTTCTTTATCCATTCATCTGCCAATAGAAATTTAGGTTTCTTCCATATCTTGGCTATTGTGAATAGTGCTGCAATGAAAACTGTAGTGCAAACAACCTCTTTAAGATACTGATTTCATTTCTTTTGGATACATACCCAGAAGTGGCATTGCTGGGTCATAAGGTGGTTCTATTTTTAATTTTTTGAGGAACTTTCATATACTGTACTCTGTATAATGGTTGTAACAATTTACATTCACACAAATAGTGTACATGGGTTCCCTTGGCTCCACATTCTGGCCAGCACTTGTTATTTTTTGTCTTTTTGCTAATAGCATTCTAGCAGGTGTTAGGTGATACCTTGTAGTTTTGATTCCCCTTTTCCTGATCATTAGTGAAATTGAGCAACTTTTCATATACCTATTGGTTATTTGTATGTTTTCTTTTGAGAAGTATTTATTCAGATCCTTTACCTGGTATTTTTTTTTAAATTTTATTATGTTATATTAGTCACCATACAATACATCATTGGTTTTTGATGTGGTGATCCACGATCCATTGTTTTCATATAACACCCAGTGCTCCATGCAGTACGTGCCCTCCTTAATACCCATCACCGGGCTAACCAATCCCCCCTCCCCTCTCCCCTCTAAAACGCTGTTTGTTTCTCAGAGTCCATAGTCTCTCATGGTTCATCTTTCCCTCCAATTCCCTCCCTGCCTCATTTTTTCCTTCCTTCTTCTAGTGTCCTCCATGCTATTCCTTATGTTCCACAAATAAGTGAAACTATATGATAATTGACTTTCTCTGCTTGACTTATTTCACTTAGCATAATCTCCTCCAGTCCCATCCATGTTGATGTAAAAGTTGGGTATTCATCCTTTCTGATGGCTGAGTAATATTCCATTGTATATATGGACCATATCTTCTTTATCCCATTCATCTGTTGAAGGGCATCTCGGCTCTTTCCATAGTTTGGCTATTCGGACATTGCTGCTATGAACATTGGGGTGCATATGGCCCTTCTTTTCACTACATCTGTGTCTTTGGGGTAAATACCCAGGAGTGCAATTGCTGGGTCATAGGGTAGCTCTATTTTTTAAATTTTTGAGGAACCTCTACATTGTTTTCTAAAGTGGCTGTACCAACTTGCATTCCCACCAACAGTGTAAGAGGGTTCCCGTTTCTCCACAACCTCTCCAACATTTGTTGTTTCTTTCCCTGTCCATTTTTGCCATTCTAACTGGTGTAAGGTGGTATCTCAATGTGGTTTTGATTTGGATTTCCCTGATGGCTAATGATGATGAACATTTTTTCATGTGTCTGTTAGCCATCTGTATGTCTTCTTCAGAGAAGTGTCTTTTCATGTCTTCTGCCTATTTTTTGACTTGATTTTTTGTTTTTTGGGTGTTGAGTTTGAGTAGTTCTTTATAGATCTTGGATACCAGCCCTTTATCTGTAGTGTCATTTGCAAATATCTTCTCCCATTCTGTGGGTTGCCTCTATGTTTTGTTGACTGTTTCCTTTGCTGTGCAGAAGCTTTTTATCCTGATGAAGTCCCAAAAGTTCATTTTTGCTTTTGTTTCACTAGCTTTTGGAGATGTATCTTGAAAGAAGTTGCTGTGGCCGATGTCAAAGAGGTTACTGCCTATGTTCTCCTCTAGGATTTTGATGGATTCCTGTTTCACCTTGAGGTCTTTCATCCATTTTGAGTTTATCTTTGTGTATGGTGTTAGCGAATGGTCGAGTTTCATTCCTCTGTAAGTGGCTGTCTAATTTTCCCAGCACCATTTATTGAAGAGACTCTCTTTTTTCCATTGCATATTTTTCCTTCTTTGTCAAAGATTATTTGACCATAGAGTTGAGGGTCCATATCTGGGCTCTCTATTCTGTTCCGTTGGTCTATGTGTCTGTTTTTGTGCCAGTACCATGCTGTCTTGGTGATCACTGCTTTGTAATATAGCTTGAAATCGAGCAACGTGATGTCCCCAGCTTTGTTTTTCTTTTTCAACATCTCCTTGGTGATTCGAGGTCTTTTCTGATTCCATACAAATTTTAGGATTGTTTGTTCCAGCACTTTGAAAAATGTCATTGGAATTTTGATCGGGATGGCATTGAAGGTATAGATTGCTCTGGGTAGCATAGACATTTTAACAATGTTTATTCTTCCGATCCATGAACATGGAATATTTTTCCATCTTTTTGTGTCTTCTTCAATTTCTTTCATGAGTGTTCTGTAGTTCCTAGAGTATGGATGCTTTACCTCTTTGGTTAGGTTTATTCCGAGGTATCTTATGGTTTTTCATGCTATTGTAAATGGAATCGTTTCTCTAACTTCTCTTTCTACAGTTGCATTGTTAGTGTATAAGAAAGCAACTGATTTCTGTGCATTGTTTTGTATCCTGCCACATTACTGAATTGCTGTATGAGTTCTAGTAATTTGGGGATGGAGTCTTTTAGGTTTTCCACCTAAAGTATCATGTTGTCTGTGAAAAGAGAGAGTTTGACTTCTTCTTTGCCAATTTGAATACCTTTTATTTCTTTTTGTTGTCTGATTGTTGTTGCTAGGACTTCTAGCACTATGTTGAACAATAGTGGCGAGAGTGGGCATCCTTAATGTGTTCCTGATCTTAAGGGAAAGGCTCTCAGCTTTTCCCCATTGAGGATAATAGTCACTGTGGGTTTTTCATAGATGGATTTTATGAACTTGAGGAATGTTCCCTCTAGCCCTATACTCTGAAGAGTTTTAATCAGGAAAGGATGTTGTATTTTGTCAAATGCTTTTTCTGCATTGATTGAGAGGACCATATGGTTCTTCTCCCTGCTCTTATTAATGTGTTCTATCACATTGATTGATTTGCGAATGTTGAACCACCCTTGCATCCTGGGGATAAATCCCACTTGGTTGTGGTGGATGATCCTTTTAATGTAGTGTTGGATCCTATTAGCTAGGATTTTGTTGAGGATTTTGGAATCCATATTCATCAGGGATATCAGTCTGAAATTCTCCTTTTTGATAGGGTCTTTGCCTGGTTTGAGGAGTAAGGTAATGCTGGCCTCATAGAATGAGTCTGGAAGCTTTCCTTCTGTTTCTATTTTTTGAAACAGCTTCAGTAGAATAGGTATTATTTCTTCTTTGAATGTTTGGTAGAATTGCCAGGGAATCCATTAGGCCCTGGACTCTTGTTTTTTAGGAGGTTTTGGATTACTGCTTCAATCTCGTTATTGGTATTGGCCAATTCAGGTTGTCAATTTCTTCCTGTTTCAGTCTTGGCAGCTTATAGGTGTCCAGGAAGGCCTCCATTTCATCCAGATTGCTCAGTTTATTGGCAAATAGTTGTTGCTAATAATTTCTAATAATTGTTTCTATTTCCTTGGTGTTAGTCGTGATCTCTCCCCTTTCATTCATAATTTTGTTAATTTGGGTCCTTTCTCTTTTCTTTTGGATAAGTCTGGCCAGTGGTTTATCAATCTTATTAATTCTTTCAAAAAACCAACTTCTAGTTTCGTTGATCTGATCTACTGTGTTTCTGGTTTCTAATTCATTGATTTCTGCTCTAATTTTAATTATTTCTCTTTTAATGCATGGCTTAGGCATTGTTTGTTGCTTTTCCTATAGTTCTTTAAGGTGTAGAGTTAGTTGGTGAATTTGGTATTTTTCTATTTTTTTGAGTGAGGCTTGGATGGCTACATAATTCCCCCTTAGAACCGCCTTTGCAGTATCCCATAGGTTTTGGACCGATGTGTTTTCATTCTCATTGATTTCCATGAATTGTTTAAGTTCTTCTTTGATTTCCTGGTTGACCCAAACATTCTTGAGCAGAGTGGTCTTTAGCTTCCAAGTGTTTGAATTTCTGCCAAATTTATTCTTGTGATTGAGTTCTAGTTTTAGAGCATTGTGGTCTGAGAATATGCAAGGAATAATCTCAATCTTTTGGTATTGGTTGAGACCAGATTTGTGACCCAGTATGTGGTCTATTCTGGAGAAAGTTCCATGTGCGCTCAAGAAGAATGAATATTCTGTTGTTTTAGGGTGGAATGTTCTGTAAATATCTATGAGGTCCATCTGGTCCAATGTATCATTCAAAGCTCTTGTTTCCTTGTTGATTTTGCTTAGATGATCTGTCCATTGCTGATAGTGGAGTATTGAGGTCTCCTACAATTAACGTATTGTTATCAATATGACTCTTTATTGTGGTTAACAGTTGGCTTATGTAGATGGCTGCTCCCATGTTGGGGGCATAGATATTTACAATTGTTAGATCTTCTTGTTGGATAGACCCTTTAAGAATGATACAGTGTCCTTCTGTGTCTCTAATTACAGACTTTAGTTTAAAATCTGATTTGTCTGATATAAGAATTGCTACCCCAGCTTTCTTTTGAGGTCTGCTGGCATGGAAGATGGATCTCCATCCCTTCACTTTCAGTCTGGATGTATCATTAGGTTCAAAATGAGTCTCTTGTAGACAGCATATGGACGGGTCCTGTCTTTTTATCCAATCTGCAACCTTGTGCCATTTTATGGGAGCATTCAGGCCATTCACGTTGAGAGTGATTATTGAAAGATATGAATTAATTGTCATCATGTTGCCTGTGAAGACGTTGTTTTTATAGATTGTCCCTATAAATTTCTGTTGTATATCACTCTTGGGGTCTTTCTCCTTTTATAGAACCCCCCTCAATATTTCTTGCAGGGCTGGCTTAGTGGTCACATATTCTTTCAGTTTCTGCCGGTCGTGGAAGCTCTGCATCTCTCCATCCATTCTAAATGAAAGTCTTGCCAGATAAAGTATTCTTGGCTGCATGTTCTTCTCATTTAGTACCCTGAATATGTCTTGCCAGGCCTTTCTGGCTTGCCAGGTCTCTGTGGATAGGTCTGACGTTATTCTGATGTTCCTCCCTCTGTATGTAAGGAATCTCTTCCCCCTAACTGCCTTTAAGATGGTTTCCTTGGTTCTAAGATTTGCAAGTTTTACTATTACATGCTGGGGTGTTGGCCTGTTTTCCTTGATCTTGGGAAGGGTCCTCTCTGCCTCTAGGATGCGAATGTTTGTTTCATTCCCCAGATTAGGGAAATTCTCAGCTATGATTTGCTCAAATACATCTTCTAGTTCTCTCTCTCTCTCCACTCCCTCTGGGATTCCAATTATTCTGACATTGGAATGCTTCATGATGTCACTTATTTCTCTGATTCTATTTTCATGGATTCTGAGTTGTTTTTCCCTGGCCTCCTCTTTTCCTTTTTTATCTATTATATTGTCTTCCAGGTCGCTTATTTGCTCTTCTGCCTCAGTTACCCTAGCTGTTTGATTATCTAGATTGGATTGGATCTCATTGATAGCATTTTTAAGTTCTGCCAATTCACCTTTTATTTCTGCCCTTAGAGACTTTATGTTGCCATTAATTGATTTCTCCATTCTAGCCATTGTCTTCACAATTGCTACCCTAATTCCATCTCTGACATCTTGGTTATATCTGCATCCATTTGTAAATCTGCAGCATAAGTCGTAATCTCTGAGTCTTTTCTATTTTGGGGGTTCCTCCTCCTAGTCGTTCTGTTGAGGGGTGTTTGAGGGAATGTATAGAGTCCAAATTATTGACCAGAACCCAAGCAAGATGCACCTGTTTTCTTGGGACCTTAGGGTTGCTGGCCTCTTGTTTTCCCAGCCTCTCTTCTGCGGGAGGGGCCTGCCGCGCTGTTACTCAGGCAACCCTGTTCTGCTGGAGTTGCCCTGCCCTCCTGTGGCGGGGGATGGGCTCAGCGGGAATCAGTCGTTGGTGCTTTTGTTCTCTGGCGGCTTTCCCTGGCGGCTTTCCTCGTCTCTTCGGTGAGTCAGAGCAGAAGAGACCGTTTCCAACCCTCTGCCTCAGAGTAGAGAGACTGCAGTCTGTTCAGTGAGCTCTCCAGGCCACACCGTCTCCGTTTCTGTCTGTGCTGCTATAAACTGCAGTGTCCTGGGTTGTGCACCCCTCCAAAGTGCCCCCAGTCCTTCCTCCAGTTTGGGGCATGTTTCTGCCCTTTGTGCTTCTAAAACCACCAGCCACTCCCAGTTTGCACATGCCCGACCCCGCACACCGGGTTTCTGCCCTGGGGGCTGCCCTAAAGTCCTTTCCCCGCCGCTACCAGTCTGCGAGTCTGTGCCCTGTCCCCAGCCCAGGAGGCTGTCGCTCACCGGCGGTGTAGGATCCCCATGGCCAGGCACCCTCCCACTGCCATTTATCCTCTGATATCTGCCCACAGAATCACAGCTCCCCCGCTTCGTACCTTGAAACCAACCACCTGCGATATTATGTTTGTAGAGATCCAGATCTTCTTACATCTCAGGCTGGTTCGGTGGGTGCTCAGAGTGGTCTGGTAGATATCCAGCTCAATTCCGGGGACCAGTTGAAATAGGGTCCCCTACTCCTCCGCCATCTTTCCCCCCAGTCAAGAAGGGACTAATAAATAACCAAAGCATTGCCTGTGGCTATTCTGTGTTTTTGTTTTTGTTTTTGTTTTTGTTTGTCTTTGATCTGCCAGTCATTCTGTGGGGTGTATTTCTCTTTTCTTTAGTAAGTCTTGACCATCTTTCTTTCTTTCTTTTAAAAATTTACTGTTGATTACATCATTTTGCTAAAACGGGGTATATATGTCAATCAGATACCAAGTTCAGCTCTTTGAAGCACAGAGTGGCATCAGGATGAATCTTACTGTAATAGGTAAAAGATTGTTGAGTCTTTGAGAATGTACCTACGTATCATTTTCCTCCCTGAAAAACTCAGAAAAATTTCCTTTGAGAATGAACTATAGAAGGAATTTATGTATACTTACATTAAGTCCTTCCACTTAAATTTCATTTATACACACATGTAGACACACACACACGTGTATACATATATGTGTATTTAAATACATTTGTATGTGAGTGGGCATTCATATATGCACACAAGTGCAGAATGCATGTCTTCTATATTTATAATATTTAAATAATAATTTATGCTACCTGGAAGGTTTTGGCATATCTAAATGTAGGCAGTTTTGGACTATTTGCTTAAAGCTATAGCAATATATTTCTAGCAAATTATTGAAATATTTTTATTCATCCTGAAAGATGTATCTGCAGGGAAAAACTCTTATCTTTTCAATTCCACACATGTTTAAGCTTCTAAACTTTGTTCTTGCCAGCAGAGATTTGCTGTCAAGCACATAATTTGATGTTTGATCTCAACCTGTTAATGACTTACATCACACTTAGGACACATTAAGCAAAATGAACTCAATTTATTTAAATCTGGGGACTTGTGCTTTGAATGTACATTAAGGGAATGGTGGTTATGATTATGTTAAGGGTTATGTTAAAGACAATATCAACATTTTATTGGTGCAGAGTTTACTTTTAATCGACATTCATATTTACATCAATTTACATGAAAACAATTTGCTTTGTTATTATAGATTCAGATAGACATTTTATTATAAAACAAAATTATTTCCCCAACATTAAAAGACAGTAGTTCTCATAATTATAATTTTATAAATTATATAGTTCTTAAAATATGTTTATTTTCAATAATTTTAGGGACATATAGAAAGAGTATATATAAAATTTTTCTATTTTTTCTTTATATTTACATTTAAGCAAATAATTATTTTAAAAATGTGTCTGTTCATATGCAGCTCATCTGGGTGATCTTTAACAATAGTGTGAAGAAGATAAACAGCATTCTTTTCATGCTGCCTGTGATACATTAATCTAGTATTTGGAAACTTGCTAAACAAACTTATTAGGTAATTTATGGATATTTTAATATCTTTCTATTCAGGTAATTACCTCCTTTATTTATTACAAAAGACTGCTTATTTTTATTTGAAGTCTTCTCTTATTTGTTCCATTTCCATTTACTCAACCGGTTAGCATGTCAGTAGAATGTCCCAAGGAAAGAATGTTAATAAGGGTCCTTGACACAATTTTAGCTTTAAATAAAGAAGCCATTTGAATTTTTATCATTTTACTTTCTGTTTTATTTTCATAATGTTAATAAGGTTAAAAACTTTCTTCTAAATTTCTTAAGAATATAGATGTTGATTCTTTTTTTTTTTTTAAAGATTTTATTTATTTATTTGAGAGAGCAAGAATGAGAGAGAGTACATGAGAGTGGGGAGGGTCAGAGGGAGAAGCAGGCTCCTCGCCGAGCAGGGAGCCCGATGCGGGACTCGATCCAGGGACTCCAGGATCATGACCTGAGCCGAAGGCAGTCGCTTAACCAACTGAGTCACCCAGGCGCCCTCCTGTACCTCTTTTGAAACCTTCTATTTAATTACTTTGTTAGGTACTGTTTTTCAGATATTGCTTATTGTAATTCATTGTTTCCTTCTGTTGTTAAATTATTACTACTTCATGGTTGTGTTAGTTAATATATTTTCCAACTTGTCTTGCACTTAGTGTGGTTTGTATATGAGTGTGTGTGTGCATTTAGAAATTCAAGAATAATAAAAATTATATTTTTAAGCTCTTTGTGACATACTATATAGTCATGATTTGTAAGCAAGCTATTGAAACAAATACAATTATATATATATATATATTTTTTTCTCATTCATTCAATTTGATTCTCTGTCTACTTAATCTCTGCTACCTTGTGAATTTTAGTGAATTCTATTCTCCCTCAGTGGCTTCGTGTATATTCACTGAATAGTCAATGTCTCTTATAAGACTGTTTTAGATGCTAATATTAGGATAGGAATGGATGAGGAAAAGTATAGTAATATAACAAAAACAAGGTACACAGTGCTCTAAAATGTTTTATTTTTAAGGAAAGAAAAAGTGAAATATACATTTCGTAATGAATCCAATATTATAACAAGAAACAACTTTCCATTTATATTTATTATAATAATTTGTTTAAAGATCAGACTTAAGTTGTAATCATTATTACAGTTTTTAAAATCACATTAATCATAAAAAAAATCACATTAATCATTCCTCCCTCCTCTAGAAAGTAGTTTCATACCCAAAATGAATATATGTGACTGAATATATGAAATGATTATCTTGTTACATTTTAGAAATTAGTAATAATAATAATATTTTCTTGGTTACTAAATTGGTGATTAATAAAAGAAACTATAACACCATTTGCCCAATTAAATGAGAATCCATTCCAAAAAAGAAATGCAGTAGATCTAAAGAATGAATGTAGACATTGAATAAAATTATTATTTACTAGAATGTAATTAATAATGAATTATTCAATATTTATGTTCACATATATAGTTTACATATTTTAAAGATTATCTGTGATTTGGAGTAATGTAAATTTGTAGTCTCTTTCCTTTCTTTCCATAGCCTCAAGAGAGAATTGGTGGTGGCAATTAGAATTGTAAGAAATCTAAACTCCAAGACATTCTGTACCTGATTGTCTTGCCAATGAGGAAAAAAAAAATTACAGGAAGTTTTTTGGCAGAGTAACACTTAATACATGATTAAGTGATAAAATCAAATATATTAATTTCAGTATTTAAATGCTTCTTTGCTAACATTGTGCATTCAGCCAAATTTGCTTTTTTAATTACTGCTCACCATTAGAGTTGAGAAATTAATTTTGATCAGAGTGCACGTTCAAAAGGAAAATCTATTTGATAGCTTGTAGGAAATTTTACCAGGGTTATT
This sequence comes from Mirounga leonina, assembly GCF_011800145.1. Classification (NCBI taxonomy): domain Eukaryota; kingdom Metazoa; phylum Chordata; class Mammalia; order Carnivora; family Phocidae; genus Mirounga; species Mirounga leonina. Next base: position 25,552,472 of record NW_023270316.1, on the reverse strand, counting down.
TCATAGAAATAAATTGTTGAATGTGATGCTTTTAGAGAAAAAAAAAGTGCTGTCAAAAGAATGTATGGAAACACACACAAACACACACACATAGGATGCCAGTGGAATTCTGCCAAGTTTTATTTTTTGTGATTAGAAAATGAAAATATAACAGAAGGCAGTCAGAATTTGTCAAATATGCAGAGGCCATTTAAGGTTGAATCGTGCACGCACTGTTCTTGCCTCCCTGAATAGCATGACTGACCCTCTCCTTAGGATAATCATATACAGTTAGAAAAATACATGAACAGAGGTAAATGATAATGAAAACAAAGATCCCAACTCAATTTTTGAGAGAATTCTGATGAAATGTCTTGTGCTTTGGACAAGGGATGAGGCAATACTGAAAATAATTTGAATTTATTTTTAAAAAAACCTTAAATGAATCTGTTTTGAAAAGATTTGGAGGTAGTTCAGGTGCTATTTTTTCCCCTCTGCAGCGGGTCATGTCAATGTAAGTAATAAGGCATGAAGGGTATGGTCATGTTGCCTCACCTTTTAAAAATCTTCATCTCTCCTGGTTGTCTTTTACAGTTGGCTTTGGTTCAGAACAATTACAGCAGTCTGCTGCTTAAAATTATTTTAAAGGATGTAAAAGTAATGTGAATGTGACAGTCAAATACTTTACCATTAACCCTAAAGCTAGAAGGTGTCCTTTAAATTTCAGTGGGTGAGCAGGAACCTATGTCCATTGCCATGACTACATAAAATCAGATCCAATAGTCCAGCTCTTCTAGATTTGTTAAAGGTATCTCATATCCACTATGAGAATATACCTACAGTTATTTAAAGGTAACATAGTGACATGATTTGTATATATGCACATTCTGTCTTCCATTTAATTTGTTAAGCTATTAATGAACTCCTAGCGTTAAATTTAGATTGTTCTTAAGTTTGTGACTAGTGCCTGCTTACTAAGTTTATCTGCTCTCTCCCCCATATTGATAAGAAATTTCTAAAGATTGCTAAAGACCAAAGTCAGATCAAAATAAATATATGAACTATGATTCTATTCTGAAATCCAAAAAATAGTGATAAGTCTGAAATTTTTATAGCTTAACAAGGAACATAGGCATATTTACTTAAAAAATAAGAATATATTTCGCTCCAAGTCTCTTCCAGGGGAGAACATAGTTTTCCCTTAATCCTTGTTCTCTGTATAAGGATAAGGCAACATTTGGGACATTCGATTAGTTGGCTAGAATACTTAAGAACACGGGGAAACAGTTTCTTCCAACTCTCAAAACAAAGAGGCAAGAGACTATCAATTTTAAATTTTAAAAAAAGCAAAAGTGTTTACAGCTGCATAAAATAAAATAAATAGAATAAAATAAAATAAACTGAATGTTCATCATCAATTTGTCCACAAATGGACAAATTCTGGTATACCTATTCACTACTTAGCAATGAGGGGGAAAAAAACTAATGATAAATTAAACAACATCAAAAAATCTCTCCATATTTGTGATGAGTGCAAGAAGATTAACAAAGGGCATGAGGAAACTATTGAGGATGATTGATATGCTCATTATACCGATTTTGGTTATACTTTTCAGGAGTGTACACATGCAAGACATATTAAATCATATACATGTGCTGTTTATTGTACAGTAGTTACACTTGAATAAAATGTGTTTAAATATTACAGACAAAATTTTATATATACAACTGCAAAAATGGGAAGTATATTTGCAACTGATAACAAGGATAAAGCTCTAACTTCAATCATGTATAAGGAACGTCTAATGTTTCATAAGAAGTGACTCATAAAATTGAGCATAAATGTAGGAGTGCTGACAACACTGACTCCATCTTTTGTCCTCCCTTTTGGTCATGACCTTGCAATGGCCTCCCTGGCAGCTGCATGTTCCAGGCCCCATGCAGGTTAATGTACGTCCCGACCGAAATGTGGGAGGGTTTGTTCTGGTCTTCCCTAATGTGGTGCACAGAAGGCCCCACTTAAGATAACTAGCAGAGATCTTCTGGCACACAGATAGAGCCGTTTTAGATAATTACTTTGTGACCTCATCGCCATGCCCCTCGCTCCATAAACGCTGGAGGGGGTGGGCAATGGGCAGAGGGTAGCTGCAGAGAATAGTTGTATGGTGCTCTGACTCGTCAGTCCGTTGATCCATCTGTCCATCCACCAGCCTGATGGCCCCTGTCAGTAAGTAACCCTGAATAACACTCTATGTAAATGGTATGGAGAAGCTTGCTTTGTTTTTCAGTTTTAAAGGGTCTTCTCAGGGTGGAGGAAACTTTACTATCTTCCTCTGTCTCCTAACAATATGCTATTAATACGTAGGAGAAGCACCTATAATTGGCTCTGATAAGTAAAAATCTACTCGACTTTAACCATAGTAAGAGGAATGAAACTTAAAAATACATTGCAATACTCTTTCACCTATTATAAAATTTGATAACAGTCTATGTTAATTGAGCATTCAAGAAAATGATCATTGTATTACATTGTTCGTTAAACTGTGTATGTGATGTAATCTTTATGCAAGACAATTAGCAACATTCCAAAACATAACTTTAACTCTGCACTTTCATGCCTAAGAATTTCTATATATGCAATATACTTTTTTATTTACCACATTGTCTGTAATAAGTAAAAATTAACAAGATAAAAAAATAAAACTTAAAAGCTTTTTAAATAGAGAACTTGTTTAAAAAATCATGGTAAAATTTGCAAAGACTAGAGGACAACCATGAAAAATGAATCAATGAGCTCTTTTTAAATCGACATGGTGAACTGGTATAGAACTACCCTGAATATACCATATAGTGTTGTTGGTATTCTAAAATTTGTCTTTATAGAAGGACGTGGAAATATTAGACAATGTTGGGCATTCAAAAAAATTGCTTTTTAAGTACATACATAGAAACTGATACTATTCAATGGCTGCCTCTACGAATGGACACTGGATGGCTGAAGAAAAAGAGTGGGGATGCAGTTTCTACTCTTTCCAAATGTATAAATATTTATTCAAATTTAAGTTATGGCAAAATATAAATATTTATTCAAATTTAAGTTATGGCATAAGTCAAAGTACAAACTAACCAAAAAGCGACTAAATATTTGAATCCACTTACATTTTCCTGTGTAGAATTAACTTATTGAATGACAATTTAAAGACGCAATCCATAAAGAAAAATATCGATCCATTTAACTATCCAAAGTTGTAGGTGGGTTGTGTTAAAATGCTTCAATGAAAGCAAAAATAATAAGCAATAGTCTGGGAGAAAATATTTGTAATTCATATCTCAGGCTATGGGCTAGTAGTTAGAATATATTTTGAAAAGTTCTGCAATATCAAATAGGAAAAGAAAAATAAATCGTTTAAAAAATGAGTAATTTGTGAAGGAAAACCAAGAGGCTCAATGAAAATATGTGAGAACTTCCTATTTTTAGCAAACAAGTGTAAAAATATAGTAAAAATTTGTATTCATTCCCGGAATAGAGAGAAAGAATTAACTTTTTCTAACACACTGCTGATTGATAAGTATTATAATTGCTTTGAAACAAACTTCGTGAATATGTATAAAATTAATTTCAGATAATCCAGAAATCTATAATAATATGCTCATAAAGAAACAGGTTATGAGCATATTCAACTCAGCCCAGCTTTTCTGTAATATCAAAAAATAGAAAACATTACAACGTTCATCAATAAGACAATAATAATTAAAGATAATATAGTATGCACACCCTTTGACTACCCTAATGTGTCACATTGAGGTAGATGGAAAACTAGATGATAGATGGATAATAGATTTTTCTAGACACAAAAATAAATATACAAAGCTTATATCTCAGAAATAATGTTGAATTTTTTTTAAAAATTGTGTTAGTATCAATTTCATAACATAAATATGTTTTAAGAGTAAAAGAAGAACAAAACTTAGGTGCTTATATAGAAATGATTTGGAAAGATTCTCACATTTTCACGGGGGAGAGAGAAAAACTGTATTGGTCTGAAAATGATGTTTAAAGGCATTTATTTATCTTGTAAAAAGGCAGAAAGGAAATGCAAAACAAAAACAAATAGTTAATTATATGTGTAAAGAATGTGTGTTTTATGGCTCTCCCCCTCCTGCTTTTTAACATTCCTAACAATAAAAATATGAGAGATCAAGGATGAACTTTTTAATGCAGGTAACTTACTAGTGCAAGATTACTTTGGAATAAAAAAATCCTAGTATAGGGGTGCCTGGGTGGCTCAATTGGTTAAGCATCTGCCTTTGGCTCAGGTCATGATCTCCGGGTCCTGGGATCTAGCCTTGTGTCCCGCTCTCTGCTCTGCAGGGAGCCTGCTTCTCCCTCTCCCTCCCCCTCTGCCTGCCGCTCCCCCTGCTTGTGCGCTCTCTCTCTCTCTGTGAAATAAATAAATAAATAAATAAATAAATAAATAAATAAATAAATAAA
>NW_023270316.1:25476698-25547991 GCF_011800145.1 Mirounga leonina | reverse complement strand
AAATAAATAAATAAATAAATAAATAAATAAATAAATAAATAAATAAATATATAAATAAATAAAATCCTGTAAAAAAATGCTCGTATATATAATTATCATTGAAGATAACTGTATTGCATTGCCAATGCCCACCAAGTGTCTAGTCCATGACAGTAATAATAGTTACCACTTAACAACTCTGCTTTGTTCCAAATGCCATGTTAACTCACATACTAGAACTCACACAATTCCCCCCCAATTCTTTAAATTATTATCTTAACCTTAGTCCCTCATCTAAAAATTAAGATAATAATTTAAAGTTGTTTTAACTTGATCCAGGTCACACAACTTGCAAAAGAAAAAAAAAATCAGGTATTTATACTTAGATATTTCTGACACCCAGACTTTTCCATCAACTGACAAATAAATGTTGGTTGGATAAATGATGTATCTCACCCAACCTATCTGAAAAATAAAGTTTACTTTAAGGTCTATAGAGTTGAAATGAACAGTTACATATAACGCTCAACTGGAGAATGGAGGGAGCATCATTTTCTAAGAGATTGTGTGTGAGGGGAGGGGACCAGGGAGTAAGATTGCTCTATTGCTCTAACTAAAAGATAATATGACTATATTGTATAATAAAAGTGGCAGTTATTTATGACATCTATCTCTATACTAAAAATTATGTTAAAGAAATGTGAATAATATTGAGATTTAGTATTTACCTCTGGAATTATGTGAAAACTCAATTAATATAATACATCAATTTGATTTGTATACATTCCCATTTGGACTGGGAAGTAATGCCCAACCCTGTAATCTTTATATATATATATATATTATCTTTATATATACTTCAAATTTGAAAATGAATTAAATATTTTCCATAAATTGGACAAGATGTAATGTCTGCATGTTCTTTATTTAATTCAGTAATAAGTCTGATGGAGGAGGAACAGGTATAAGAAAGAAAATTTTCTTCCACCAGTGTGGAATTATTGTGTCCTTGGTGCCCTTATGAGCTCTAAGAGTATCTCATATGTTACGTGATTCACTGTAATACATGCAAGTCAGTTTATATAAAAATGTTAGAAAAATGAGAAAAAAAAAACTGTTATAGGCCAGATAAATTCTCCTGATAATGCCAAAATTGATGGGTATCTGAACAAATGACATGTTTATGTGATTATTACCAGCTTGAAACAGCCATACCTTTGGAAACTTCAGCCAAAAACTAAATAATGGCCCATGGAAACCAATATTGTGCAGACAGTGTTGAAATTGCTAGCAGCATTTCTAAGGCAAATTCATTTTGTCATATAACTTTTCCTTGCAGATAGGCATTATTCAGTAAGAAAAGTACTTTCAATTAAGCATGGTTTATATATATTTTACACAGGTGCTGTAACCCACCGTTTCTAGGATGCTGACTTTATAAACAGTTTCTATTAGAGAAGCAGTTGATAGAAATACATCCATGCTTTCCTAAGCAAATGCCTGAGGATGCAAAAGCAGGGGGTGAACAAGAATAAGGGAGAGCTGACATGTGAGCTCACAAGTCAATGGAAGGAACATGACTATAAATATTTTATGCGTCAGAAAACACTTTTTTTTCCTTCCTCCAAAAATAAAAATGTGTTTAAACCACACTAAAAAATTCAACCTTTATTTTCTAATATATGTACAGAATCACTTCATTTTTCTTTTTTTTTAAAAGATTTTATTTATTTATTTGAGAGAGAGAATGAGATAGAGCGAGCATGAGAGGGGGGAGGGTCAGAGGGAGAAGCAGACCCCCCACTGAGCAGGGAGCCCGATGCGGGACTCGATCCTGGGACTCCAGGATCATGACCTGAGCCGAAGGCAGTCGCTTAACCAACTGAGCCACCCAGGCGCCCCATTTTTCTTTTATAGCCTTTATTTTTTTACAGCAGTTTAAGATTCACATTGAAATTGAGAGGGGTACACAGATTTTCCATATACACCCTGCCTTCACACGTGAATAGCCTGTCACATTCTCACATCATCAATATCACTCACCAGATGGTACTATTTTTTTCTTTTCTCAAGAATGTACCTGCATCGATACATCATAATCACCCAAAGGCCATAGTTTACCTTAGGGTTCACTCTTGGTATTGTACATTCTATGGGTTCTTACAAAAATACAATGACGTATACGTACATTCATCATTATAATATCATACAGTGTATTTATTTTCACTGCCCTAAGACTCCTCTGTGCTCTGCCTCTTCATCTCTCTCCACCCAAACCTCTGGCAATCAATGATTTTTTCTTGTCTCCATGCCTTTAACATAATATCAGATAGTTGAAATTCTGTAGTATGTAGACTCTTCAGATTGGCTTCTTTCACTTAGTAATATGAATTTAAAGTTTCTCCGTGTCCTACTGGCTTGATAACTCATTTCTGTTTAGCACTGAATAATATTCCATTGTCTGGATATACCACAGTTTATCTATTCACCTACCAAACCACATCTTGGTTTGCTCCCAAATTTTGGTGGTTATAAACAGGCTGCGATAAACACCTGTGTACAAGCGTGTGTGTGGTCATAAGTTTTTCAACTCCTTTGGATAAATACCAAGGAATTCAACTGCTGGATCATATGATAAAGAGTATGTTTAGTTTTGTAAAAAAAAAAAACCAAAAAACAAAAAACAAAACACCAAACTGTGTTCTGTAGTATTTTGTATTCCCACCAGGAATGAATGAAAATTCCTGTTGTTCCATATGCTCACCAGCATTAATGTCAATATTCCAGACTTTGGCCATTCTAATAGGTATGTTGTACCATCTTCTTGTTTTAATTTGAATTTATTTGATGATATATCATGTAGGATATATTTTCATAGGTTTATTTGCCATAGTATGTCTTCTATGGTGAGGTATCTGTTAAGGTCTTGGTATATTTTGGGTAACAGTCCTTTATCAGATGTATCCTTTGGAAATATTTTCTCCCAGTTTCTGGCTTGTCTTCTCATCTCTTGACATTGTCTAATACAGAAGTTTTAAATTTTAATGAAGTCCAGCTTATCAACTGTTTATTTCATGGATCTTGCCTTTGATGTTGTATCTAAAAAGGTCTTACCGTACCCAAGATCACTAGGTTTTCTCCAATGTTATCTTCTAAGAGTTTTATAGTTTTGCGTCTTACACTAGGGTCTGTAATCCATTTTGAGTTAATTTTTATGAAGGATATAAGTTCTATGCTGAAATACATTTTTTTGCATGTGTATGTCCAGTTATTCCAGCACCATTTCTTAAAGAGACTGCCTTTGTTCATTGTATTATTTTTGCTACTCAGTTGACTATATTTATATCCATCAATTTCCTGGAACTCTATTCTGTTTTATTGACCTATTATTTTGCCAATACCACATTGTATTGATTACTGTAGCTTTATAGTAAGTTGTGAAATCAGGTAGTGTCTGTCCTCCAACTTTGTTCTTATCCTTCAATATTTTATTAACTATTCTAGTTTTCTTTTGTTGTTGTTGTTGTTTGCTTGTTTGTCTTTCCATATAAACTTTAGAATCAATTTGATAATATTCACAAAATAACTTGCTGGGATTTTGACTGAGATTGCATTGAATCTATAAATCCTATTGAGAAGAACTGACATTTTGAAAATACTGAGTTTTTCTATCCATGAACATAGATAACTCTTCACTTATTTGGTTTTTCTTTGATCTGTATTTTTCTTCAAAGATTTATTTATTTATTTGAGAGAGAGAGCATGTGAGTCGAGGGAGGGGCAGAAGGAGAGGGAGAGAAAGTCTTAAGCAGACTCCATGCTGTGTGCAGAGCCCAACACAGGGCTTGATCTCAAGACCCTGAAATCATGACCTGGGCCAAAACCAAGAGTCAGACACTTAACCAACTTCACCACCCGGGTGCCTCCTTGATCTGTATTTTAATAGCCACTCTTGGTATTGTTCTGGTAACCAATGTCAATTTCTTATATGATTTGCCCAACAGAAAACAATGTTTGGAAGCATCAATTCCAGATACATGAGTGATACTTTTCTCAGTTACACATAAATAACGATTAATGAGAGAGAGTAGGAGTGAGATACAAATGATCTTGTCCAGTTCACTGCAGTGTGAAATTTATTCTCCTCAACCCTGAAATATTTAAAAACTTGATTCTCGGGGCGCCTGGGTGGCTCAGTCATTGAGCGTCTGCCTTCGGCTCGGGTCATGATCCCAGGGTCCTGGGGTCGAGCCCCGCATCGGGCTCCCTGCTCGGCGGGAGGCCTGCTTCTCCCTCTCCCACTCCCGCTGCTTGTGTTCCCTCTCTAGCTGTCTCTCTCTCTCTCTCTCTCTATCAAATAAATAAAAAAAATAAAATATTTAAAAAAAAAAAAACAACTTGATTCTCTAAGTGTGTTTAGGCCTCCTCAGATCTCATCAGTGCCATAAATTATTCAGGATCTCAAATTAGTTGCTTAAGTTGTCTAAATTCTTTACAAAATAAGTGGTTGTTTTTAACCTGATATTTCAGTGGATCTATTTTGGATTATTTATTAACTAGTTGCATTTATATAATTGTGTACTTGTAGTTTGTTCCTTTTTGCTAAGGTATATTTACTCCTGAAGAATAGACCTAGCACAAGATCACTATCCATTCCCTTGTTGATGGCATTTGGTTGTTTCCAGTTTCTTTTTATAAATAAAGATGATATAAATATTTTTGTTGTTGACTTTTGTGTGGCTATATGTTTTTATAACTCTTGGGGAAACAGCAAAAAATTAAATTATCGAGCTATTTGGTGACTTTAGGTATAAAAGAAACTGTAAACTGTTTTTCAGAGTTTTCCCATCTTATATCCTCAGAAGCATAATTGAGAGTAGAATCACATCACTTCCTGGCTGACATGTGATATTTCTCATATTTTTAATTTTACCTACTTTATTGGGATTGAAGTGGTATAATATTTGGGTTTTATTTTGTTCCCTAATGACTAATGACAGTGAGCTCCTTTTCTTGTGATTTTTGGACATTCATATATCTTCTTAGCTGATGTGTCAGTTCAAGAGTTTTGCTCAATTTTATTGTGTTGTCTGACCTTTTATTACTGATTTGTAGGACTTTTTAAAAAATATATTTTTCATACAAGTCTTTTGTTAAATGTATTATGCAAATATTTTCTTCCAGTCTGTGACTTACTGTTTTCTTCTTTATATTAAATGTATATTTATAAGAACACAAGATTTTCATAGTGAAACATTTCAATTTCTATATTTCTTCTATTACTGATTTCTTGTTTTTATTACTTTATCTTTGCCTACCTATTATCTATATGTAAAAGACAGCAAATATAGTTTCCTTTGTTTTCTTCTAGAATTTTTACATTTGGTTAAAATTTAGGTCTGTGATGAATGTCAAATTAATGTTTTTCAATGTTGTGAGGAATAGGTCAAAAAAAATTTTTTTCCTTACATATACCCAGCTTTTCTAGCACCATTTGCTGAAAAAAAACTATCCTTCCTGCATTATTTTACCTTGATGCCTTTGTTTAAAATCAATTAACTACATATCTGTAGGTCTATTTCTAGACTCTTTGTTCTATTCCATTAATCATTATGTCTATCCTTACACAAATGCTATCACTGCTTTAATTATCATAAATTAATACAAATTTCTGAGATCAGGTCATGAAAATCTTCCAACTTTTTAATGCACATTTTGGCTATTTTGTGACCTCTTAGTTTCCATATAATAAATATAGTCTTAACAATTTCTATACAGACTTTCTAGAATTTTGATAATGGTATTTTTAGGGAGAATTGACACCTCAACAATGTATCTACACACTTACATAGGCTTTTTCTAATCTTTCCCAAAGCGATTTCTACTTGTACAAATGTTTAAAAATATCTTGTTAATATATATCTGTAGGTGCTATATTTTTGGTATTATATAATTGGTGTAATAAATAAAAATTTCCAATTCAGTTTTAGGTTACAGAAATCCAATGGAATTTTGTATATTGACCTTTTATTTTTTCTTCCTTATCATATTCAATTACTTAGATCCTGTATTTTTGGTAGATTTCTTCAGATTTTTAACATAAAAATAATGTCTTTGAAAATAGTTTATTATTTACTTACTTTTACTTTATGCTCTATTCTATTTGTTGGGGTTTTTTTTCTTTCTTTCTTTGTTGCACTCAGATTTCAACCACAACATTAAAAAGAATAGGGCATGGCAGAAATTCTAAACTTGTTCTTGTTTTAAAATTATATATTCAAATTTTAATAGATATAGGACTTTTCAGGTGTTCTATTTCTCCTGCCTTCATCTTTGTCAGTAGTGCCTTTCAATGGATTTGGCCATCTCAACTAACTTGTAGAATGTACTAGAACTACATTGTTTATAGCAGTCTTTTAATATATTTTTAATGACATTTAGATATGTGTTTTATTTTGTTTGTTCCCTAAGTATAAATGAGTGTTTCCTAACTTTGTTATTATTTTTATAATAACACACATTGGCTTTCTTAACATTCCTTTTTTTCTGTCTTTTGATTTTAATTTCATTTCACTTCTATTATTTTCATTTTTCTCTTATTTTGAATTAAATTTGCTTTTATTTGGAATGTTTAAAATGAAAGCTTAGATCATTTATTTTAAACCTTTCTTATTTTTTACTATAAGCAAATAAAGCTATAAATTTCCCTCTAATAATACTTTAGTGATATTATGTCATGTTTTATGATTATGATTATGATTATGTTTGGCATATTTTCTAATTTTTCTTATAATTTTTCTTTAGATGCATGATTTATTTAAAGTAATATTGTGTAACTTTGCATTATTTAGGACTATTTCTGGGTAAATTTATTTTGATTGTTTTCCAATTTAATTAACTTTTGTCCAAAGGACATAGCATATTTCAATTTTATTTTTATTTTTAAGATTTAGTTTAAGGTCCAGCATATTATCTATTTTCATCAATATTCTATGTGCCCTTGAAAATAACATGTATTCTGCAAATATCTGATAGTGTTCTAGAAATATCAGTGAGATCAGGTTGGATGATAACATTGTTCAAATCTTCTATATCTTCACTGATTTTTTTTGTGTGTGTGGTTTTGTTTTGTTTATGCTTATGTATTGTTCAGGGATAGTCCTTTCCCCACTTCGTGGATTTTTTTTTTTTATCACTTTAGTTCAGCAAATTTCTATCTTGTGTATTTCAAAACTGTTATTTTTGTGCATAAAGTCGATGTTTATTATGATGAAATTTCCTGTTATTATTATTTTAAAAATTCTTCTTTTTTTCTATGTTAAATCTCTGTATGCTATGATCTGTGTTGTTTTTGGTATTGCCACATCATTTTGTTGTGTGTCTGGAGTTAGCATGTTATGTCATTTTCTATCCTTTAACTTTCTAACTATCTTTATAGTGCTTCTCTTATAAAAATAATGCAGCTACGGGCGCCTGGGTGGCTCAGTTGGTTAAGCGACTGCCTTCGGCTCAGGTCACGATCCTGGAGTCCCTGGATCGAGTCCCGCATTGGGCTCCCTGCTCAGCGAGGAGCCTGCTTCTCCCTCTGACCCTCCCCCCTCTCATGTGCTCTCTCTCTCTCACTCTCTCTCTCTCAAATAAATAAATAAAATCTTTAAAAAAAAAATAATGCAGCTTCTCCTCTCAGAGTGGAGAGTGCCCTCATGTAAACATAGATGTTGTTCAGTGTTTCTTTCAAATGTTATGCCTTCTTTAGTTGGTGAATGTTTTGGCTTGCTCTCCAATGTCTTCAAACAAGATTTCCGCCAGCAGAGTTTGTGATTTTTATATGTAGGATGTTAAGTCTAATATAAGTTACTTTGCCATTAGAAGTTCAAAAATGTTTTAGATTTTTGTCTTTGTGTTTACATACTCCATTTGGAATAATACTTATTACTAGGCACACATACAGAATACAGAAAATCCCTTAAAGATATTTCAGGTGTATGTTGAATGCATATGTAAACTTTCTACTTTTAGTTTTTTATTATTTTTAAGTAGAGTTAATTATTAAAGTTTTGTTAAGTGGTATGACATTCTTGGAAAATGTTATCTCTCTGTACATAACATAATATTTGTAAAATGCATTTCTTAGTTCTACCAAATGGAATTTGAAATTTTCTCAAATAATTAACAATATATTTAATTTTCCCAGAAACCATTGCAAAAAAATTGCACATGAAGATAATATTAACATTATTATTTTAATCAAGCAGATAAATATTTAAAATATGTTAGTGTGTAAGTGTCAATTACAGAGCACTTTAGAAAATAGTTTGGTAGTTTGTCAAGAAAATAAAACTAATATATGACCCTGCAATTTCACTTGTAGTTATGGAACCAAGAGAAATAAAAATATATATCCACACAAAGAAATGCATATGAATGTTCATAGCAGCATTATTCATAATAGCCAAAAATTAGGAATAATCCAAATATTCATCAGCTAATGAGCAGATGTACACAATGTGGTATATTAATAAAATGGCATACTATTTAGCATTGAAAAGTAACAAACTACTGACACATGCTACATCGTGGATGAATGTCAACATCATGTTAAATCAAAGAAGCCAGATGTAACAGACAATGAATTGCATGATTCCATTTATATTACATAGGCAAGAGAAGTGAATTTATAGAGACAGCAGATAAGTGGGTGCCTAGGGCTGGGGGTGAGACTGGAGATTTACAACGAATGGGCTTATGAAATAAGATTGTTTTAGAATTGATTTGTATTGACCATTGCACCACTCAGGATAGTTACTATAAGTCACTTGAAATGAGTCAATGGAAATAGGCGAACTTTATGGAACATGAAATACTTCTCAATAAAACTACAAGTGAAATAAAAACATAATGAAATAAAATACACTAATCAAAATTAATTGAATATTCAGTATATTATTGAAACTTGTAAACATTTTGAAAAGGCAGATTCTGTATTTTCAAATAAGTTCATTTACATCTGTACATGGATGGGCAAAAAAGATAATGCCAAATATAACATATGACCTTCTGGATGAATAGGTGAGATAACCCAAACTGCATCGTACTCCCCTGAAGGAATATTTAAAAATTGCTAACCCTACTGGGAAATTAAATAGCCTCATTTAGTTTTCATTTTTTTTCTCTTTTCATGCCAAATCTCTAATGAAAGTGCTAAAGAGCAATGAAATGGCCAAAGGCAGGAAGCCAGAGACAAAGAGAGAGGGTAAAGAGCCAAATAGGCAACCTTGAAATAACTGAGTTGATTGATTGAGCAACCCATTTAGACAATTATCTTAATAGCTCTGTTTGTTAAAAATTTCCTGGTGGGCTTGCCAGATACTCCAAAATAGTTGTGATTCAGAAACAATATGAGTATTGTTTAAGTGAGAAGATGGGGAGTCAGACAAGTTCGATTTAAATAGAATCTCCATAAATTCTGACCTGTGCAACCTGTCTCAGGTACAGGTCCAGTTTATACTGATGTATGGATTTAATGAAGTCATACATGTAAAATACTTACCACATTACCCCATGCATTGTGTTTACTCCACATACAATCATGGAGTTAAATAATATACCTTAGCTGTCATTAATATTTTAGAATGCCATTCAGGAGGAAAGCAGAGTAGACCACATATATTGAAGGTCAATACAATGCTAGAAAAGCAGCTAATGTCTTTTATTCAAGAAACTGTACAGTTTGGAAGGGAAAAGTCTTAATGATTGACTACTGGGTCCATATAACTGACCAACACAGCCCAAATAATTGAATAAGCTTTTCTATATGCCCAGGTTTTCCATGACTTTTTGTGTTTAAAATAGCAAGATGTATTATTACATAATATAGAATTACAGGACTAATGAACAGAACTAATAATTGAGCAATAAACTCTTTCAAGGAGGAAAAGAATGTGTACATATATACTGCTGTGATGATTCCCCCTATCTTGTGAATCAAAATTATTCCTTAAAGAACTGTTTATCTTCCCAACAGGTAGATGCTAAGATCAGGTTTTATGCTAAGGTACACAGAGAATACAGTAGATAATCTGAAGACAGCACGAGGCTTTCTTTGATAAAGAAATGTATTGGATAGCAATGGCAGGAATAAAAGAGGATAAATAGTAGAGCCTTAGGTGGACAAGGAAAATCCCCCTTTAGGACAGAGGTCTTCAAGTTATTTCTGATAATGGTCAGATAGGAAATATTTCAGGCTTTCCAGGCCAGAGAGTATCTGTCAGGACTACTCAGTTCTGCTGTTGTATCATTAAAGCATTCATAGACAGTATGTTTAAAAAAAGGGGGGAGGGGAGGGGTGTAAGAGTGTTCTGATAAATCATTATTAACAAACATAGGGCTGATTTGGCCTAAGTGCCATTTTTTGCTTACCTGCTCAAGGGGATGCTACTTGAAGGATAAATTAAGTATGTGAGAGACAATTATGTTTGGGGAAAATGATATACAGGAGTCCCCTCCTATATGCAGGGGATACATTCCAAAACCCCCCACGGGTGCCTGGAACAGTAGAGTCCCAAACCCTGTAGAGACTGTGTTTTTTCTGATACATGCATACATACCTAAAATAATGTTTAATTTATAAATTTGGCATAGTAAGAGATTAATAAAAATAAATAAAATAATTATAACAATATACTGCAATAGAAGTTACATGAATGTGGTCTCTCAAAATACCTTGTACTGAACTTCCCCTTCTTCTTGTGATGATGTGAGATGATGAAATGCCCATATGATGAGCTAAAGTGAGGGGAATGACGTGGGCACTGTGATGTATGTAGCATTCGGCTACTACATACTTTCTGACAATATGTCCAAAGGGGGGATCATCTGCAGCTGAACCGAGGTGTACCACAGGTACTAACTGCAGGAAGCAGAATTGCAGATAAGGAGGGACTAGTAACTGAATAGCTTAAAATTTGAAAGTGTGTTTGACGTTAATGAAAATATTAAATACATTTAAGTGCAGAAGAAAATATTGGATTGTATTTCAGAAAGACCACTGTTCATTAACTAGAGGTCAATTATCCTTTGAAAACACGAATAAGTATGTATATATATGTTATGGGTGTGAGAGTCTGCATTGTCTGAATGGAGGTCTTGGTCCTTGGGTTACCAGTGAGAAGATTTACATGGAGGTCCATGCCCAGAGTATAGGCAGTCAGAAGGAAAGTAGCAAGCACAAAGCAGTTTATTAAAGTGAAAGCACAATCAAGGTGGGAGAGTGGGCAGGTTCTGCAAGGTGGAACCAGCCCCTAGGTTGTTTTGGAATTGGGTATTTTGGGGTCTCTCTGGGCTGGGAGCAGCTGTGATAAACAGTGTGGGGTGGTCACTTAACAGGAGGCTGTTTCTAATCATTTGGGAGACTTTTCCCAGAGGTTGGGAGGGGGAGTTTTGACCTTACAAGGTTTGTACTGGAACCTTCTTGGCAGCCTTTCTCCGTGGGTGGGGCTGTATCCACAATGCAAATGTATTATAATGAGTCTAGGGGTTACCCTGGGGCAAAGGTGGAAGAGGAGAGTGCATGTTCCCACCTGTGGCTCTTGATCTGTCAAGCCCAAGGTCTTGGAAGCCACAAGGTCAGGATGTTGCGCTCCAGGGCTTTTAATGTGTAGTTGATTTATCACTGTCCTTGTGATTTGCCTCCAGCTCATGTCTCAATCATTCCCCTTTAAGGACTTAGGACTCTGCCTCGGGGGTTCCTTCCACTGCTCCTGTTTGGCTTCTACCTAAATATGTATTACAAACTATATATATAAACTACATACATAGTTTAACAAAGTCTTAAAATCTGTGATTTAGTGTAGAGACCTATAACTTTCCTTTTTAGTTCTCCTAATAGTATCTGTTGCTTCAGGCACAAAAACGATTTGGAGTTTTACCTAGTAAAATCTTATAACTTTCCTTGCTGTTGTTATTGGTTTGTTTTTAAGCTCAGTAAACAGCAGAATCTCCTCTGTTAAATAGGCGTTATCAGAAATGTAATATGAAATTAATAATTATCTTCAAGAGGCAAAATTCTGAATCAGAATTTTAGGAGCTGAATTGAACAGGTTAAATATTTCATTAATCTCTGGTATTAACAGAGATTGGAAATTCATAGTTCAAAATGTACAACATTCAGATTTAGCAATTTTTTTATTATGATAAAAGTTTCTAGATCTATGATCTATTTAAAACTCTAGTTTTCAAAGCAACCAGTCATCCGGGTACATAATTAATCAATATATACTCTTATAGTTAGGCATTATCTACTAATAATTTTAGCAATATATCTCAATTTTTAAACATGTAGAGGATTAAAATTCAGAAACAAAATTAATCACCCTACTGTTGCGTGAACATGCCATGGTAAATCCAATGAAATCTTTGTACCAGGTATCAGCTTTAACGGAGAAAACCAAAGCAAGTATGTGTCTCTATTTCTTTTTATATCTAGACCAGAGTAAAGAACACCTTTACTCCATTCTGTGGTGCATAGATAATGTCTTGGCCTACATTAGGTGACAATAAGCTAATAAAGTATTATGTGTCAGTTGTATTGAAGTGATAATGAGCCACATCTTACAAATAAGAAGACATCATTAAAGAAGGAAATTCCCTTTAGGAAGGGTAAGTGCTCACATTAGCAATGTCCAAATAGAAATATAATCAAAGCCACATCAGTAATTTTAAATTTTCTGGTAGCCACAATTAAAAAAAACAACAACAGTAAAATGAAACAGAATATAATTAATATAAAATGATTAGTATTTTACTGTTCTTTTTTTCATGCTAAGTCTACCCTGGATTTTGAAGCAGTAGCATTAAAAAAATTAAAATATCTCATGAATCATTTTATACTGACTATATGCTGAAATCATTTGGGATATGTTAGGGTAAATCAAATACATTATTATTTAAAAATTACATTCTGGGGGCACCTGGGTGGCTCAGTCATTAAGCGTCTGCGTTCGGCTCAGGTCATGATCCCAGGGTCCTGGGATCGAGCCCCACATCGGGCTCCCTGCTCCGCGGGAAGCCTACTTCTCCCTCTCCCACTCCCCCTGCTTGTGTTCCCTCTCTTGCTGTCTCTCTGTCAGATAAATAAATAAAATCTTAAAAAAAAATTACATTCTGTTTGTTTGTTTTTTGTTTTTACTGTTTGCACTAGCTCCATTTCATATGCTCGACATCAATGCTTGGCTAGTGATTAATGCGTTGAACAGTACAAGTCCAGCTTAAAGTCCAGCTCCCCAGCTTACCAGGTAAGTTAACTTGAGCAAATTGTATAAACTTCCAGTGACCCAAATTTCTTTTCTTCTGACTAAAGGTAAACATAGTCATGATGTCATTGAATGTATGTGAACATAAAATATAATCTACAGAAAATTCTTATACTCAAAGGTGTCATCTAATTTTCTAATTGTTATTACTGGTAAGGTCCGATTTATACACTATGATTCATTCATGAAGAAATACTGATTTCTGAAACATTCCATCTTTGATGTTCACTTCATGTGATGGTTAATTCTATATGTCAACTTAGCTAGGCTATGGTGCCCAAGTTGTTTGGTGAAATAGCAGCCTAGTGTTGCTGCGAAAGTGTTTTTTTTAGATACTATTAACATTTAAATAAATTGTCTTTGAGGAAAGCAGATTACCACTGATAGTGTGTGTGTGTGGGGGGGGTGCTCATGCAATCAGTTAGAAGTTGTAAGAGAAAAGACTGAAGGTCTTGGAAGAAGTAACTCTGCCCCCATATTGCCTTAGGGCTTGACTGCAACACCGACTCTTGCAGGTCAGCCCTGCAGATTGCAGACTTGCCCCTGACTGTCATATCAGGTGTTAAAAGAGACTGTCCTAGGAAATCCAAGATTGTTACCTTACCGTTAAATGAGCTCAGCATTTTTTGGTAAAGATTTGGTCTTCAGCATTTCTTTCCACTTTTATTTTCTTCCATTCTTTAATCCTTTGTAAGTTGGCAAGAAAAGCTACCATCCTACAGTGCCAAGGTAGGTTTCTGGTAAAAGGACTATGCTCACAATAAAGTGTTTCATTTACTAAACTCAGAATTTCAACTAATATCCATAATTAGTCCGATGCTGCCATGTCTACAGGTGGTAAAATTCATGGCTTCTGCTCTTAGCATGAACAAAGTATGACAAATGTTCCTGAGTCAGATGTCCATCTCCTCATCATAATTAGGTGCAATACTTCAGCTCTATTTGTATTGCCAAAGGAAGGATTGCACCTGCCAAATTTAAATGGTCGAGGAAGACTTGTTCAAGACTATTGCCAACAGGGAAGAGAAAACAGAACTCAGTCTGAACTCAATCCATTGAAACAAAGGGCAGGAGAGTTTTTTAGTGCTAGGATGAGCTCCTGGAAAACTACTGGAAGATGTTAGGGGACAGGCTGATCAACAGGATGTGTCAAGCATGCTGAGCTATTCTAGAGTTTGCAAATATTTTTGTCTGTGATTATTCCATCTGTGTTTGCTAATTGGTGCTGCTCGGGGAATTAAACTCCTAACTTCTCCCAAAGACTGGAAGAGAGGGACACTATCTTCTTTGATGTTTACATTTCAAAGGGATCATCCCCAGGCCCTTGAGAAAGACATTCTTGGTTTATAAAACTAGCAAGACACAAGTTTTATTTAAATTTTAGTTAACGTACAGTGTAATATTAGTTTCAGGTGTACAATATAGCGATTCAACACTTTCATACAACACTCAGTGCTCATCACAAGTACACTCCTCATTCCCCATCACCAAGTAAGGCCTCCTCCACCTGCCTCCCTGGTATCCATCAGTTTGTTCTGTGTAGTTAAGAGCCTTTAAAAGATTGATATCTCAAAGAGGCAGAGAAAGAATCTGCAGTCGCACGTATTCTACAGAAGTACTCTTAAAAAAAGGGAGGTCAGGGGATTAGAGACTGGCTGACACCTGTCTAAAGTTTAGCCAAGCTGAACAAGTGTAAACCTGCAAGGAAATATAATGAGGATGAGAATCTAAAGGTCAGGTTGGGGAACCATGCTTGCAGCAAAGAATCAGAATTACTCAGAGGGAAAAAGTAGAAAGACATGGCCCAGATGTTGCAAGATTTGGTTATAATAAGACATAATCAAGCCATTAGGCTTGCTCAGGTTGGTGTCAATCACCAGGTAAAGAAACAGTAAATACCCTCACCTCTAAGATAAGAAACAGCGCTGTGCAAAAGCGTGGTCCCAGTAAGATGCTATCCATTCTAGGTGGGGCCACAAATTCCTGAAAATGACAATAACTTTCACTCCACCTGAAAACGAGGTGGCCTGGGGGGGGTCTTTGAGGGCCAGGTGGAGTGCATGTTGAACTAAACTGCATCAACAGCTAAGGAAGCTCACAAATCTACCGTGATCCTGTAGTTACGTACTTGCTACACACACACACACACACACACAGAGCACTTAAGCAGTTTTCTTTTACCTTCTTTTCTTATAATTGTGGATATCTATGATGAGGTAAGGACTGACCCAGCATGCTTAGCTTTAGAGTTGCTTCTGAAATTTACTTTTATTTTGTTAAACTTAGCTCTTTTTAACACCCAGGGACCTGATCAAACTGAAACAGTTTGCCTGATTTTGAAAAAAAAGGGAGAAAAATGATAGGATTTAGCTGAAAGCAAGGTTGCAGTTTTATTAAGCCAAGAGGTGATAATTATAACATCAGTAGACAACACATTAACACAGAAATACAAATAACCTTGAGGATGAGTAGAAAGGAATAATATTTCCATCTCTAATAATATCTGTGTTTCAGAGATAGCAATAGTCAGGCTTTAAAATTCTCAAATACTTCACTCCACCTCTGGGGGCTGTCGCCTGGTTGGTGATAAAGGTGGTTTGATTCAGGCAGGGTTGTGGTACTATTTTTGTAAAATGAATTAACTCTTTAGAGTCAAAACAGTCCAAGACTAATTTTATTTGGTCTTTATAAGAAACTAAAATACACAATCTATAGAGCAAAATTTCAAAGAAAGAAACTTTTATGGCACATAATGAATATTGCTATCAATTTAAAGCCTTGACTTCTCTTTCTCTAAATATTACTTTTATTAAGTATCATCTATAGACTACTCCAGGCATTTTTCACAGATCCTGGCTCTCCATCTGTTTTGGTTTATCTTCTATCTGCTGGACAGATGATAGATGTAAAACACCCTATTACCACACTTCTATCAATTACCAACTTATTAAAATTTTCGGTTGTCTCCAACAATGAGGAGTCTTTATATAAATCTGTTATCACACCAATCTCTCTTTCAAATATAGGTTCTGCTCTTCCTTTCTCTTTCTCATGCCAAAATGTAATTTAAAAGGGAGATCTCTCATAATTCTGTGTTTTTACAATGCTTGCTAAGGCAACTCTTAACCTAAAGCCAACAAAATTTTAAAAATTATTTTATTCTGTACAATATGAACAAAATAAAGATGAACATCAGAGTTAAACAAATTTATTTACCAAAAAACCCAACAATCCTGGGGCGCCCGGGTAGCTCAGTTGTTAAGCGTCTGCCTTCGGCTCAGGTCATGATCCCAGGGTCCTGGGATGCAGCCCTGCATCGGGCTCCCTGCTTGGCGGGGAGTCTCCTTCTCCCTCTCCCACTCCCCCTGCTTGTGTTCCCTCTCTCGCTGTCTCTCTCTCTGTCCAATAAATAAATAAAATCTACAAAAAAACAACAATCCCGAAAATGATTATTTCAAGGCAAAGTAAAAGTACCACATAACAAAAGATCACCTGCAGAGCATGAATCCTTAAGTGTGATCACCATCTTTCTATTTAGAAATATACAGTAAGTCGTTCACCACAAATTACATAGACATGTTACTGGGCTACATTCAGCCAGAATTTAAAAGAAGAAATCCTGTCAAAATAATCTCTTTTCCTTAAGATGCAGTGACAGATATAAGTGATCAGACAGTGTAGGACACATAATCTATCTCAAGTTTAGAAAGGCTCTGTTTCTGTCCTGCAAACCATAACACTAAACACCCTGGAAAAATATGACCTTGACTACAAACTTATTGAGGGGCTGAACAACTGGTTCTTGGTTTTTAGTGGATTATGTCAACTGAGCAAGGGGAATACAAGTGCCTTTAGCGATTGCTTCTTGACTCAGTGATATTGATTACTGCCATCCATAACCTAAATTGATACTTTCCTTCAGAAAAAAATGTCATTGTTACTTCCTTGGGACTCTGGGGACAGGTAATTGCCCAATCTGCTGTTCACCATTTCATCTTTGTCCCCGGTACTTCATTCAAACCACATACATATCATTCTCTTTGCCTTTATGACTATTCCTATTTCCATTATTTACCCTCTTGTAAATTAGAAGCAAAGAACGTAAGGAAATGTTATTCATTAGCTTATTTGAGGTGCTACCATGTCACATTGTACCCTTTGTAAATGATGAATGAGATAATGCAATTGATTTTCAAATATCTGTTCTTAAGACTTATATAAATTATATTTATAATTTTGCTTTTAAGACTCTTCCCCGGGGATTACTGATTCATTGAGTGTGAGTTGGAACCTGGGATTTCTTAGTTTTTACTAGGGCCCTACAACTGGGTATGCCTGGTTAACACCAATTTAAATAATATAATCAATATAATATAATCAAGTTTTTAAATCAGGACACAAACAGAGATAGGATATAAGGTTAACACTTAATGCTTTACTGATTCCTTTCACTGAAGTAGTTTAAATTCTATTTATAATCTGTATTTGGGTTATTATTAGTAAGACAGAACTTTTTAAGGAATGTTTACAAATGAGCACTATATCATCAAAAGTTACAGATTTTTAAAAATCTTTTTTTTATAAGTGATTGCTTGTTTTGTTTTTTGTTTTTACAAGAATTTACAATAAGATCTAAGATAACACTTCATTCTAGCTGTAGGTGGCAACATGCTATCACAGGGAATCCAGATGTTTAAACCCAAATCACATTAAGGATCACCCTTTCCTCAGGCACAAGGAAGAGCTTACTTTTTTGCTAGATTTCTTAATTCCACCAGTGGCCAGGGGGCCCTTCCGCATGACCTTTGCTTTCAGCTCCCCCAGTTTCTTCTCCTCTTTCTCCTCCGCTTCTGCTCTTCTTTCTTTCTGCTTGAATGCCTAATCACGTTCATCTCCTTGGTCTGTTTCTTAGGCTTCCTTAGGGGCTCCTCCTTGCCACCTTTGCATCCGGACATGGTGCCTGCCTTCCCTTCCCCAGAGCCTGCCACCAGAAGCAGAGCCTTTAAAAATCTTAATATCCCATTCAAAGGGTTGGTATTAGTTATGTTCCGATATAAAGTGGGAGCCTCCATCTTAGATATTATCTATCACAGAGTTCTTTAGCAAATGATTTAAAGGCTGTTTCAAAGTTACTAATAGAGTATACACAGAAAAAGACTCCCTTCTGGGTAGAATATTCCTGTTAGCATTTTTGTCTCTAGGGAGTTCAAAACCATGCTAAATAACTCGTTTATATAAGCTCTTGTTAGCTCCTACCAAATTTAAGAAATACAGGAGAAAGAGATAATGGATTATCTCTATATAACAGATATGGACAGTTAGTAGGAAACAGTACCCTGGATTGACCACATGCTGTGAGATTGTGCCCAAGTTCCTCCTATAGCAAGAGTCGAGGCGGCTGACTGGGTGCGGAAGATCGTAATCTGTGCTCTTTAGGTTACACTCAGCTGGAATCATTCTGTCCTGTAGAGGACTGTTCCTCCTCCCTCCTGTCTCCCTTCCTTCCTTTACTTCCTATATTACCTTTTGCTAGCAAGGACCGAAACTAAGAAATGTGTCTCTAAACTCCTCAAAATCTTCAATGGCTACCTATTGCTGACACAATAAAAATTGAACTATTTTTCATTTAATGTTCATGGCATGGCCTCTGCCCATATGTTAAAATCCTTCTCAGCTCTTTCTTTCTTTCTTTTTTTTTAAAGATTTTATTTATTTATTTGAGACAGAGAGAATGAGAGACAGAGAGCATGAGAGGGAAGAGGGTCAGAGGGAGAAGCAGACTCCCCGCCGAGCAGGGAGCCCAATGCGGGACTCGATCCCGAGACTCCAGGATCATGACCTGAGCCGAAGGCAGTCGCTTAACCAACTGAGCCACCCAGGTGCCCTCTTCTCAGCTCTTTCTTAACTCAAACTTTATATTTCAATAATACTAAACTACTTGTAGTTCCTAGACATGCCCGACTTCCATACATTTATGTCCATGTTAATTCTGTCTGGGATCCTTTTCCATTGTTTGTCCTTAGGCATATGTTTGATCATCATTCAAGTGTCATTTCTATTTTAATTTCTAAAGCTTCTATCATGCACAGCTCATACATACATATTACCAACTACATTAAATTTAATTTTACATGCAATATCAGCATTTACTTGTATTCATTCCAAAATCAGCTGTAAATGCATCATGATTCTTCATTAAAACAATGCTATAATTGGCAATTAAGGTCTTAGATTCATCACAGAATGCTACAGCTGGACATGACCTTAGATTCGTTTTAGCATAGTTTCTTTCCATTGCACACAGTGAGCATAAATACATTGCCTCAGGTTGCTTTGGGAGTAAACCTCAGAGCTAAACTCTTCAAGGACTTCACATGTCTTGAGTCAGTTTTCCTCTAAGAGCCTTGAAGTTTCTAAAATATTAGGAAAACAGAATGATTAAATCTTGATTTAAAATCATCTGTGAGAAAACTCAGTGTAACCTTCTGACCAACAACAGATAAAAGTTAAGATATTCTGCTCTCATTTATGTTTTATCTGATTTTAATGAAAAACTATTAAATGTTTTTTAAAAAAACTGTTCTAACATAAGACTTGTTTGTATCTTAAAAAAAAAAAAAAAAAAATCCATGGTTGTCCCAGCTGTCAAAAAACAAAACAAAACAGAACAAAAAACCCTCAAATTCAAATGAGGAATATAAGTCAGTGAGGAATATAGGTAAAATCTAATGTCACAATTATATGCATTGTATAATTACCAACTTGGCCAATATACTTGTAAAAAATATATATACAAAAAGTGGAGTCTAAATTCATGTGGCTTAGGGTCTTAATTATCCCATATCCTACAGGAATGAGGATAGGAACCCTCTAGAGTTCAAAATGTCAAACAAGAAACTTTTACCCCAAGCTGAGTATTTCTGCATATACATTATTAATAAATTTGAAATTCCTTTATACATAATTTGTTAACAAAATCTCTGATGGATCTCATCCTTGTTGGAAGATCTCATTAAACAACAGAATCTGACTCTGATCATCAAATTTGTGATGACATCTTAATACTGTGTTACTATGTTCATTCTATATTACCTTTTATTAAATGTTTCTGTGGGTGTGGTATTAGCATAATCTCTGAGATCTATGTACCCTCATCTTTGTTAGATAACATATATTTATATTTCTGTGGCCCTTTCTTGTAAAGAACCGTGAAAGATCTAATATTTTACCTTATTTCATTGTTTAGTTATCTCATGGTCTGAGGAGGTTCTACAGACACTTAATATTATCCAAAACATGGGAGAGTATTCCCTATAACTATCTTATTTTATAGATGCTAGCTGGATACAAGAGACTCCCTGGTCAGAGGTGTAGGATTTTATTACTTAGAGCATGGCAGCACCATGAACTCTATGGTTGCATTGGTTTTCCTTAACCCCTGGGTCCCAGAGAAGAATGCAAAGTGGCACGAATGGATGCTGCGCATGCAGATAGTTTGTGTCACAGGTAAGGAAATCCTAAATTTAGGGAACCTAAATTAGCTTTATCCCAGATGGAGACATTATATTCATTATACTGGACAGTAAAGAAATCAGCACTCTGCCCTGGAGGGAGTGACCAACACTCAACAACTTCAAAAGTTACTTACTATAAAAAACACCTTGAAAAGACGGTTCAAAGCTAATAACCTTCCAAAACAGAAAGTTCTAGGCCCAGATGGCTTCACTAGAAATTATATAACTTAAAGAATGTGTTATACCAATTCTCTATCACCTTATCCAGAGGATAGAAGCAGAGAGAATACTTCCTAACTCATCCTGTGAGACCAGAATTATCCTAATACTGTAATCAGAAAGGATTTTATAAGAAAACTAGAGACCAGTATCTCTCATGAACATAGATAAAAGATCCTCAACAAAATATTAGCAAATAGAATCCAACAATATGTAAGAAGACTTGTATACCAAAAACCAGTAGAATTTATCTCAGGCATGAATGTCTGGGTCAACATTTGAAAATCAATTAAGGTAATCCATCACATGAATAGGCTAAATAAATAAAGATCATGTGATCATATCAGTAGATGCAGAAAAAGCATTAAACAATATCCAACACCTATTCATGATAAAAATTCTCAGTAAACTAGGATTAAAGGGCAACTCCCTCAGCTTGACAATGAATATCAACAAAAAGCCTACAGCTAACATCATACTTAATGGTGATAAACTCAAAACTCTATCCTACCAATATCAGGTGCAAGGCAAAAAAAGTCACTTCCCACCACCCCTTTTCAACATTGTACTAGGAGTTTTAGTTAATGGAACAAGACAAGAAAAGGAAATAAAAGATATACATACATGGAAGGAACACATAGAACTGCCTTTGATCAGGATGCCTGGGTGGCTCAGTCAGATAAGTATCTGCCTTTGGCTCAGGTCATGATCCTGAGATCCTGGGATGAGTCCCTCATCGGGCTCCTTGCTCAGTGGGGAGCCTGCTTCTCCCTCTGCCTGCCGCTTCCCCTGCTTGTGCTCTCCCTCTGACAAAAAACAAAAAACAAAAACAAAAAAAACCTGTCTTTGAAAAAAAAAAAAAAAAAAAAACAAACCTGTCTTTGGTCACATATGACAATCGTCTATGTAGAAAACACAAAAGTATCAACAAATAATCTGGAACTAAAAAACAATTATAGCAAAGTTAAAGGATACAAGATGAATACATATAAGTCAACCACTTTTCTATAGTATATGCAGTAATGAACAAGTGGAATTTGAAATTTCAAACGTTCCCATTATATTAGCATCCCAAAATTAAATACTCAGGTATAAATCTAACAAAATATGTACAAGATCTATATTAACAAAACTATAAAACTCTAATGAATGAAATCAAAATGCTAAATAAATGGATAAATAGTCCATGTCATGGATAGGAATACTCAATATCATCAAGATGTCAGGTCTTCCTAACTTGCTATAGAGTCAGTGCAATCCTAATCTAACTCCCAGAAAGTTATTTGTGGATGGCAGCAAACCAATTCTAAAGTTTAAATGAAGAGGCAAAGATCCAAAATAGGCAACATAATACTGAAGGAGAAGAGCAAAATTGAAGGGCTGATACTACCCCAACTTTAAGATTTAATATAGGCTATCATAATCAAGAAAGTGGGGTATTAGCAAAAGAACAAATTAATAGATCAATGAAACAGAATGGAGAGCCCAGAAACAGACCTACTAAATATAATCAACTGATCTTTGACAAAGGAATAAAGGCAAAATAAAGATAGTCTCTTCAAGAATGGTGCTGGAACAACTGGACATCCACATATTTAAAAATATAGAGATATATCTAGGTATAAAACTTATACCCTTCACAAAAATATCAAAATGAATTACAGACTGGGGCACCTGGGTGGCTTAGTCAGTTGAGTGTCTGATTCTTGATTTTGGCTCAGGTCATGATCTCAGGGTCATGATCCAGGGTCTTGAAATGGAGCCCTGTATCAGGCTCTGCTCTCAGTGGGAAGTCTGCTTGGGATCTCCCTCTCCCTCCCTGCCCTCACTCTCTCAAGTAAATAAATAAATCCTTAAAAGTGAATTATAGACGTAAATGTAAAATATAAAACTATAAAAGTCCTGAAAGATAGCATAGGTGAAAATCTAGATGACCTTGAGTATGGTGCTGACATTTTTGACACAAGGCATGATTCATGAAAGAAATAATTGATAAGGTGGACTTCATTAAAATTAAAAACTTCTGTGAAAGACCATGCCAAGAGAATGAGAAGACAAGCCACAAACTGGGAAAAGATATTTTAAAAGACGTATCAGATTGACTGTCATCAAAACATTAACAAAGAACACTTAAAACTTCACAATAAGAAAACAAACAATAGGACAAGGACCTTCACAGACACCTCACAAAAGAAGATCTACAGATGGCAAGTAAGCATATGAAAAGATGCTCTGCATGATATGTCATCAAAGAAATGCAAATGATACCAATGATGAAATACCACTACATACGTATTAAAATGGCCCAAATCCAGAAAAATGACCACACGAAAAGCTGACAAGGATGTGGAAGAGCAGAACTCTCATTCATGGCTGTTGTGAATGCAACATGGTACAGCCAGTCTGGAAGATAGTTTGGCAATTCCTTACAAAACCAAACCTACTCTTACTATATGATGCAGTAATCATGCTCCTTTCTACCTCCCAAAGAATTTGAAAATGTATGTCAACACAAATCCTGTGCATGGATATATATGGCACCTTTATTCATAATTGCCAAAATGAGGAAGCAACCAAGATGTCCTTCAGTAGGCAAATGGAGAAATATACTGTGATATATCCAGACAACGGGACATTATCCAGCTATCATATACATTTAGTATCCAACTAAATGAAATTAGCTATCAAGCCATGAAAAGACATGGAGGAATCTTAATGGCACATTAGCAAGTGAAAGAACCGATCTGAAAAGTCTCCAGTGAAGGGTATTGATAATGGGGGAGGCTGTGCATATGTGGGGATAGGGAGTATATGGGAAATCTCTATCTTCTCAATTCAGCTGTTCTAAAACATAAAAACTATTCTAAAAAGTAAAGTATTAATAATAATAAAAGCTAGTCCTGAAGAAAAGTGGATTCAAGATGTGCAGAAACATGAGAGACCTATGGGGATTGTTCTCATAAGCTTTCCATAATCATAAGCTTCTTTAGGACGTCTTTAGACCATTAAGTAATAACTAAACAAAATTTTGCGAGCACTGACTTCTCAAAACATCTGATTTTGGCTGTCATCATATTGCACACAAGTGGTAGCTGAATTGTTTCCAGGTTCAGTTTCCCCAGAAGCAGAGCCTAAAAGAAGGATTATTGAGAAAATCATACAGTGATGGAACTCTGTCAGTAAAAGAGATAGGGTGTGAGGGATGCAGGATTAAGCAGAAAAAAAGCTAGATAAAGATTTGATTTCTGTGGATCTCTAGCTTCAGTCTGACCCAACAGGGAGCATGAATGGCAATATGAAGTTGTCAGACCGTGAGAGACGGTGGCTAGCTTTCTGTACCTCCGTATCTGCCAGTCTTTGGCTTTATGCATGCTCAGGAGGAGCAAAAAGCTGAGATATTTCTGGTGGGTTTAGGCAACTCAGTTTAGCCAAAACCATTTTTCAGGGTAAGAGTGCAGCATTGAGCTACGATCAACCAACACCCACAGCAGCTGAGAGATGGGCCCTGCAACCCAACAAAAAAGATATGGGGGGGGGCGCCAACCTCGTTTGCTACAGATTATATGATGGCTTTAAGTAACATAATTAGACTCCAAATAGAGTAATCATAAACTACCTTAGAAATTGATTACATAAGTAGTCTTAGCAAACATACATGTGCCAAATTCACCCATAGACACAAACATGTACACGTGTAAACACGTATGCACAAACATGCATATAGCGTTTTAGAACAGATATGG
Source organism: Mirounga leonina (assembly GCF_011800145.1). Taxonomy (NCBI): domain Eukaryota; kingdom Metazoa; phylum Chordata; class Mammalia; order Carnivora; family Phocidae; genus Mirounga; species Mirounga leonina. Next base: position 25,523,226 of record NW_023270316.1, on the reverse strand, counting down.
AATACAAAACAAACATATATTTAATTGAAATACATTTGATTTTATGTTTTATAATTTGTGAAGCATTTGAAATTAGAAGGGTGACTGATTTACCTTTATTATTTGGCTAGGGATTCTAGAGCTAATGCCTGTTTATTTTTATTTTTTTCTCACACATTCCCTGCAGCATATTCTGGCAATGAAAACAATTTTAGATACAATTAGCACTGCACTCAAGGTTGTGATAATTATTATTCAAAAGAATCTTGTAGCATATAAATATTTAAATTTCATACTAAGTATTTTAGCTTTGTGGCTTTTAGCAGTCTCTTTAAATTGGTGCTCATATATTCTTTGATTTTTTTCCAATTTCAGAAACAAAATAGCTAATAATAGTAATCATAAAATAACTTTGCTTTTCGAGCTTTCTTTAAGAGTCCAGCATCCTAGCAGGTGTTGTTGAGTCTTTAGAAAGGAAATAGAAATAGAAATTAAGGAATAATAACTATTTAAAATACAACAGTGTTGTTTCAGAAAAAGTTATTTCCCTTTTTAAAAACTTAGGCAATCTTTGATCAAGATTGTGGTACTCTTTTATATTTTATTCTACTGGGGCACCTGTTGATACATAAATTTAAAATCTCAGTACACATCTGCTTTAATTATATTGGTCACAGGGCATTCCTTTGGTGATGGGCAGGATGCTGAAGGTGCCAAGATGCAAACATTCCATTGTCACAAATTTAATGGGTGCCCAGCAGACAAATTCCTTAGACAGTGGTGAAGGTCACTGAAGATGCCCTTCATTTTTGCTGAAGTTGTCAGACTTCCTTTTCATCAAGTGATAACTATGTTTCATTGAGTGGAGGATTTTAATTTGGGATGCAAATTTGAATTACTGCATGAGAAAATTGTATGTATTGTGACCTAAATGAGATCTGTTTGAGATATGTTTGAGGATTTCATCACTGGCCACTCTTTGGGCAAACAGAATCTTACATATTTCCTCATGCTGCTCCAGTTCATCTTCATTAGGTCCAGTGACAGAGAGGCCTTGAATGTTGTTATCTTCTCAGGTAGAGAAGTGCATACTCTCTTTCATTAGATATTTTTGGCTTGTCAAGACAGTTGCCAATGTCCCTCTTTTCTGTGAAAAGTACTGCCATCCACAAAGACAGACTTACACCAATTGTGATTATATTACATGTCCCTGATTCCCCCAAATACAGTGAATCAGTATGGAATAGATATATGCTCATTGCTAAAGCCATGGGATTCTCTAGAACTTGGAATGGGAACTCAAAGCAAGCAACCACTCTCTCTGCTGGTATCTTGCATGGTAAAGACAAAAACCTTAAAGTTACAGAGACCCATTAAGCTGACTATATGCAACAAAAAGCATATATGATGGGATAATGATAGAGACTGTGTTTTTACATTTTTTAGATTAAAGTCTATGTTGACTGTTTGGAATAATTTCTTTGTTATAGAATAGTGCTTGGGATTAAGAAAATTCCTGGCTTTTTTTGTTGGACAAGTGTATAGTGGGACGGTGATCTTTAAAAGTCAACTCACTTGAGTAACTTAGAAAAGTAATCGGGATTGAAAATGTGCACTTTATGTTGTCCATCATATTTCAAATTAAAAGCTAGCTTTTATGCATCAGAGGACAAAGATTGTTTGTGAAACATTACTATCCCCAAGATTTCCTTCTCTGTACCTCCTACCAATGCACTCACCTTCACTTCATATGCTATCTCAGCAGGATAGAAGGGACTACCTGGATACAATTAATTCATAGCTTTTCCTTATAGATATCTGACTGTATTATTGGACTTACTCTAAGAATCTGAGGGCACAATGTGAATTTAGTTCTAAATCTGTTGGACCAGAGAGCAGAAATAATTAGTTCATGTTCATAAACTGAGCAATTCTAGCAATTAGGATCATATTAGCAATACAGTTTTTTTTAAATCTGTCTGTAATAGGTAATTATCAAAGGAAACAGGAAGTGAACTAGATGCCTCTCTAGGGCATGAGCCCAGGCAAGAGCGCCCACTGCAGCTGCTTCTTTGAGGGACCTGTCAACCATCCCACCCCGGATGTTGCCACTAGTACCAGAAGGGAAATAACCTTCCAGCTGCCTTTTTGGCTGTCAGCACCATCAGGAAAGCTGATGGGACCTGCATGCACACGAGCACATCTGCCTGTTCTCCATGGGATGAGGAGGACATCATCCCATGCTGCCCCCTATCAGCAGCCCTGCCACTCAGACTCTGCCATCTGGCTCACCTCGCTGCACTGAGTCTGGCATGTCTCTTCATTCCGCTTTCTTGCTGCCCAAGGCAGAGGAAGAACAGGAGCCACTGGTGTTTGCAGAGCATCCCTTGAAGAAGCCCTGCACTGGCCGTACTGCAGTGTTTTCAAGGACCCTGTGACATCATGTGTGGCACACGTTCTCTCAAAGATGAGCCTGGCAGACACAGAAGTGTCCTATGGGCAACGCCGAGCTGATGGTGGTGGTGAACAACTTGTTGTGGTGGAGCAGATCCAGGAGCTCTTCATCCAGTAAGCTCAGTCCCTGGAAGGACCACAAGAGCAGCTGTGACAGACCTGTGCAGTGCCCCCCAAGCACCAGCTGCCTACTTTTCCTGAAGATGAACCTGGAAGCCCAGCTCAAGGAGTGTGAACACATCAAGTGTCCCCACCCTAAGTACATGATTCACTAGGAACCAGGACACATACGAGACATACCTGCAGACTTGCTACTTTCAGGCCTGAAGGAATTCCTGCGGCAGACAGAATACCACTCCAGGAAGGCACATGGTACTAGTGTGGAAGAGCCAGGAGCTGCTTTCCTGAGCTCTCTGCTGGGCAAGCTCTAGGAGAAGCTGGTGAAGGGCATCAAGATCAAATTTGATATCCTGAATGAAAACCAGCAAACTCAACAAGAGCATCATGGAGTTTCAGAGGGATGTGTCCATGTTGACAGACCAGCTGTCCCGCATCAATGCATGCCTCAACATGGGAATCCTACGAGTCCCATGACCTTCAGCAGATCTTCAGTGCAAAGGAATTTTCCTGCGCTACCAGGGCTCTGTCTTGTGCCTTTGCTTCCATTCCACAGGTGACCTGCTTTTCAGTGGCTTCTCCAACAAGACCATCAATGTGTGAGACACATGTACCACCTATTAAGTGCCAGAAGACACTGGAAGGCCATGATGGCTTTGTGGTAGCATTCTACATGCTGGGTGCAGGTTCTATAGCAACTCAGAAGACTATACCATAATCTTGTGAGACATCCTGCAGAAGATGAACACAGTCCTGGCATGACCACACAATGTGAATGCTGGTTTCCTCACGCAGCATATTCTTCAGAGTCTCTCTGAAGGCCATCAAGGTCTGCAACATCTTGGGCACCCAGCTGAGTTGAAGAAGCTCATGGGCCTCAGCCACTGGGTATGGGCCCTGATAGCTGCCCAGAGGTACCTGTATAGTGGCTCCTACCAGTCAAGATTTGGAACATCTAGACCCTCAACTGCATCCATGTCCTACAGACATCTGGTGGCAACATCTATTCTATCCATGTGGTGAAACACTACACTGTCTATGGCACCTAGAACTCATTCATGTGGGGGCATGGAGTCTAAGGAGCAAGTGTGGACCCTGACAGTCCACAGGTACTGGGTATGCTCTTCATGGTTTACCAGACCAAAGTCTTCAGCCCCTGGTATGACTGGTCCTTCAGGATCCAAAGAAGGAACAACATCATGTGTACACAGATGCTGCTGTGTCACCAGGGCAATGTGACTGTGATGTCTGTGTCCCAGGGCTGGCTCTTCTCAAGGACTGTGGACAGCACTGTGAAGATTTGGACTTGCTGACAGGGAATCCAGACTGAGTGTTGGCTTCTTCTGGGGAAGGCTGGCCACATGAGTGGTCTCAGTGTCTCTGCCTGCTTTGTGGGGACAAGCAGACAGGGCTCAGCCTGCTAGGAAGTGGCCTCCCTGCCCTACACTCAGCAAGCCTCCTTTTGCTTGGTCCTGCCCTCAGTGCTGCCAAACAATGCCCAGTCCCTCTCTCCAGGTGCCATGTTGGATGCTCTCTTTGCCCACCTCCGTTCCCACCCTTTTTACTGTTTCTAGACTATATATGGATTGGATTACTTCCTGATTAAAATAAAAGTTTCACGGAATATGAAAAAAAGAAAAAAAAAGAAATATTAAACTTAATCTGAACAAAAGATTTAAAGTTGGCTTAGGTAGAGCAAGCATCTATCAAGGTTGATCAAACCACAAATTAAAATTTATAATATTCTCTTGGGGTGCCTGGGTGGCTTAGTCATTAAGTGTCTGCCTTTGGCTCAGGTCATGATCCCAGGGTCCTGGGATCAAGCCCCGCATCGGGCTCCCTGCTCCACGGGAAGCCTGCTTCTCCCTCTCCCACTCCCCCTGCTTGTGTTCCCTCTCTCGCTGTGTCTCTCTCTGTCAAATAAATAAATAAAATCTTTAAAAATAAATTAATAAAATTTATAATATTCTCTTGGGTTGTTTGCCTCGGCATGGAGATAAAAAATAAAGTGAAATAGATGAGTTGCTGATTTATGGAAGACATAATTTCAGTCTGAAAATTTAAAGTAATTTTTTTAATCTTTAATGTAACAAAGATTATATGTATCTACAAACATGATAGAACAAATATACCATGGTCATTTTTACAGCCTTTGGTCCTGAAATATGTTATGTATATGGCACATTCATATGTTCTTCAATCATATGGTCTACTTAATATTGTCCAGTAAAAGCTTGTTGCAAATCTAATGTATAATGGAAAATATACATTTGTTAGATAGAGATTGACCTGCTAATATTCATATAACAACTGTATTTAAAGTACACATTTATCCCAAAGGTGGCAGTTTAGCAATTCATAAGTTTTCCAGCTCTAGTTGGCAGTGCCCATAGCCTGACCTAATCAGCACTTTAGAGTTGCATCCAACTAAATCCAACATAGACATCTGTGCTAGCTTAAGCACTATGTGTGGAATTATTTCTGGGTTATGTTTTCTTATGCATGGTGTAAATCTAAGAGCTATTATACAAGAATTCTCTACACAAAAGGGATTCTGATCAACTCTCTGCACTTAGAAATCCCAAACAGTTGGGAGAGAAAATGGATGTTGTACAAAAGATTCAAATGACAACAGCTGCAGACAAGCTGTGCATCTGGCACATTCTGACTCTTGTTATGAGCACAGAGTGCAAGTGACAATTGCTTTTCCTTAATCCTGTGATTGTGGTCTGTACAATTGGAATCGTTTTTCCAAAACTTTTGGACCTCCTACAGACATCTATGTCCTAAATTTCATCTTTCACTGCATTACATCATAGTATTGTCGCAGTATGCCGTGACCCGATAAATTGGTATTTTATGTGCTGCCTCTGTATGCACTTAATATTGATAAAAAGAAAATTACTCATAATGGTAATAGGGTGACACAGACAAAAAAGAATTATTTAGAGGTATAACAGCTACACTCAATTTTTTAAGTGGTGATACATTTTCTTGTTTCAGTTCAACAAATATTTATTACAGCCTACACTATGGGTGAAAGCAAAAATGTAATCCCTGTATTCAAGGAGACAAAAATTACATATGAAACATTGAAATATAATCCAGACAGTACTTCTGTGCTGAGATATTTGGTGCAAATTTTGAGTTTTATAGATGTTCTGAAATGAAGTAACTAAGGGTATGTATAAGGTAAATACACCTGCCTTTATGGTAGCATTTCTCATAGCCAATCACGATAGCTACAATTATTGAGCACATACCACTTACCAGACACTATATATTAACTCATTTAATTATCCCAAGTACTGTAGGAGTCATTTCGTATTATTAGGCCATCAGGTCACAGATGAAAACCACAGTTTGAGAAGGTTAAATATGGCTCATTATTCCTTGCACTAAATGCAGAAAGGATTCAAGCCCAGGCCTCTATGATTCCAGAGTTCTTTTTCTTAAGCCTTTCATCATCTTGCCTAATCAGGCACTCTTATGCACAATATGTGCCCCCCGCTTCCCCCCACCTTTTCGGAGATATAACTGACATATAACCTTGTGTACAACATGTCTATTTGATACACTTATATACTGCAAATATGATTACCACCGTAGTGTGAGTTAACACCTCCAACACTTCACATAATTACCTTTTTTTTTTTTTTTGGCTGAAAGCACTTAAGATCTCTCTTGGAAGCTTTCAAGTATATAGTACAGTACTGTTATCTATACTCAATGCTGTATATTAGATCACCAGACCTTAACAACTGGAAATTTGTACCCTCACTCCCCCTCCCACTCACCCACTCCTTACCCCTGCCAGGCCCTGATAGTTATCATTCTACTCTATTTCTACAAGTTTGGCTTTTCCATAGTTGTTTTGGATTTTTTTGTTGTTGTTGTTTTGTTTTATTTTTCAACATTAGTAGAGAAATTTTGCCACTCAGGGGACATTTTCAATGTCTGGAGAAAGTTTGGGTTTCATGACTGGAGGAGCTGTTACTGGCATCTGGTGGCTAGTAGAAGCCAGAGATGCTGCTAATCATCCTATACTGTACAGGGAAGCTAGCTCCTTACAACAAAGACTTATCCTGTCTAGAGTATCAAACAGTGCTGAGGAGACCTTGGCTAGACAATTCTTTGTTGTGCAGGGTTATCTTGTGCACCATTGTTTGGTTAGCCACACTCTGGCCTCTCTATGTTATATTGCATTAGCATTCCCTCCCCCAGTTATGACAACCAAAAATATCTGCAAATGTTAACAAATATCCCCTGATGGTAGGGTGGATAGCATCCTTGTTTGACGGCTGCTGCCCTGGAGGAATCAGCTCACAGAAAAGTGAGGAAGACAGAGAATTAGCTTTGCCCAGATAGTCATATTTCATGTAACGAAAAGAGGAACAAAGTTCTATTCCTGAAACAGAGCATCAGGGATTCATTTTGCCTAGGTCAGTTCATGGAGTTTTCACTATAACATGGCTGTAAAGTGGATCTTAAGGATAAATAGGGTGACAACAGTTCTAGACAAAAAGGGAATTAATTTCATTCAAAGGGAGAAACCTGTGCAAAGTCATAGCAGAGGATGGAAAATGTGGCAAATGCAGGACTTGAGGACCTGTTCCATGTGGCTCATCAATCGAGTGAGAGCAGGTGTGATGGTAAATTTTATGTGTCAACCAGACTGGACCACAGGATACCCAGACACATAGCAAAACATCCTTCTGGGTGTGTCTGTGAGGGTATTTCTGGATTAATATTTGAATCAGTAGACTGAGTAAAGCCAGTTGTCCTCCTTAATGTGAGTGGGCCTCATACAATCAATTGAAGACCTGAATAGGACAAAAAGGCTAAGTAAGAGGAAATTGCTACCTTATTGCTTAGGCTGGGACATTGCTCTTCTCCAGCCTTCAAACTCCTACTTAGACATTGTTTTTTCTTGGGTCTTGAGCCTGCTGGCTTTCAGAGTGGAACTTACCTTATCAACTCTCTTCAGACATTCAGATTCAGACTAGTACTACACATGGTCTAGTGTATAATCACATAATCACATCATCATGTGAGTCAGTTCCTTATAATAAATCTCTTTAAATCTCTCTCTCATCCTCTCTCTCTTTCTCTGTTACTATATATATTATAAATCTCTTAAAATAAAAATACTTATATATATAAAATATGAGTGAGATTTAAAAACATACTTCCTATTGAAGCATACACATCCTATTGATTCTATTTCTCTGGAGAACCATGGGTAATAAGTGAGAGGTCATATTGGAGAAAGAACAGGCTGGAGACAGAGGCTGGAGTCTGACTACTTGGGCCTCATGTAATGAGCTGAGACATTTTAACTTATTTTTTAAATGATATTTTGAAATATCTTTCCTGAGGGAAACATGAGCTAATATAAAATTTTGATATGTTTGTTATTTTTCATCTGTGATTTGCCAAAATGAAGGATGCCGGTAAAGGATTAAATATGCTTGTTCATGAGTTTATTGATTTGAAGAAAGGGTTTTGTGGCTAGTATAGAGTAGAGCCACGTTGGGATAGGCTGGAGGCTGAATGAAAGCCCCTTTTGCTGAAGATGAGGCAAGAGATGATGGGTATGGGTTGCTAATCATAGAATTAAGGAAGGACAGTTTAGGCAGAGGGAACAACACACAGGAGATATGATAAAGAGAAATATTGGGGTCACAGTTACTCTTCCCTATTCAATATTATATCATACAATTTACTCTTTGTATTCCAACATGGCTTCTTGATTCAAAAAGGTCATATTTGTGTTCTGTTTCATTTTCCCAAGAGCAAAGATAAATCGAGAAAGTTAACAATATATCCATTTTCTTCACTTATATCCTTCCAGACAATTTCTAACAATATATCTGTTTTCTTCACTTATATCCTTCCAGACAATTTTTAAACCATTCAGGTAACATTTAATGTAAGTACATAAAACAAATATCCCCTTCTACTTTGTTTTTGGTGCCAAATATGAGTTTAAAAGAGCTCTCCTGGGGCACCTGGTGGCGCAGTTGGTTAAGCCTCCGACTCTTGGTTTCTACTCAGGTTGTGATCTCAGAGTCCTGGGATGGAGCCCGCATCAGGCTATGCGCTCAGCAGTCTGTTTGAGATTCTTCCTTCCTCTCCCTGCCACCCTGCTTGTGCGCACGCTCTCTCTCTCTCTTTCTCTCTAAAATAAATAAATCTTTAAAAAAATGAAAAAAATAAAGGAACTCTCCTACCCCCAACTGAATACACAGGTTACTTGTTTCTTACACAGAGCAACTGGTTACAGTTAAGTATTTAAAAGAGCCCTTATGGGGGAGGGCGCAGTTTTTTTTCCTCCCTGGAAAAAAATTATGGAACTTTGATAACTAGGCAAATCATTAAGCCAATATCATCCATATTTCTGTCCATGAACTGTATAATGCCATGTCTAATAGGAAAACAAACACAAGAGCTGAATGTTAGGAAGCCAGCAAGGTTTTCGTTTTCTCTGTATTTTATCTGAGTTAACTGAGTGAGGCCAATAAAACCTTTGAGGCAATCATTCCTGAATTATTATATGCTCCCGACTACACCCTGGAGACACATGCACTGACAGAAATACAGGTGGCTGTGGGGCACTTCACTTAATTGGACCAATGTTACGAGCTAACTTTAAGCTTTAGTATGACAGAGATTGTTTCGGCAATTCAGAAAATCTAAGATTTTTACTAACAGGTAAGTAAATAACTGTCTGAATCACACTCCTCATGATCTCTAGAATGGCTGTAGGCAAAAATGTGAATTAAAAGTCTGTCTTAGCAGTTCTCACCTGGCCACCTATCACATTCCTCTTGGTAGAAAAGACTTAAACTGCTCTGTTTACCAACGTGCACGATTGAAAATCGGTGTGTTACTTCTCTAAGTATAATGGTTTTTAAACCTTATTTGTAGTTATAAAATAAAAGGTTCTGTTCAGTTTAAAAGACTCATGTTTTTGAAGCAGGCAGGTTAAACATTTAGCTGGCAGAGGCATCTTTCAGCCTCCCGGGTCACTGTAGCTAGTGCCCTGCCTCCAGGCTTCCCACAGGACAGCAGCTTCCCACGTAAGGCATGGGTGGACCGTGATAAAATGCTATAGAGAAGAAGGGAGAAAGAGAAGAGGTTAATTAGACATTGCAGAGCTGTTGGTGCTCCTGGCAAGTTAGGTAGAAACCATACTTCTGCCCTGCATTCATGTTTTATTTTGGGACTGTCACTGATGCTGAGATTTGAGCTGTGTTTCTGGATTGATGTACTGACCCTACTTGATTTCAGAGCAGGAATAGTATGTTGCTGAAGTATGCATTTTTCATTTTATACTTTCTTCTGAATTATGATTCCATAAGTCATATTTAAAAAAGGTAGGTTGTTTATGAGAAACTGTACGTATACATATATATACACACACATACATACAGAAATATATATATATTTCATCCTGAAATCATGTAATCATGTGAGAGTATAAATGTTTAATAAGATTTGTAACAACGTTAATAATTCATTCTGATATACAGAACAACCTGAAAGAATGTCATTTCAGGCTGATTTTGAGAACCATATAACAAAGCATTTAATCCGGATCCATGGAGGCGAAGTTACCCTCACAACCAGGGGAGAAAATATCCTCTTACAACGCACCAAAGTTTTCTATTGTTTTCATTCTTTATAAATGCTGACATATCAAATAAAGTTCAATCAGGAAATGTGAGGGAATTAATCAATTTTACTTTTACAGGGAATAGAAGATAACTTCAACACTTCCTCATCCCCCAGGCTAACATATTTTAAATGTTTAGCTAATTTAAATGTTAATGCTATTATCCAATAAAAAGAACCAAGGTTCCATTGAGAAAGAGCTAAATCTAAGACTGGGGCAGGAAATATAAAAGATGAGCCATGAACATTTTCTGATGCAAGGAGTGAAGAAATGTTTAAAAAAACATAAATGATGGGACTATGTAAAAGGGACACAGAAGTTAAGTGAAAGAGCTCCCAGTGTCCAAATCAGAAAAAATTAGCAACAAAGTAAATAGAATATTATCAAATTATAATCTACAGTATAAAATGAATATCCATAGATCCATACTGATATAAATAAATAATTGACTAAATAAATCAATGAGGAGTAATAAATCTACCATGAAGAAATATTCCAAATAATTTGTATAGCTACTTCCCCAGCAAAGAGATGGAGTGCAAATCCTTACACCTTAAGTGAAGACTGCACATAGAGACTTCCTTCCAAAGAGGATGGTATGCAAATGGGGGCGAGTAACTGTAGGGTGGAGAAATTTGACAAATACTATGTTAACCAGGTGGTCAAGTTTAATATGAATAGTGATAAGCTATGTTGATGTATGTACCCTTGATATGACGTGTTGAGTATACTTTACTTCAGTGGTCTTTCATTGCAAAGTCATAGCCTCAGTTAAATCATCAGTAAAATATCAGACAAATCCTAACTGAAGGATGTTCTGCAAAATACTTGACAAGGACTCTGCAACTGTCCAGATTCCCCCAAACAAGAAAAGTCTGAGAAATTGTCACAGCCAACTGAAATATAAGGGGGCATAACGATACAGCGCGGTACCTTGCATGGAATCTTGTACTTGGAAATGGACATTAAGTAAACACTAAGGAAATATGGTTCAACAGTGGAATTGATGTATCTATATTCATTAATTATAACATGTTACGCTAAGGAAAACTAAATGTGAGGTACATGGAAACTCTGGACTTATATTTGCATTTTTTCCTGAAAAATCTAAAACGAATCTGAAATAAAAAGTTCATTAAAAATTAAAGTGCAATTACATTTTAGTTTTTCAATCATAATAACCACAATTCAGATGCTCCATATCCACATGTAGCTGTGAATACTGTATTGGATAGCACAGATATAAAACAAGTCCTTCATTGCACAACTGTATGAAGTCCTCTGGGACTTGTTCTTGTTCTAGACTTATTTTTCAGCCTATTTCTTCTCTATTTTCACTAACCCAACCTCCATACTAAGGTTTAAAGTTCTAGATCTATGGATGAAAATACTAGAAAATACATGCCTGGTCTTCCTCTGCTCTTTCCACATTTCGTATATTTACATTTAATAGTCATACTTTAAAATTTGAAACATCGGGTCTTAATTATTGTCCCCCCAATTTTAAAAGTGTATTTGGTGTCCAACAAATATATGAAGGGAAGATAAGATTTCCAAAATACATTTAAATACCTTTCCATTGGTCTCTTAGGAATTTGGTAAATATTGTACTGCCCAAAGTTTATGACACTTCTGGGAATTTTGCTTATTGGCACAGAACTTGCAAATCTTCATCCAGCAGATTCTGTAATAAATAAATAAATAAATAAATAAATAAATAAATAAATAATAAAATTCTGACTGTAATAGGATTCATCATGTTTATTATACATAAAATATTTCCTATTTCATCCTGAAATAAAATCCTGAACCATACATGATATTAGCACAAATTTGGCCACCCACAGTCTTAATGCCTACAGTCTGGATGTCATATTCCAAGTGTAACAAACCCAGAGCTCCCATCGTTTTTGAAAATGTTTCTTTACAGGATTTAGAGGAGTTTCTTTAGAGGAAATTTCTTTAAAGAAAAATATGTTTTCATCCTTATAACAGGCATAAAAACAAAGAAATGGAAAAAGAAAAACTGTAGAAATGTATTGATTTATTTGCTATATTTCTAAATCAATAGAAGTCAGAACAATCTTTTAATTTATAATGAAAAGAACAAGTTCCCTACTTTATATAAAAGTAGCATTCTCCATTAAAATATGATTGTCAGTAGTAATCTGCTCCTTGAGGCTATGAATTATTTTCTTTTTCTTTTTTTTTTTTTTGAGATTTTATTTATTTGACAGAGAGAGAGCGAGAGAAGGAACACAACTGGGGGGGGGGGCAGTGGGAGAGGGAGAAGCAGTCTTCCCACCGAGCAGGGAGCCCGATGCGGGGCTTGATCCCCGGGCCCTGGGATCATGACCTGAGCGGAAGGCAGACGCTTAAAGACTGAGCCACCCAGGTGCCCCATGAATTATTTTCAATATAAAATTTTCTTTAAGAATCATTCCTAAAATTTCTTATTTCCTTTCACAGAAGTTCACACTGTCACATGACATCTTCCTTATAATTCCAGGAATACACACTGTGGTTGTAGTCATTAAATCAGAGTACTTTGGTCTAAAACTAAAATAAGAATTATTTTCAGACGTTTAAATAACCTCTGAGTTAAATATCATAAAGTTCAATACTTTATAAAATTTATTGCATCACCACAATTTCACATACAACTATTTTGTATTGGTTTTGAGCCTTCTGGTTGCTGAAGGATATAGGACATTTATGTATCTTGGTGATCAATGATTCAATTTAACTGGGTCATTACTGTAGCACATTCCAAATTGTGCCTGTCTGGTGAATATCAGGGCTTGCTTCATAGCACGTGTCTAGCTGGGATTTCCTGAAGAGCTTCCTAGAAGAGAACTTACTCCGAGGGAGAACTTGAGCATATATAATTTGATCCAGTAAAACTGTCTCACACCTCACAAAAGGCACAGGAGTGTTCATATACAGTCTTATCTGCCACTCTGAAATATGCCTTGCCTAGCTCCATAAATTAGTGAATGGATCCTACTGAAAGGACCATTGATTAAATTAGGAATAGTCTTTTCCCCCAAACTCTCTAAGACACTGGCAGGGTGAGGACTTGTTTTAGTATTTTTAAAGAAGATATTAGGGAAAAAAAGACAGGAAAAAGTCATTATTTGTGGACAAGATTTTAGTTCACTGATGGTGGTAGTGGGATGATGATGACAGGCAGTGATATAAACACGTGTGAAAGTGAAGGACTTGGAGAGATAGGAAAGATGAGGCAGTGGTACCTAGTAGAAAAGCTACAGCAGCTGGTAACAGGCTTAGGGGCTATGAAACATACCCTGGAACATCTCAAAATAGTTAGAGGGAATTTTGAAATGAAAGGAAGTCCCTATTTCAAAAAATATCAGTCACTGTTAATGTATTATGTTATGTGCCCTCTAGTTGAAGAAAACAAAACAAAACTCGTAAACAGAGATAGGGAATTATAGGACGATTGCATTTTGAACCAAAAAATACCGAACACATCTAACACCTTATAATGTAACAGAGCTGGGGCACCTGGGTGGCTCAGTGGCTAAGCGTCTGTCTTGGGCTCAGGTTGTGATCCTGGGATCGAGCCCCACGTCTGCTCCCTGCTCAGTGGGAAGCCTACTTCGCCCTCTCCCTCTCCCACTCCCCCTGCTTGTGTTCCCTCTCTTGCTGTCTCTCTCTTTAAGTAAATAAATAAAATCTTAAAAAAAAATAATGTAACAGAGTTGATTTTATAGGCTTTTTTTAACACAGAAGAGTTAATTTGTGATTAAATATACATTTTATTTTCATCACTTAGGGTTTCTTAAATGTTAGAAGGATGCAGGGTTTCAACACATTATACTTTCCATAGTAAGTTTGTTTTGCTACTTTTTATACATCCTGAGCTAATGATCAGTTACTTTGTTGTCAGTTCAAGGAAATAAAGATGAAATCAGCAGCAGCGTCCAATATTGTAAGTTGCCCCATTGTATTTTGAAGACACTTCAAAATGGTCTAATAGGGTAAAATATATTCCACCTTTTCTTTCTGGTTTAGTGAAGATATAGGACTTCCCTCGCGGAACCTTACAAAAAAATGAAATCATTGATATAACCTAGTGTGCCTCAACTGGATATAACAGTGCTTTAAATTGAGTTTTGGGTTTTCTCTCTTATTTTGTATTACTTGAAGATTTTCATTCTCAATTTGTCACCCACATGGGAAGGAGGAAGAATGAAGAGTGCTCAAACACGGGGCTTATTTTCATTATCACACCAGACATCCAGTGGCATCTGTGTCCCTCCTCCCTTTATATCCTTGACTATCAGGGATCCTTATAAGCCCCAGGTTAACTTTTTCAGGGAAGATAATTAAAGGAACTGGTGGCTGTTCTCTTCATAGAGAGATAAGTATATAATCAGTGGTTCAACAATAGAATGATACAGGTCCATTTTAGCAGGTGATTTAAACACAAAAGCTGTTGGGAGTCTTAAGAAATAGATCCCCAAATGGATGTGATTTCAGTAGCTGTACCCTCAACCCATGATTTCAAAAAGTCGAATAGGGAGTCGATATTGTTTTTCAAGATATTTTCATGTTTGAGTTTCCTGCTAGAATGTGCTATGTTACCTAAAGTTTATTTTTCTTTTTTTGAGGTTTGAAGGTTATACACAAGCCTCCAAGATGTTTGTTTTGTTGGTAGTTTGTATCTTGTGTTTTTGAAGGAGGTGGTGTATATTGTTCTCTCACATCATAGTATTAGGAATAACATTTTATAATTAAACAAGAAACTGAGTGGTTTTACTTTCCTTTATTTTTATGTTATTTTTTTTCTTCCACCTAGGACTTCTTAAAGAGGGAAACAATATATTGTCATAAGGACAAAATAAATCCCTTTAATTTTTAAATGAAGAGTTCAGGACTACTTCTGTCATTCACACGCCTTATGGTCATGAGGAAATTCATTTTATTTGTCAGAACTTATTTTTTATTTTCATCTAGTGAAAATAAGTGAACATATCAGCTTTCATCACTAAATTGAGTATCAAGTTAACTTTGTAAACAACAGTACTTAAAGATTAATAGATTAATAAAAATTAATACCACAGCTGACACAGCTCCAAAGAGAACACCTTCAAATCTATTATTTTTTGCTCAGTCAAGGTTGTAAAAATTACATAATTTCTTCCACTTTCAGTTCCAGTATATAAAGAGCTTGGAAGTCATTATTCCCACCTTGGTCACAGGACAAACCACCACTCTGAAACTTGGAGACAGATGGATTTAGAAAGGTAGAGCTGGGATCTGCTCACCCAGAGCAGAAGCCGCTGAAGCCATGCACAGGTAGGGACACTTACATGGTAACACTGATGAATAGCAGAGGCTGAGTGTGCACTAGTGTGAAAATGAGAAATGTATGAGGACTGCCATCTTGGTGTGGGGAGGAGCTCACACTTGCTTGGGCTTTGCCTCCTGCAACTCATGGTGAAGAAACTGAGAACAGTCTACTCATGACTCTGGAGGGGAGTAAAAGAGTAATCCTTCTGATACATGTGCAGGTTCTTCTGCAGAGCAAAAGTCTACTCTTCACGAGGAAAGACAGGTGTAGAAGGGTATTTCTCCCACTCCAACCCCATTTAGCCCTCATATGTCACCAAGAGGGGGAAAGACAGAAAGCTGTACAATAAGAAAAATCTGTGAAGCCCAGAGACATATGCCCACCAAAGGCTGTGATTTAATTTAATCCTCTTCTCCCAAACATTTGCCAATATACCAACAGGACTCCAGTTTGATCATAGTGGATCACAGCTGAAAGAATGGTAAGGGGCAGACTTAATGAGAGAAGCAATATTTAGGAAAGGCCAAGAGGCCGAGAGGGGAGACAAAAATGAGGACACTAGAGAAATTTGAAGTCTCTGACACATAACTACAACACGAAGAAGAACAAAACTCACCTTTTAGCCAAAGGGACATAAATCCCCACACTGGAGTTCTGTTTACCACAGGTCCTATCACCTGATACAGCATGTCCAACTTTCAAGAAAAAGTTACGATGCACACTAAAAGGCCACACAAAGCACAAACCCAGTCTGAAGATGCAAAGCCAGTACCAGAACCAGCCTCAGATATGACATAAATGTTGTAATGATCAAAAAGGGAATTTAAAATAATTACAGTGAATGTGCCAAGGTTTATAGTTGGTCAAGTAGATAACGTAGAGGAATAAATGGGTACTAGAAGTAGAGAAATTGAAATTCCATCAGAGTTAAGATGATATGTTAGAATTCAAAAAACACTGTAACAAATGAACAGTGTCTTTCATGGGCTCATCGATTGCTGGATCATAGGATAAGAGTATGTTCAGTTTTGTTAGAAACCTCCAAACTGTCTTTCCAAGTGGCTGTACCATTTTACGTTTCTACCAGCAATGAATGAGAGTTCCTATGGCTGCATATCCTCACTAGCATTGGCTGCTGTCAGTGGTCCTGAACTTGGCCATTCTAAAATGTGTGTCCTGGTACCTCATTGTTGTTTTAACTGACATTTCCCTAGTGAAATATGATGTAGAGCATCTTTTCATGCTTAATTTGCCATCTTCTACGGTGAGATGTCTGCAAAAGTCCTTGGCTCATTTTTAAATCAAGTTGTTCGTTTTCTTATTGTTGAATGTTGAGAGTTCTCTGTAAACTTTGGATAACAATACTGTATCAGATTTGTCTTTTACAAATATTTTCTCCCAGACTGTGGCTTGTCTTCTCATTCTGTTGACACTGTTTTTTCACAGAACATAAGTTTTTCATCTGATGAAGTCCATCTTATCAATTATTTCTTTCATTGTTCATGCCTTTGGTATTATATCTAAAAAGTCATCACTGTGCCCAAATTTATCTAGGGTTTTTAAATGTTATCTTTTAGGAATTTTATAGTTTTACATTTTACATTTAGGTGTGTGATTCATTTCCAGTTAATTTTTGTGAAGAGTGTAAGGTCTGTGCTTGGATACATTTTTTGTCATGTGGATGTTCAGATGTTCCAGCACCATTTGTTAAAAAGAATATCTCTGCTCCATTGTATTGGCTTGCTCCTTTGTCTACATTTATGTGGGTTGACTACATTTATGTGGGTTGATTTCTGGGCTCTCTATTCTGTTCTGTTGATCTATTTATCTATTCCTTTGCCAATACCACACTGTCTTTATATATATAAATCTTTGAGCTATAAGAAATATCCTATTCATATTTGAAGTTAATTATCTTTTGGCCTAGATTAAATTTATTACTTTTTTTTTTAAGATTTCTTTATTTATTTGAGAGAGAGAGAGAGTGCATGTGAGCCAGGGTGGGGAGGGGCAGAGGGAAAGAAACTCAAGCAGATGTCCCCACTGAGTGTGGAGCTCTACATAGGGTTGTATCTCCCGACCCATGAGATCATGACCTGAGCCGAAACCAAGAGTCAGGCACTTAACAGCCTGAACCACCGTGGTGCCCCAATGATAAGATATTTTAAATACCAACATATAAGAAGCTATAAAATAGATCATTTAAAAATACCTTTTCACATGCAATATTTGGGCTAATAGCAGAGTCTATCTTGTATAGTTTTCAAAATTAAATTAATGTCTAATTTTTAAAGGCTCCCTGTAAGTCTAAGATTTTCATGTTTCACAAACTCCAACTATTCTTTATTCTTTATATAACATCAACATTTTACTGTTATGTAATAGTTGGATCTGAATGCCCAGAAATACCAATGTAATTTTATGTCTGGATTTTTCCCCCTTCTGTTTAATGGATTACAAAATATCAAATATATCATGGAATATATCTGAAATGAATCAAATTCTGGTGTCCCAACACAAAAACTAAAAAGGACACTACTTTTCTTTTAATCAGCTTTAGGGTAAGCAAGGACCACACACACTAAAAATCAATGGAGACAGGCTCCTAACACTGAGCTGACAGCTAGAATTTGCTCAGCCATCTCTATCTGCTGTTATCATCCATTTCTGTGTGTTTGGTTGTTGTTGTTAAAACAAGCAGGTCCAAGGAATTCCTGAAATTCTTTTACTCTTAAATTTGTAGACTGTGTAAGTCAATGCAGTATTCTTCTAACTGCCTGAAATTAGAATGTCAGAATTTGAAAGTAGGGAAGAATGTTTGTATTTGGGGATTTAATGAAGAAGAATGTTGACTAGAATGCTCTAAACAAGCAGTTTGGAGGTACATAACAGTTGAGAAAAGAGAAGGATGCAACTGCAAAATTCCTTTATGGATGGAAATGATGAGGAGATATTGTGGAGCAAGAATTCCTATCCCCTCAGAGGTCCTTTTAGGTGGACTAAGAAACAGATTGACATGAGACATATTAACAAGAGAAAATCAAATTTAATAGCATATGTAGGGGAAATCCACATAGACATGGAAATTTCAAAAACAGGCAAAATGAGGTATATATGTCATTCTGAACTAAAGAGAAGGGGTGGGGGCCTGGGACTTCAAAGGAATGCACTTCACAGGGTGCTAAGAATATCAGCTGTTTGATAATTAGATGTTTCCCCTATCATACAGATGGGTCACTCAGAAAAAAATTCATCTCTGTTAATAATCCTTATTCTGGGAAAGCCCCCCAATTTAGATTCTTCTGTGTGGATAAGGGAGGGACAAAAATTTCTCAAGTGCCTTCAGCTCAAAATAATCCATATGCCAAAGTGGCACATTCTGAGGGGCCTGTCCTGAATTTCTCCAGAGAGACATTGAAGAGAGGCATGCCAAGGCTGACTCAAATAAAAACAAAGATATTCTAATTGTAATAGATAGAATTCTGAATTATCAAACAATTTCAAACATAGTCAAGCTCAATCATTCTTGAAAAAACAGAGTGCAGTACTTATATAAGGGTGTGCATTTGAAACAGTTTATGAGAATACATATGTATTTCCCAATAGTCGGAAGAAATCTATTATTTTAGGTACTATTATAATACACAATATGAAACAAATGAAACAATTAAAGAATACTTTAGTGTTTCCCAAAGCTTTTAAAAGCTGTATCATATTTATTGAAAATACAATGTTATAGTACTTCAGGGAATAAAACAAGTTTCTTGTTTTGGATTCCTACTAACAAAGTAATGGATTTTTCTTATTTTCAATAAAATTCTGCATACTATATTTTTACAGAAAGAAAGAAAATCCTAAAATATGTAGCTTTGGAAGTCAGTAAATTAATGATTAAGAATAATAAATTAGGGGCACTTGGGTGGCTTAGTTGGTTAAGGGTCCAACTCTTGATTTCAGTTCAGGTCATGATCTCAGGGTCATGAGATAGAGCCCAGCATTGGGCTGGCTACATGATCAGTGGGGAGTCTGCTTGAGAGTCTCTCTCCCTCTGTCCCTCACCCTACTCACACGCACTCTCTGTCTCTCTCAGAAATAAATAAATAAATCTAGGCCAAAAACATTTTAAAATACTTAAAATATTTTAGAATTATCATATAAAATATTTTAAAGAACAAATAGTGTGCAAGCTCTTCAAACAAATAATAAAATGTCTCCCAAAATAAATAGAATTTGTCATGATAAGGTGTGTGAAAATAAAAAGATATAAACTTTGAACTTATTTTAAAATCAATGCTTGACTTTCCTAAGTATAAGATATTTCAATTTTTAGGTTTTAAAAGTGATTACACCTGAATTTGTGTATGCAAAACACTCTCCCTCCAAACAAACATTTGGAATATAGGTAATAGTTGAGAAGATGAGATACATAATAAGGAGTAAAGGCTTTATATTTTTTGAGTAAAATCAGAGCAATTAAGTTATAATTAGGATGTAAAGATAATAATGGCTACATTAATTTATTCACAGTTAAAAAGTAACAACTGACTTCAAGATAGGGCAACACATACCTCACTGACAAATTTTACTTAAGTTCATTTATGGTTTTATTTGTAAATCAGCCCACTATTTTTACTTGTAAATCAGCCCACTATAAACAGGCCCCTCTAACAACAGGCTCAATCTGGCCCAGATGGAATACAACAGGCACTCCCATTTGCACCACACCTCCCTCACCCCAAATCTCCCTTACTGTAATCACAGTAGAGGCTTTAGCGATCTCCTCTCATGTCTCCTGGTGTCTGGATAACATCTGCTGGCTATAAGATGTCCATGAACTTGTGATGCCAAGAAACTATCCTACTTGGTTTTATGCTCTATGCCATTAAGAGTGGTAATTACTGTTGTAGAGCTAGCTCTCTGTTCTTAATGGTCTGCCTTTCCACCCATACAAAATGTCTGAGCTGCTGTTTTGGAGCTGGGAGTGGAGACAGGGGTCTACTTCTTTTAGAGTGACACTCCTAGGACAACAGTAAGAAACTGGAAAGAGGTGGTAGGCTCCAGTCTTCTTGGTTTGCTTTGCCTGGATCAGGACCTTTGCACTATGAGCAAGTTGGTATGATGGCAGCCAGGTCCCCAGTATCCTTAGCCTGCCAAACCTGGGGTAGAGCCTTAGTTCTACAAGTAGAGACTGGGTTGAAGAAGAAATCCTACAAGCTCTTGGCTGCACTCACCTATAATTGATCCTCTGTAACACATAGCTGAGTGGGATGAGAAATGCTAGCAGCCTGCCTCTCTCATGGAGCTACCATAGCCTCTTTAAATTGGGTGGAGAAATGGAGCCCTGTGTTCTTGGATGCACCCACCCAGAGTGTACTTTCCATAATGCTAAGCTAGGAGAAGGAAGACAAGGAGCATGCTGTGGTTTAAATGTCACTCTATTTACTGAGTTTTAGCAGATATATATTTTTTAAACAAAGACTTTATTTTCAGTATGCTCTTAGGTTGATTTCCAGAGATATACTATGGTTGCATTTTTTAGAAGAATTTTCACCAATTATGCCTGTTTCATTGGGGAGTAAGTCCCTGTAGCTCTTCACAAAACTATTTTGAAAGTAGAGCTCTCTCATGTAAAACTTTCATGATGACACGGTTAAAATAATGCATGCAAATCACATTATGTTTCTCTGATTAAAAAATACGCATGCAACAAAATGTTGTATACATTTTAAAACAGTTTTCACATATTGTTTTATATAAAACTGACCTTTTTATTATCCTTTTACTTGGGATTTAAAATATTAATTTATTTAATAGTCCATTTTAATCCTCATTACTTTGCTTCTTAATATATATCCATTTTTAATATTGTGAAGATGTCAACGCTACCTAGAGCAATCTACACATTCAATGCAATCCCCATCAAAATACCATCCACTTTTTTCAAAGAAATGGAACAAATAGTCCTAAAATTTGTATGGAACCAGAAAAGATCCCGCATAGCCAGAGGAATGTTGAAAAAGAAAAGCAAAGCTGGCGGCATCACAATTCCGGACTTCCGGCTCTATTACAAAGCTGTCATCATCAAGACAGCATGGTACTGGCACAAAAACAGGCACATAGATCAATGGAACAGAATAGAGAACCCAGAAATGGACCCTCAACTCTATGGTCAACTAATCTTCAACAAAGCAGGAAAGCATGTCCAATGGAAAAAAGACAGTCTCTTCAACAAATGGTGTTGGGAAAATTGGATAGCCACATGCAGAAGAATGAAACTGGACCATTTCCTTACACCACACACAAAAATAGACTCCAAATGGTTGAAAGACCTCGAAGTGAGACAGGAATCCATCAAAATCCTAAAGGAGAACACAGGCAGCAACCTCTTTGACCTCAGCTGAAGCAACTTCTTCCTAGAAACATCGCCAAAGGCAAGGGAAGCAAGGGCAAAAATGAACTATTGGGACTTCATCAAGATAAAAAGCTTTTGCAAAGCAAAGGAAACAGTCAACAAAACCAAAAGACAACTGACAGAATGGGAGAAGATATTTGCAAATGACATATCAGATAAAGGACTGGTATCCAAAATCTATAAAGAACTCATCAAACTCAACACCCAAAGAACAAATAATCCAATCAAGAAATGGGCAGAAGACATGAACAGACATTTCTGCAAAGAAGACATCCAAATGGCCAACAGACACATGGGAAAGTGCTCAATATTGCTCGGCATCAGGGAAATCCAAATCAAAACCTCAATGAGATACCACCTCACACCAGTCAGAATGGCTAAAATTAACAAGTCAGGAAACGACAGATGTTGGCAGGGATGCGGAGAAAGGGGAACCCTCCTACACTGTTGGTGGGAATGCAAGCTGGTGCAGCCACTCTGGAAAACAGTATGGAGGTTCCTCAAAAAGTTGAAAATAGAGCTACCATATGATCCAGCAATTGCACTACTGGGTATTTACCCCAAAGATACAAAAGTAGGGATCTGAAAGGGTACGTGCACCCCGATGTTTATAGCAGCAATGTCCACAATAGCCAAACTGTGGAAAGAGCCAAGATGTCCATCGACAGATGGATGGATAAAGAAGACGTGGTATATATATACAATGGAATGTTATGCAGCCATCAAAAGGAATGAGATCTTGCCATTTGCAACAATATGGATGGAACTGGAGGGTATTATGTTGAGCGAAATAAGTCAAACAGAGAAAGACATGTATCATATGACCTCACTGATATGAGGAATTCTTAATCGCAGGAAACAAACTGAGGGTTGCTGGAGTGGGGGGTGGGGTGGGAGGGATGGGGTGACTGGGTGATAGACACTGGGGAGGGTATGTGCTCTGGTAAGCACTGTGAATTGTGCAAGACTGTTGAATCTCAGATCTGTACCTCTGAAACAAATAATGCAATATATGTTAAGAAAAAAAAAAGAAGAAGAAGAAGAAGAAGAAGAAGAAGAAGAAGAAGAAGGAGGTGGTAGCAGGAGGGGAAGAATGAAGGGGGGGAAATCGGAGGGGTAGATGAACCGTGAGAGACGATGGACTCTGAAAAACAAACTGAGGGTTCTAGAGGGGATGGGGGTGGGCGGATGGGTTAGCCTGGTGATGGGTATTGAGGAGGGCACATTCTGCATGGAGCACTGGGTGTTAGGTACAATGAATCATGGAACACTACATCTAAAACTAATGATGCAATGTATGGGGATAATATAAGAATAAAAAAATTTAAAAAAATATATATATATCCATTTTTTTCTTGATAAATAATTGCAACTGAGAAAAATTAGGAAACATTTCCGAGTTCACAGAGTATGTAAGTGGCAAAGCCAGAGTTCAATCCCCATGGTATGGAAATTGAAATTGATTGTTCTTTGTTGCTATGCTCTAATAAGTTTATAGATCAAGTTAATGTGATTAATAAGAAGTAACAAAACATATTCAAATGTGTTTTTGACAGTATCCAGTAGAGATTATCTTATTTTCTCAAGGAGTTTGAGACTAGATCATTTGTAATGGGACCAATTTGGACACAATGATGCAGTACAAAGATTATTTTAAGTTGAAAACATCAGAAAAAACAGAAGCTCCAAAAAAACTTAAAAAAATATAATAAAACCCTCATCCAAACTTCTTTTGCTGACTTAAACAAAGCTCCCTCCCCCCATTAAAAAAAATTCCATCATAATTCTCCTTTCCTGGAGGTTTACAGCCAAAAAGGAGAGGCACCATCCACAGCTGGATGAGAATTTATATAAACATAGTCTTATCAAAACTTTATTTTCCACTTGTTTCTCCTGCTTGTTTCTCATTGATTTCCCACCATTTGCTTTCTCTTGAGGTTTTAACTCCCTTTCTTATAATGATTTGTAAACCTTTGATTCTAGATCTTCAGTGGGTCACTTCTTTTTTTTAAATTTTTTTATTATTATGTTATGTTAATCACCATACATTACATCATTAGTTTTTGATGTAGTGTTCCATGATTCATTGTTTGCATATGACACCCAGTGCTCCATGCAGAACGTGCCCTCTTTAATACCCATCACCAGGCTAACCTATCCCCCCACCTCCCTCCCCTCTAGAACCCTCAGTTTGTTTCTCAGAGTCCATAGTCTCTCATGGTCAGTGGGTCACTTCTTTATGTACTCCCATATATGAGAATAAATTTTGCATTTTTTCCTGTTAATCTCCCTTTTGTCAGTTTATTCACAGGTTCCCAGGTGGAAAGGTTATTTTCCTTCCAACTCCTGTTTTGGAAACTATATGGCTGGACCATGGTGATCAGGTCTATTGGGAAGCAATAGTTCAGACTAGAGAACTATGAGAAAAGTGATTTGACCTGGAATTGAAGATTAGTCACTGGTGGAATAAGATCCTGATTCTATAGCAATCAAATGCACATAAATATGGCTTTGGATCTGTTAAAAAGAAGGAAACAAGCAAGAGTAAGTAGTAAATCCAAACATTAGGGCTAAAGTTTAGACTAACGATTCTAAGGGAAGCAAAACAATGAAAATAATAGAAAGATGAATTTGTGCTTTAAATCAAAGCCAAATTAATCAAATGATGTAAACAAATGTCACTGAAATTTTGTCAGTCAAGTTATGATGCAATATTTTTAAAGCATGATAAAAGTATCTTAAAACCCTATTGGAAAATTTGGGGATTATTGATGTCAACCCCAGATTTCTGTGAATTTCTAGGATCTGGTTACCAGGTTATGTTCTTGTGATAAATATTTGGTGCAAACTTTCTTTTGTTGAATCAGGTCAGTTTACTAATTATCATGCAACTCCATATACGTTGCCTCCATACTGTAACATAGTCTGACAAGGTACTGGATCCCTTTGCCTAATTTTTTAAAACAACCACAAAATAACATCATGAGAGGAGCCAGAATGTGACATAAATAGAGCTTTGTAGTGATCAAAGTTTATATCATAACATTTTAAATAGCTTAAAAATAAATTGAGATTAAAAGTTACCTAAAGTGCCTAAAAGTGCCTAAAAGTTACTTAAAGAACCCTATTACCTCACATCTTCACAAGATTTTCCACCATTTATTATGCATCAATCTTTCATGGACTTGCTTAATTTCCTCTTTCTCCTCTCTCCACAACAACAACCTCTCCCCAGTGAAATAATGGACATCTCTACCTTTATAATATGCAAAGAATTTCAATGCTTTTGTCATTATACCCTCCATTATTTAACTCCTATGGCATATCAAGGTATTTTTCTAAACCAAAATAAACTCTACTTTTATGTGAATTCTATAATCGAGTGCCACCAGTGTGTGTATGTGTATCTGTGAGTGTGTGTGCACGGGTATGTACGTTGGTAGTATTTTTACATAATGTTAAACTAGATTACGATTATAAAGTTATTCTATACACACAACACTTAAAGACCTCCTGATATGGCCAATACCTGATTTGTTGCATTATATCCAAGTTTATCCATGTGCTCTTATTGTACTCATCCTTCTTTGGCATTCTACCAATTACCTGAAAATAGTCTGTGGTCCTAAGATATGTTGCCATGGGGTCATTCTGTTTCTTGAACTATAATGTCTTCTACCCAGTTCTCTGCTTAACAAAATCAACCTCATATTCAACATCACATTAAAATATATTAACGTTTATGAGTTCTGCTTTGTGTAATAAAAACATTTTTTCCACAGTTTTAAGTCAAAAAGAAACTATCTAAAACAACAACAAGAACAAATCCTTACCTAGTGTAATAGTTTCTCTGGATCTAAAGGTAAGATGGTAGGCCATAAATGGCCTCACTTTGAACTATTAGGGAATAGAAATGAAACAAATAGCTTTGATTTTCTAATCAATCAATTTGAAGTCCATAAGACTAATTTTTTAAAAGATTTTTATTTATTTATTTGACAGAGAGAGAGAGAGCACAACCAGGGGGAGCAGCAGAGAGAGAGGGACAAGCAGACTCCCTGCTGGGCAAGGAGCCCACTGTGGAGCTCGATCCCAGGATCCTGGGATCATGACCTGAGCTGAAGCCAGACTTTAATCAACTGAGCCAGCCAGGCACTTCATAAAACTAATTTTTTAGTACATTTTTGATTTGTATCACATGTGACAGACTTCTCTTTTGTAAGTCTCTCCCATTTGATTAAAGAGATAAAAAATTATTAATATGTTGAATTGTTTTTGCTTGGATTGTCTTTAAGCACTTACAATGAAACTTGAGAAATTTATAACTGTACGATTGTTGGATTCATTAACTCAGGTGATTTCCCCCCTTTTTGAGCAAGAAATAATACTATTTTTTAAAATTTGCATTTATTTACATTTAAAAAGTGTGTATGCTTACCTACATCTTCCCTTACTAAACCCACTAAGTAGTCCGAACATTTTGAGACAAGAGAAATCAGTTCCACTTATTTTGTCCAATAACTAACAATTGTTCCAAAAAAGACGTAACTGTTTTCTTTCTGTTTAAATCACAATTTAATCTTAATCTCTCTACAACATTTTCTTACAGTGAGATACTTTTTTCTGTCTAATTATCTGCATTAAAATAAATCTTGATGATAACAATGCTGTTGTAGTCAGCTTTTATCTCTTACCATGTGTCATATTCAACATAAGCAAATTGCAATGGTTGTTTAATAATTTAATTTTAAAAGTCAGGACTGGAGCTGAAGGGGAAACATAAAAAGAAATTTCAAAAATTTTGAGGATTTTAGGGATTTTCCTCTTACTAGCCTTAAGAGGATCCCTCAAAATTTTAGTAAAGATCTGGCCAGTATAGCTTTATATATGTGTGTAATAGAAATGTCAGAGATGAGTTATTTGATTCTTAACAATAAATGTTCATCTAAAGGTCTAATTGGCTTACAAATAGTGACCTATAAATGTAATGTACTTTACTTCTCTATTTTCTCTATCTTTTTCTGTAGTAATAACTGAAATAATATTTTCAGAAGAATAATTTATTCTTTTACATTTAACCTCTTATACTGGAAGGGAATAATTAGTTTCAAAACCATTTTACTATGTGAGCCATGCAACATTTATGAAAACTAAAAATTATCTGCCTTTATAACACCATGACATGAGTAAATTTTGTTGCTCAAACCATCTTGGTAATGCCTTAAGCATAAATTAAGATATCCAATATTCTAAGGAAGATTCTATAAGATTTCATATCAAAGGGTTTATGGTAAGAGATCCACAGTTTGTATGAGATAAAGTAAATAATATTTTTTTATGATCATAATATGGCAGCACATTATTTCCTCAGTAGATACATCCACAAGTGTGGTTAGTTTGCCATATTTATCATTAACCTTTTACATCTCATATTTCTTATACTGATTAATTCATACTTCAGTCTCATTTTGAAGGTCCACTTTAACCCTCCCTTTAATCTAAATTGGTTCACCCATTATAATCTCTCATTTAATTCTTTTTCTTTTATATTTTATATAATTTGAATTGTCCTCATATTTAATTTTTAGCGTGTTTCCCTCCCAATATAGTTTAAGTTTCATAAAATTGCGACTATGTATATCATATCACCATGTTATAGAATCTCAAAATTATTTGTAATATGAATGAATATCTAAATAACTTTATTTCTTAATTATTTACTTTCTTTTTTTAAATACAGTATTCATGCAGTTAGGATTTTCAGGGTTTAATTTTTTTCTCTCTCAATATGAACTATGTTATGAGATAAATAAATTTTCACATTTGCATATTGGTTTTGTTTTACTTGTTTTCTCATTTGTTAAGTGTTGCAGATGTGTTTTTGTGTGGCACCAAATTAATTTGCACGAAGTTGCCATATTAAATCACACCCATATGCTACAATAAAAAAATGCAGTTCATTTGTCCTTTGTTGATAAATTAAAAAAAAAATCAGTTATAAAAAGGCAAATTTGCATTTGCCTTATTAGTGCACAAGGAAAAACTGTTTTGACCATTTGAAGTTATTCTGTAATTGTAAAAATTTACTTAATGAAGATATATCCTTTTCTTGTGTCTTTTGTTTTTCTACACCTGTTTTTCTCAAAATTGTTCCATTTAAGATTTACGTTGGCCCTATCCTAAAAATATAAAATCCAGATACATCATGGCCTATTGAATATAATTTCCACAGGAATGACCCTCTGTATAAATTTGTATAAAGCAAATTTGATACAAACTCTAACTTACATAACGCTTTAAGTGACCCCACCATACACACTCCCATGGAAACACACACGCGACAAATGAAAATAAAATCTGAAGGAGAAAATTAACTGTACAACCAAAGAAATCAGGGCTATTTAAAATAGTCTTCATTTATCATTGTATCTGAAAATATTTATTTAATACTATTTTAATCTTGTCTTTGTGAAGTCCAATAAAGCCATTGACAGAAGGAAGGAAAGAAGGAAGGAGTAGAGAGGAGTAAGAAAAAGGAGAGAGAGACAGAGAGATACAGAGGGAGGAAAACTAGATGAAGCTGACAAGCCAGGGACGCCTGGGTTGCTCAGTCATTAAGTGTCTGCCTTCGGCTCAGGTCATGATCCTAGGGTCCTGGGGTCAAGCCCCACATCAGGCTCCCTGCTCCGCGGGAAGCCTGCTCTCCCTCTCTCACCCCCCCTGCTTGTGTTCCCTCTCTCGCTGTGTCTTTCACCGTCAAATAAATAAAATCTTAAAAAAAAAAAAAAAGCTGACAAGCCAATATTGAGAGACATTCCTTATGGGTAACAGGTTTCCAAACATTTTACAGAGACACTGACTACCTCTGTTCTAGACTGTTTTCAAAGATGTTTGTTTAGCAATCAGCCTAGGAAGATAGAAACTGTCTCCCTTTGGAGCAGACATGCTCACTGCCTTTTATAAAAAAAAAAAAAAAAAAAAAAAACCTTGAGTTTCCTAAACTAAGGATGCTTTTCATATAATGAAAACTATTCCATTGCCCACATCCATTGGGACCCATCTGAATTACTCCCATGGACCTTAGTGACAAAGGGGGCTGAGGAAGTACCCTGATGCTCATGCTGCTTGCACTGCCATAAGCAATAAAGTTCTTTGATCCATGTCTCATGTTCTACCAGCATCTATAAAACTGTGGCAGACGACCTTGTGAGCTTGTAAGTAGAGCAAAATTATATATCTTTCATGGTTCTTGACAATTTTAGCAATGATGATGGAATGCTGATATATATATATATATATTTCTGGAAGAGTAAAAATATAGGCTTTTATAAGTTGATAGAATTTGAAGTAATTTCATGGAAACTCATAGTGAACATATCATCCAAAATGTTAATGGTCTACTGAGTAATAAGTAGTCTTCTGCTTTATTTCCTGTAAGTGTAGAGAAATTTGGGATGAGACCAGACTCTGTACACTGAACAGTAAATTCAAAGACAGGTGACCAAGTGGTGTCTAATTGTTGGTAACACTTTTCTGGGATTAGCTCTTGCTGATCGGGCAGTCCGCCTCAGGTCCACCCCATTGTAACAACTAATATTAATTTCCATCCTGAGTAGACCAAAGACGCAACCCATTTCAGACAACAATTATAGGTTCACCTATAGCATGGAATCACTAGATAACTATGGGGTGGGGGTAGGAAGCTATCTGGAGGCATTCAGAGGAGTTTTCCATGAGAGATGCAGGAGTTAGGGTTATCTCTTCTGTTTTTATTAGAATTAACATTAAGGTTATGAAAAATGGCTATCAAATCATGATCTAAACTCTGATTGGTGAATGACATACCCTGAATTTAAATTTAAGCCTCTTGCAAAACATTTGGGGAACTATGACATAGAATTTTGTTTGAGAGGAAAATATAGGAGTGGCTCTAAAAGACAAAGTATCATCAATGGCTTCCCTCTCTAGTATCGGCTGGGGTCTAGAGGATTTCTTCATCAGATGCCAGTGTTGCTAATCCTCCACTGCCACGAAATTAGCAATTTGTTCAAGAAATCTAAATACATATTTTTAAAAGGAAATAAATGATGCTTATACCATAAGTTTTACTGGGAAAAAATGACACATAACCATTTACGGAGAACATGTACTCCTTGAGCCCCATTGCATTTAAATACATGTGACTCAAAAAATGGGACAAAATATATTTTTATTTTATGTTTACCTTTGAGCTGTGGCATTATATGTGACTCATATTCTGTTCATTTAAAACTTTATTTTTATTTAATTCATTTTCTTAATTTAAATTTAAAAAATTTTATGTTTATCATTCAGGTATATTAAAGCTACATTAAGCCATTTCCTACATTCAGGCAAAATGTTGTGTCTTAATATATCAGAGGTTAGCTATTAAAATCTTCTAATTGTTTATATTTATTACCAGACGATTTCATTCCATTCAAGTATACCTTATATAATATGATTTTCAGACCTATTATCTCCCTTGTGTCATTCTTGATATCATAGTACTCCATAGTTTTGCATTTTACCATGTAACAGGCAACTCAAATATATATATAAAACAGATGATGAATAAATTTAGCTAAGAAGTCAGTGGGGTACCTGGGTGTCTCAGTGGGTTAATTATCTGACTTCAGCTCAGGTCATGATCTCAGGGTCCTGGGATGGAGCCTGGTGTTGCGGCTCCATGCTCAGTGAGGAGTCTGCTTGACTTGTCCCTCTGTTCCTCCCCCGACTCATGCTGCTCATGCTCTCTCCCTCAAATAAATAAATAAAATCTTAAAAAAAAAGAAGTCAAAAGACTATTATACTGAAAAATAGAAAATATTGATGCAAGAAATTAAACAAGACACACACAAAATGAAAAATGTCCATGTTCATGGATTAGAAGACTTAATATTGTTAAAATGATGCTGCCCAAAGTAATCTAAAGATTCAATGCTGGGAGCCCTACACTCCCTAATTTCAAAATACATTGCAAAGCTACAGTAATCAAAACAGCATAGTTATAGCTTAAAAACAGACATATAGAATAATAGAACAGAATAGAAAGCCCCTAAATAAATCCATGTATATACAGTCACCTGAATTTCAACAAGGGTGCCAAGAATACATAATAGGGAAAGAATATTCTCTTCAACAAATGATGTTTTTTTAAAAATGTGAATATTACTATGCAGAAGAATGAAACAAGACCCTTATCTTATGCTACACAAAAAAATCAAAATGGATTAAAGACTGAAAAATAGGCATGAAACTGTAAAACTAGTAGAACAAAATAGAGGGAAAATGTCATGACATTGGTATTGGCAATGATTTCATAGATATGACACCAATGCACAGACAACAAAAAGAAAAACAAACAAGTGGGACTACATCAAATTAAAAAGTTTTTGCAAAGCAAAGGAAATAATCAGCAGAATGAAAAGGCAACCTGTTCAATGGGAGAAAATGTTTGCAAACCATATATCTGGTTAATCTCAGAAATAGATAAGGGAAACCAATAGCTCAATAACAATAACAATTAATAAAACTTGATTTTGAAAATAGGCTAAGGAATTGAATAGACATTTCTCTAAAGAAGACATACAAATGGTCAATGGGTATATAAAAAGGTGCTCAACATCACTGATCATCAGGAAAATGTAAATAAAAGCCACGATGATTCTAAATAATACATTGATCAAAGATAAATCTCAAGAGAATTTTTAAAATTGAACTAAATGAAAATAAAACACGACTTATCATAATTTGTGGAAAGCAGTGAAAGCAATACTTAGAGGCAATTTAATAATATTAAATGCATATATTATAAAAGACGAGAGATTTAAAATCAGTAATCTACATTCCCCCCCCCCCAAAGAAACTAGAAAACGAAGAGCAAATTTTATCTAAAGGAAGAAAGAGAAGGAGGGGTGGAGAAATAGAGCAGAAAAAAAAAAAAACTGAAAACGAAATAAAGAAGATCAATCAAACCAAAAATCACTTCTTTGAAAAGATCTTTGAAAATTGATAAGCTACTCAGGCTACCTAAAAAATAAAGAGAAAGTACACCAATTACTAATACTAGAAAGGAAATAGGGGACATCACTATAGATCCTCTGAACATTAAAATAATGATAGAATAATATGAGCGATTCTATACACACAAATATCATAACTTACATGACCAGTGGACCAATTCCTTCACAATTTGCCAAAGCTCTCTCTCTCTCTCACACACACACAATCTGGATAGGCCTATGTCTAGTATATAAATTTACTCAATAATTAATAACCTTCCAAAACAGAAAGCATCAGGCCCAGATGGGTTCATTGATGAACTCTACCAAACATTTAAGGAAAAAAATTGTACAAATTCTTTATCATCTTTTTCAGAGGATAGCAGAGAGAATGCTTCCTAACTCATTCTATGAGGCCAGAATTATCCTAAAACCAAAACCACACAAAAAAATTACAAGAAAAGCACAGGCCAATAGCTTTCATGAACATAGATATAAAATTTCTCAACAAAATATTAGCAAATCAAATTTAACAATGTATAAAAAGCATTAGACATCAAGACAAGTGGATTTTATCCCAGGTATGCATGGCTGGTTCAATATTTTAAAAAATCAACTAATGCATCACACCAACATATTAAAAAAGAAAAATCACATGACCATATATCAATAGATGCAGAATGACATTTGACAAATTCCAACACCCATTTGTTATTAAATCTCTCAGTATGATAACAAAAGAGAGGAACTTTCTCAACTTGATAAAGAATATCTACAAAAAATCTACAGCTATCATCACACTTAATGATAAAAATTTGAAGTTTTCCCACTAAGATGAGGTATAAGGTAAGAATATCCTCTCTTACCATTCCTTTCAACATCATACTGGAAGTCCCTGTTAATGCAATAAAACACGAGTATAAAAGGTATACAGGCTGGCAAGCAAGACATAAGATCATCTTTGTTCACAGATGACATGATTGCTTATGTAAAATATCAAAAATAATTGACAAAATAATTCTAGAACTAATAAGTGTTTGTACTGAGTTGAAGGTTAGTATACAAAAGTCAATCAATTTTCTATACCAACAATGAGTAAGTGGAATTTGAAAATAAAATACTCAGTACCATTTACATTAGCACCTGCAAAAATGAAATATTTAGGTAAAAATCTAACAAAATATGTACAAGATGTATATGAGGAAAACTACAGAACTGTGATAAATCAAAGAAGAACTAAATGAATGGAGAGATATTCTATGTTCATGGACAGTAAGGTCATGGACATGTCAATATTATGAAGATGTTAGTTCTTCCCAAACTTGATTTATAGATTCAATACAAGTCAAATCAAAATCCCAATAAGTTTTCTGTGGATAGAAGCAAATTGTTTCTAAAGTTTCAATGGAGAGGCAAACAAAAACAACAACAACAAACAGAATAGTTAATACATTAAAGCAGAAGAACAAAGTTGGGGGACTGACACTACATGACTTCAACTATAAAGCTACAGTAAACAGGACAGTGTGGTATTGGCAAAAACAAAACAAAACAAAACAAAAAAGATCAGTGGAACAGAATAGAAAATCCTGAAATAGACCCACATAAATATAGTCAAATGATCTTCATCAGAGGGTCAACAGCAATACAATGGAGCAAAGATACTTTTTCAACAAGTAGTGCTGAAACAAGTAGACATCCACACACACTGTTGGTATGGACACAAAATTTTACAGACTTTATTAAAAACATTAAGATGATTTCTTAAAATATTGAAAATAGAACTACTATGTTATCCAGCAATCCCACTTCTGGTATTTATCCAAGATGATTTAAACCAGGTTTTCAGACAGATATTAGTACTCCCATATTCATCGCTGCACTATTCACAATAGCCAAGGTATGAAAGCAGCCTAAATGCCCATCAATCAATCAATAAAGAAAATATGATATATACATACAAGGAAGTATTATTCAGCTTTAAAAACAAGGGGAAATTCTGTAATATGTAACAAAATGGATGAACCTTGAGGACTTAGGCTAATTGAAATAAACAAGACACAGAAAGACAAATATTTCATGATTCCACATATAAGAGGTATCTCAAATAGTCAAATTCATAGAACAAAAGAGTTTTATAGTGGTTACTAGGAGCTGGAGGGAGCAAGAAATGAGAAATTACTAATCAGTGGGCATTAAGTTTCAGTTACATACGATGAATAAAGATCTGCTGTACAACATCATACCTGTAGTCAACAACACTACACCATATGCTCAAAAATTTGTTAAGATGATAAATTTCATGTTAAATGTTCATGCTACAATTAAAAAAATAAAAAGATGAGAGTGAAATTTTCTAACTCTAGGACACACTTCTCTCTGTCAT
Organism: Mirounga leonina; assembly: GCF_011800145.1. Taxonomy (NCBI): domain Eukaryota; kingdom Metazoa; phylum Chordata; class Mammalia; order Carnivora; family Phocidae; genus Mirounga; species Mirounga leonina. The sequence goes on along the minus strand of NW_023270316.1, from coordinate 25,488,858 downwards.
GATAGCCAGGGAAGTGCTACTTCAGATATACAGGGCTTGGTGAAACAGATTAGAAAACACTGTTTTAAGGCCAGTTGTGATTATTAGTGCTCATTTTTGTAATCATTAGTCCAGATGAGTGCTTCTCACCATCTAATGTACATACAAACCACTTGGGGATCCTGGTAAAATGTACATTCAGATTAAGTCTGGGAAGGTGCAGATATTCTACATTTATAATTAGCTCTGGGGGGATTAATGTGGACTCTTCTCACTGTGAGAAGCAAGGGGATACATGATTTAAATCAAATTATTTTATTTTATGTAAACATGCTAACACATATTTTGAGCCAACTCTGATACATATCACTAAATTACAATAGACTGTATTTTTATTTAAGTTTTGTGATTACTAATCATTTCTTAAGCACATGAAGAACTGAATATTGGGGTGAAGCAGCTTGATGTGTATGGGCTGGCAATCATTAGAGAACACTGCCTATAATAAAAAGGCTCTAGATAATTTCTATAAAGAAGATAAATAATGGCTGACAAAGAATATGCTGTAGTTATCACACATTAATTCTTATGAGAATACACATAAGTACTGACTTGTATTACTAATTTTCAAAAGAGAAATAATAATACATTAAATCAATATTAAAATATTTCCCAACAATTTATGAATGTTGAAAATATGGTACTGCCACCTTGGTAAGAGGTATAGTAGCAAGATGAGGGCTGTTTAATACAGCTAGAATTCGGGCAACGTGATGCCCCCAGCTTTGTTTTTCTTTTTTAACATTTTCTTGGTGATTCGGGGTCTTTTCTGGTTCCATACAAATTTTAGGATTGTTTCTTCCAGCCCTTTGAAAAATGCCATTGGTATTTTGATTGCTCTGAACAGCATAGACATTTTAACAATATTTATTCTTCCAATCCATAAGCATGGAATGTTTTTCCATCTTTTTGTGTCTTGTTCAATTTCTTTCATAAGTGTTCTGTAATTTCTAGAGTATAGATCCTTTACCTCTTTGGTTAGGTTTATTCCGAGGTATCTTATGGTTTTTGGTGCTATTGTAAATGGAATCGATTCCCTAATTTCTCTTTCTACAGTTAAATTGTTAGTGTGTAGAAAAGCAACTGATTTCTGTGCATTGATTTTGTATCCTGCCACATTACTGAATTGCTGTATGAGTTCTAGTAATTTGGGGGTGGAGTCTTTTGGGTTTTCCACACAAAGTATCATGTCATCTGCAAAGAGAGAGAGTTTGACTTCTTCTTTGCCAATTTGAATACATGCTATTTTTTTTGCTGTCTGATTGCTGATGCTAGCACTTCTAGTACTAGGTGGAACAATAGTGGTGAGAGTGGGCATCCTTGTTGTGTTCCTGATCTTAAGGGAAAAGCTCTCAGGTTTTCCCCATTGAGAATGATATTCGCTGTGGGCTTTTCATAGATAGTTTTTATGAACTTGAGGAATGTTCCCTCTATCCCTACACTTTGAAGAGTTTTAATCAGGAAAGGATGCTGTATTTTGTCAAATGCTTTTTCTGCATCAATTGAGAGGATCATATGGTTCTTGTCTCTTCTCTTAATGTGTCTATCACATTGATTGATTTGTGAATGTTGAACCACCCTTGCATCCCAGGAATAAATCCCACCTGGTCGTGATGGATAATCCTTTTAATGTACTGTTGGATCCTATTGGTTAGTATTTTGGTGAGAATTTTGGCATCCATATTCATCAAGGATATTGGTCTATAATTGGCCAATTTTGATGGGGTCTTTGCCTGGTTTTGGGATCAAGGTAATGCTGGCTTCATAGAATGAGTTTGGAAGTTTTCATTCTGTTTCTATTTTTTGAAACAGCTTCAGAAGAATAGGTATTATTTCTTCTTTGAATGTTTGGTAGAATTCCCCTGGAATCCATTAGGCCCTGGACTCTTGTTTTTTGGGAGGCTTTTGATCACTGCTTCAATTTCGTTACGGTTATTGGTCTATTCAGATTGTCAATTTCTTCCTGTTTCAGTCTTGGTAGTTTTTAGGTTTCCAGGAAGGCATCCATTTCTTCCAGGTTGCTTAATTTATTGGCATATAGTTGTTGATAATAATTTCTAATAATTGTTTCTATTTCCTTGGTGTTAGTTGTGATCTGTCCCCTTTCATTCATAATTTTATTAATTTGTGTCCTTTCTCTTTTCTTTTTGATAAGTCTGGCCAGTGGTTTATCAATCTTATTAATTCTTTCAAAGAACCAACTTCTAGTTTCGTTGATCTGCTCTACTATATTTCTGGTTTCTAATTCATTGATCTCTGCTCTAATCTTTATATTTCTCTTCTCCTGCTTGGCTTAGGCTTTATTTGTTGTTCTTTCTCCAGTTCTTTAAGGTGTAAAGGGGAACCCTCTTACACTGTTGGTGGGAATACAAGTTGGTATAGCCACTTTGGAAAACAGTGTGGAAGTTCCTCAAAAAGTTAAAAATAGAACTACTCTATGACCCAGCAATTGCACTACTGGACATTTACTTCAAAGATACAGATGTAGTGAAAAGAAGGGGCACATGCACCCCAGTGTTCATAGCAGCAATCTCCACAATAGCCAAACTGTGGAAGGAGCTGAGATTCCCTTCAACAGACTAATGGATAAAGAAGATGTGGTCCATATATACAATGGAATATTACTCAGCCATCAGAAAGGATGAATATCCACCATTTGCATTGACATGGATGGAACTGAAGGGGATTATGCTAATTGAAATAAGTCAAGCAGAGAAAGACAATTATCATATGGTTTCACTTATTTGTGGAACATAAGGAATAGCGTGGAGGACATTAGGAATAGGAAGGGAAAAGTGAAGGGGAGGGAAAATCAGAGGGGGAGATGAACCATGAGAGTCTATGGACTCCAGGAAACAAACTGAGGGTTTCAGAGGGTAGGGGGGATGGGTTAGCCCTATGATGGGTGTTAAGGAGGGTAGGTATTGCAATGAGCACTGGGTGTTACACGCAAACAATGAATCATGGAACACTACATAGAAAACTAATGAAGTACTGTATGGTGACTAACAGAACATAATAAAAACAAACAAATTCATGTTTGTTTAAACTGAAAAAAAGGATGAGTGCTATTTAAGTGATTACATATCTTTTCATTGTTTTATATACTACTAGTTAATGACATCAGATTTAAGTCATTTCGGTAGAGATACAGCAAGTATTTGGACTCATTTAGCATTCCTTGTGTTGATCTTTTATGGTAAACAGATCTTTAGTGTAAAATAGCTACCCTGTTTCTAACCTGTTTCTCTTTATTCTGGTATCACTAGCACAAAATATAATGGGAAATTATTTATTTAGTAAAAAGTGGTATCAGTACTCATTTTCATTATGAATAAATTGAGGCTGTTTTTCTCATCCTTTCATGTAAAATTGAGCCATTTGGAGTCAATCTGCCTAGCAATGGAAAGAAGAAACAAGTAACCACCCACATTATTTTTAAAAGTGAATGACTTTTTACTACTTGGTAACCTCCTGAGACTTAATACATCGTTTAATGTGATATTCATATGACTTCATGGACTAATCCATCAATTTGGTTAGGCAAAACAAAGAAAAATCATGTTTATATATATATATATGTAGTCCTTTTAGAATATGAGCTGCAATTTAACTGGCCTACCAAAGGTAGAAAAGCCAAGTCACTGAACAATAATGTAGGAATGTTGAGTGTCTGATACTCGATACCTATTTCTTTAAACAGTAAATGATAACTAAAATGGAAAGATCATACCCTTGGTACAAACTTATATCATGTGCAAATTTATGGGGACATCACCAGCTCTTATTTTTTAGAGAAATACAGCCATTTAATTTTTCTGTAAGATCTTCTGTTTTGTAAATGATGAGTTCCTTTCATTCTTCCTCTTAAAACAGTAGGCCACTGGTTTACTACCTATCATATAGACTATAGAATCTTAAAATAGGATGTTTTGTTAGAGATCATGTCTTTCTTCTAACAATTTTACAAATAAATATCCTAAAATCAAATTGATTTGACAGTGGTGTCAGTCAAAGTGCCTGGATTAGTAGTTAGATCTAATGATTTTTAGTCTGATGTTCATTGATAAAGTATACTGAAAAAACATTTCAAGAGTGCCCTTACTGTACAAACATTGAAGTAAAATTTAACTAGATTATATCAGTGTTTTTCCCTTATGGTATCTCACAATACTGTACCTTGTGTAGATGATAGAACACAGAGCATGTACACATCTAATCATGAATTATTCAAAGGTTTTATAGACTGTTTTTCCTTTTTTCCTTAGGTGTTTTTCATTATTCATGCCATATAATGAATGACAGAGTCTCTGTTGAATATATTAAAATGTGTAATATATTGATGGTGTTAAAATGTCAATTCCTTGTTTATTTCTTGCAAAGAACTCAATGTGTATTATGAAACTAGTACATTAATCTTACATCATCACTTTCAGATAGTGGAAAACAAGGATTATTTGACATATGACTTGACTTACAAATACAGAATAAAATCTGAAATATATTTTTCAAATAAATAGGAAGTTAGTGATAAAAAAGTCATTATACTTGGTGATAGTTAATTTAATGCATCAACTTGACTGGACACAGGGAGCCCAGATATTTGGTTAAATATTATTCTGAAGAGCAAGCAAGTGCTTCAGTCATCAGCTGGCCACCTATCCTGTACCACAGTATATTTACAATCTGAGGTTTTCCTTTTGGATGGGGTTGGCTACTTACAGATAAGGTGGAAATGACCAATGTTATCCATATTTGTTGTTTGATCTCTGTATTCAGTTGTTTCTCTTAGGTGAATATTACTGTAATCGAATGGGGCCACAAAAGACCATACATGCAGGAAATGTGCATTTTTTCCAGCATTTTCATCTCCTTGCCAGAGCTTAGTCATTTCCATATTGACTGATACAAATTACATGATTGAATAATGTATTTTATGTGTAAAACCAAAACATATTTAATATCTTTACTGTAGTTCACATTATTTTCTGGGCAGTATTAATTATAATTATATTAATGACATTCTCTAGGAAATTTTCCATATAGATGTGATCACTCTTTTCCTTTATCTCTAGGTAGTTATAATCAGACGTCAGACATGGTAGACCATATTTATGAACTGTGTACCCTCTGATAAGGGTGGGGAGGGCTTCGCCTTGCTACCACTGCACCTCCATGCATTTAGTCCTCAGTTTCTTCCTAAAGTAGCCAGCGTAATGTTACCCCCATCTTAATTCCATAGCTATTTTCTACTCTATGTTCATTATAGACTCTTACTATCTGTGACATGATGTGGTAGGAGATAGAAATAAAAATCAGTGGTTCTTCATAACATAACTGAGTATGTGCATATATTACAAGAAAGTTACTAAACTCATTATACTCTGAAGGTTATTACATTTTGCTTATTCTCAGGAAAGACAAAACTGTAAATACCATTAGAAGATTTAAAATAAACTACATGCTTCCATGTTAGAAGACCAAGCACTGGAATCAAAGATCCCTACACAGAACTGCACAGCTACGGATGTGTATTAGTAAATATTCAGGTTTTGATAAAATTTGTGTATATCAATCTGTCCTACAAGTAAAGGTTTAAAAAGAGGAATTAATATTCAAGAGTTAGAAAATATGATGAAACAAGAACATTCTGTAGATGTTCACAGGATAGAACATATCTGTAATCATTCAAAAATATATCAACAGATAATAATAAACAACAGCCTATGAAAATGTATTCAACGTCAAAGAATCACAATGAACTTGTAAGACACAGAGGACAAACATTCTTCAAAAATCACCACCACAGACTGTGATTCAAATAGCAAAGTAAACTCAGAAAGACAGCACTTGCCCCATTTCAAAAGACAATTTTAAATGTTCAATATGATATAGCAAAAAAAGTCTAACAACATTCACATTGCAGAGGCATTTGCCATTCACATGCCCAGTAATTTGGAGAAAAATCTTTAGATATAAGGCAGACAAGACAAAATGAGAATAAAAACAAACTAACAGGGGCGCCTGGGTGGCTCAGTCGTTACGCGTCTGCCTTCGGCTCAGGTCATGGTCCCAGGGCCCTGGGATTGAGCCCCGCATCGGGCTCCCTGCTCAGCGGGAAGCCTGCTTCTCCCTCTCCCACTCCCGCTGCTTGTGTTCCCTCTCTCGCTGTATCTCTCTCTGTCAAATAAATAAAATCTTTAAAAAAAAAAAAAAACTAACAGGGGTACCTGGTTGGCTCCGTCAGTTGAGCGACCGACTCTTGGTTTTGGCTCAGGTCATGATCTCAGGGTGGTGAGATCGAGCTCCGCATCAGCCTCCATGTTCAGCAAGGAGTCTGCTTGAAGAGTCTCCACCCCTGCCCTCCCCCAGATAAATAAATAAATCTTTAAAAAATTAATAACATGGGGAAAGAGAAGCCTACATAGAAGAAAAATGCTCAAAGGGTAATATATGAAAAGCACTAGCATCCTCCCCACCCTGCAGATAAACATACATGGGGTAGAAGAAAAGATGGGTTGATTGGCAGATGATAACATACCTCAATCCTTCTGTTAGTACAATAGAGTTAATGAGTTATTGGCCATTGTATGCCTCGGGTTATGCTATAGTAACAATCTCAGATCTAATGGCTTAGCATGGCAAAAGTTTATTTCTCAGTCACACTGAGTTTATCATGTTGGCAGCATGTTTAGCTCATTATAGTTATTCTGGGATCTCAGCTGATAGTAGCTTCATCTTAACATTTGCTTCCAAGATCACCTTGGCAGGAGAAAGAATATGTGTTAAGTTATTCTCAGGCTTTGAAAAACCCCAGTGGAAATGATACATGCCACTTCTGCTCACATTTCATTGAACAAAGTAAGTCATACTACTGTGCTCAATATAATACTCTTGTTATTTCATTTTTCTGTATTCTACCTTAATTTGGAGTTATGTTTACAAATAAACTTGTAGAGCAGACACTGTAGCAATTGTCATACTGTTTTTCCTGCATGAGAATTGTCTCAGACTATTTTAAGGCATATTTCAGTCTATTTTAATATGTCCGATGTTGCCTGAAAACTGCATTTCTAAAAAGCATAGCAGGTGGTGTTAATGCAGGTGGTCTGGGTATCAAACTTTGAGTGAACAACAGCAACAACAAAAAAGCAATCTAACCTTTAATGATAGCTCAAAGATCCCATCCTCTTTCTCTCTCACCACTTGCTTCACTGTCAGGGAGAATACCAGATGTGAATCAAGACAGAAAATTTCGACATGGTAATGTTAATTGTAACTTTTGGAGGAAGGGGCTAAGGGGTAAAAACTTTTTGTCAATGGAACACCTAAAACCCCTGTGTGTGTCGCTAGATGATTTTTTCTCTTTACAAAATTCTTTTCTCTCTTTGCTCTGAAATACTTTCAAGAAAATGGAGCCTTATCCATCAAAAGTAGCTTCCTCCTCCACTTGTGAAGGCAAAATGTTAACAGAACGGAACATAGGATAAAGAAGCTACTAGGAAGGTTAGCATAATTCTAGAATAGACAAAAGATGTTAAAACTTCTTGATTTTCTACTTTATCTCACCAAAGTAGGACATCTTTAAGGGGTTAGAATCAAATTGCAAGCTTAGCATAGTGACCATTTACTGATTTTTTTTTTCTCAGAATAAATAATCCAAATAAACTCAGTAGCCTACACTGCTGTGTTAGTCCTTTCATGCTGCTATAACAAAACTCCATGGGCTAGGTTGCTTATAAATAATAGAAATTTATTTCTCACAGGTTTTTTTTTTTGTGTAAAATGTACTGTTTATTATATCATTTTGAAACAAACATGTAACCACCACACAGGTAAAGAAATAGTGTATTGTCAACACCTCAGAAATCCCTTTTTATGTATCCTTTCCTAATCACACCCACTCCTTCTTCCCTAGAGTAAAACCTCTGTCCTTCCTTAATAGTAATCACTTTCTCGAATTTCTTTATATTTTTACCTGTGAAGTATGCATTCTGAAACATTCTGTTTTGCCTCTTTGCCTTTATATAAATAGAATCATATTGTATGTATTCTTCTGTGTCTTGATTCTTTCTCTCAAGGTTTTAAGATTTCTTCGTGTTATTGTCTGTAGTCATAGTTTGCTCATTTTCCTTGCTCTGTGATACATTATAAGAATATTACACAATCTGTCCATTCTGTTGATGGGCATATGGGCTGTTTCCAGTTTTTGAACGTGATGAACATGCTCATATGCATAGTGTAGCACACAGTGGTTCTCAAATTCGAGCCTGCATCAGAATGCTCTGGAGGGCTTGGTAAACACAGATTGCTGGACACCATCATCCGAGTTCTGATTCGGTAGATCTGGGGCCATGCCCAATGATTTGTATTTCTAGTAAGTTCTCAGTTGATGCTGATGCTATTGGTTCAGGGATCACACTTTGATAACCACTATTTTGGGTATATAATTGGGAATAGGTTATTGGGCCAAAAGAGGAGAGAATCTTCAATTTTGCTAGGTAATGGTTTTCTAAATTGGTTGTACCAGTTTGTGCTCTCACTGGCCATGTATGGGTGTGCTTGTTGGCCCACATCTCACCAACACTGTGTTTCTGTGGTGGGGATGTAGTCATAGCTCACTGTGCTTTTTATTCGTATTTCCTCATTTGTTTCTGTTGAGTTCCTGTTTTGGTGCATCTGGATTTCCTCTTTCTGAAGTACATGTTCAAGTTTTTTTTTTTTATTAATATATAATATATTGTTTCGGGGGTAGAGGTCTGTGATTCATCAGTCTTCTATAACACCCAGTGCTCATTACATCCCGTGCCCTCCTTAATGTCCATCACCCAGTTATTCCATCCCCCACACCCTCCCCTCTAGCAACCTTCAGTTTGTTTCCCATGATTAAGGGTCCCTTATGGTTTGTCTCCCTCTCTGGTTTCATCTTGTTTTATTTTTTTCCTCTCTTCCCCTATGATCTTCTGTTTTGTTTCTTAAATTCTGCATATCAGTGAGATCATATGATAATTGTCTTCCTCTTAATGGACTCATTTAAAAAGTACTTTTATTTTTATTTATTTATTTTTGAGAGAGAGAGTAGGGTGGGGTGCAGAGAGAGAGGGAGAGAGAGAAGCTTATACAGGTGCCGCACTCAGCGCAGAGACCAACGTGGGGCTCAATCTCAGGACCTAGAGATCATGACCTGAGCCGAAATCAAGAGTCTGAGGCTTAATCTACCGACCCATCCCGGCACCCCTCTCAGAGTTCTGAAGGCCAGAATTCCAGAATCAAGGCACTGGCAGATTTGTTGTCTGGTGAAAGCCTGCTTCCTGGTTCATAGACCGTTGTCATTTTGCTATATCTTCACATTGAGGAAGGGGCAAGGACTCTCTGGGGTCTTTTTTATTTATTTTTTTATTATTATTATTTTTATTTTAAAGAGTTTATTTATTTATTTGAGAGAGAGAGAATGAGAGACAGAGAGCACAAGAGGGAAGAGGGTCAGAGGGAGAAGCAGACCCCCTGCTGAGCAGGGAGCCCGATGCGGGACTCAATCCCAGGACTCCAGGATCACGACCCGAGCTGAAGGCAGTCGCCTAACCAGGCGCCCCGTCTGGGCTCTTTTTTATAAGGACATCAATCCCGTTGTTTGTTTGTTTGTTTTAAAGATTTTGTTTATTTGAGAGAGCACGTGTAAGAGAGAGAGAGCCTGAATGGGGGGGGGGGGGGGCAGAGGGAGAGAAAGAAGCAGACTGCTCCACCTTGAGCATGGAGCACTATGAGGACTCGATCTCAGGACTCAGAGATCATGACCTGAGCTGAAATCAATAGTCAGACACTTAGCCTACTGAGCCACCCAGGCTCCCCTCAACATATGAATTTTGGATGGACAGAAACATTCCATCTATAGCAACTGGTAAAACTGTGACCATACCAGATTCATGAATGAGAATTTCGGGCTTTGAGATGCTAGTCATATTCATTTCAACTAGAATACCCTTTTATCTTTAACTTAATGGGCTCCACTGTACTTATTCTACTTGGGTTTCTCCTCTTCTAAAAAGCAAAACAAACAAACAAACACAAAAAACACATCTCTTTTAATTTCTCTTCAAGAGAGTGTCTTTCTGTCCGTTCCCCAGCTAGTTATTTAGCTTTCTGCTACATTATTAAGTTAGCTGTCTTTACAGATTTTTCTTTCCATTTCTTCCTACAGCAACTTATAATTCTACCTCTCTTAGACTTTTATCAAGCTCTTGGTTCTCATTGGTTATTTTTTTTTCCCTATGGAATTGTTTATTTTCTCTTTTTTAAGGAATTTAAGGCATTCTCATTGTACTTCTATTTTAATGGATGCTTTGAATTTTTGCATAGACATATTTCACACTAAATTTACATGAATTATATATTTACATGAAGGTCACTTTCTATATCAAATAAAACCATGATGCCTATTTTACTTTGTAACACTACAAGAAATTAGTCATCTCCATGACCTTTTCTTATGCAATTAAGTGAAAAAAAAAAAAAACTGTTGGTCTATTTGCTCATTCATCCATCCTTCTCTAACCCACTTTATTCCTATATTTCCTTATTTTTCTAACAAAAATTCACTGACCATTATAATGCTGGGTGCTGAATAGATAGAATAAAATTATATGAGTTATGCAAACAATTCAGAATTACTAAAATTTAACTTGAGACACTAGAGAAGAGTATTGTGTAAGTATGAATAGGGTTTAGAAAATGAAATGATAAGTGATTAAAAAGTAGTTACAGTCTAGAATAGAAATGTTCTTAATTTCTCAGTAATAAGCTTGACTAATCATCCCAAAAGTATTTTGATATTGAACTATTTCAAAGCAACACCATGATCATATCTGAATTTTAATAAAAATCACTCTGGTAGCTCTATGAAAAATGGGTTCAAGAGGATGAAATCAGAGATAGGGAATAACTTGGGGAAACATTTTTAATTAGCTGTGATAAAAATTATTAGCTCCTAAACAAAGGAGGAGTAGAAATAATTCAAATAAGGTGATAAATATCATGGGAGTAGAAATGATCAGGATTTGCTAACAAATTGGATGATGGGTGAAGTAAGGAGTCTTAGTGGCCTGCCTCTCAATTCTCTAGCTCTTCAGACTGCATAGCTTGTTAGGTCCTTATTGCACAGAAAGAAAAGAGAGAAAGAAAACTGAATACACACACTTCAGCCTGTATGAGATGCTGTATTAGCCATTCTGTGTGTATGAGTATGCAGGTGTGTGTATTTTGTCATATGTATTATCCCTACAGCTGCAACAGCTACCTAAAGAGTGCCTCTTCAACCCTGACCAAAAGCTGGGATCAGGGAAACATCTGTGGCTCACTGTATGGTAGATGCTTCCGAAAATATACACTCTGTGCTATTGGGAGAAGCCATCTACAGGGAGGATTGTCACCTTCACCTTCAAACACACTGCAGAGTTACCCAACAGAAAAACAGGAGGAGCCATTTACTGGGAAGGGTCCCACCCATGGCATTCTACTGGGAAGACATTGGAGAGGGTCTTGGGAACACTGAGGAAAACCAAGTGCTCTAGAACCAGGAACTGGAAAATCCACCCTCTGCAAGAGTTGGGACTGGAAGAAGTCACACCCAACAATAGCAGGCACCTAGTACAGGATTAACTACACTATAGAGGATTCTAGCATTGGAGAAAGCTTTACCCTGAAGGAGACTGGAGAGAAGAGATAGAGACAGAATGGATAGAAGAAAAGAAAAACTCTTTCTCCTCCAGTGTCCTTTCACCACTCTATATTGAGTGCCAGCTCTCATATGAAAAATACTGGCAAAGCGTGCCTGCATAATCACAGAACAGGCAGAGATGAGTGTATTTGGATATGAGAGGTAATAAGTTGACGGCTGGAGAGTCCACACCTTTACATTTTTACTTAAAAAAATACAGCTAACCTTCTTACATGTGAACAAGTTTTCACCTCTCAAAATTAGGAGATGTAGAGTTATAACACTCATTTTCGGAAAGAGGAAGAGATTGATATATATATTCTATTTCCTTCCTTTCTTCCTCTGTCTTTTCCCTTTGTTTTTTCTTTCTTTCTTTCTTTCTTTCTTTCTTTCTTTCTTTCTTTCTTT
>NW_023270316.1:25180077-25476688 GCF_011800145.1 Mirounga leonina | reverse complement strand
TTTCTTTCTTTCTTTCTTTCTTTCTTTCTTTCTTTCTTTCTTTCTTTCTTTCTTTCTTTCTTTCTTTCTTTCTTTTTCTTTCTTTTTCTTTCTTTTTCTTTCTTTCTCTCTCTCACTTTCTCTCTCCCTTTCCCTCTCAAAAAAAGAAACAAACAAAAAAATAAGAAAAAAAGAAAATACGAGAAATGCAAATGTAAGACTATTATGGTTACTATCTAAATTGGTCACAGTGCATGAATTGATATCTGTGATTCCCTATTTCCACTATGCATTCTGTATTTCTCTGTCCTCGGTCAGAACATCAGCGGAGAGGGGTTTTTATATGGTATAGTGATGTAAAATTGGTGATGTAAAGATTAGATTGAGGGTCTGAGTCTCTCTGTCTCTCTCTTTTTGCTCTAGTTTTCCATCAATCTGTTCTACTGAGTGTGGAAGTGCTAAAAGGCGCCACAGAAAATCCCCTATAGTTCAGGCATACGCGTCTTTCCACTACTATGTAGCAGCAACACAGTATCTCCATGGTAATTGACATCTATCACTTCAGCAAAGAGAGGAGCCCCTTTTTCTGCCTACTGGTTCAGTAGTAAAAGGAGCCCCAAATAGCCTAGAGCAGTCTCATCTTACATTTGAATTGGAATTGTGTTGTGTCCCCTTGACATGTCTTGAGGACTTGTCATGTCTTAGGGAGTAAGACTTTCAAAATAGAGCTCATGGTTTCCAAGATGGGAAACAAAAATTAGAATGGATATTTAGGAAGGAGGGAGAGGAGTCACCTCCACTTCTGCTATTTGTCTTCTAGATTCATGTACTGCTACTTTTGGGAAGAGAGCAGGAGCTGATGTGCTCTGATTCAAACTGTACAAATCACACACTGCAACCTTTTAGGGTGTCGTCTCTCAATTGATGCCATAACTGAATCTTCGACAAATCACCCCATTTTTAAATTAACTCAATCATTCCTTGTGTATTTCAGTATGTATCAAAACAAGTCAATTCCATGAGCATGAGCCCATTGCTACTCTTTCTTTGCTGAGAAATTGTTTTGTTTTGTTTTTTTTTTAAACATAAGAATTGTTATGAATATGGGTAAGCCATTCTGGCAGACCATGAAAATGATGTTGACAGAAGGATTACATGAAGGGAAGACATATCCATATACAGAATATGTATATTCCAGTGAGAACAAATCTGCCCCTCCATGATAGAAGAGGTCCAATCTAATCAACAGCCACTAGGCTGACTTGCCTTCCTCCACAATTGTGCCATATCTCACAATGGTCCCCAGCATTGGCCTCCATATTAACAAGATAGATACTCAGCCCTATTTTTAGTTAAGTCAACCTTGGTAAGGGAAATTCCATATTGTTGAGCTCACGCATAGCCTCCATTTCTATCACCAGCATCATCTTGGTCACAGGCCTACTGAGCCATCACTGGATGGATTGGGGAAAGATGTTTAGGTGTATATGTATGTATATATATGTATATGTATGTTTATGGAGCATATTGGTTTATCACCTGATTAATTTAGAACCTTTCCTCACTGTGAACATCTTTGGGTGGACATCCACCCTGACGCAAATATATTCACAGAATCTATGCCAAATTTGAAAAGTCCATCCACATACTTCTTTCCCAGATTTCCTTATTACCAATCTTCCAGTCCTTTCTCTTTCAAGGTCCTGACCATCGGGTTAAACCATTAGCATCTTGTCTTAAATGATTTAAATATGTGCTTCTGGCCAGCCATCACTAGATATATTAGACAGCTAAGTGCAGTACTTCCCACTGGAAGAACTCCTTTCTGTTATTTTTTAGCAGTGACCCTAAGTGAGGCTGCAGTACTAGAGCTGTCCACTTTTGGGTGGCACCAGCATATCATGCAAACACATATGTAAACTAGACTTGAGAGGCTGGTCTTTTTTGTTTGTTTTTGTCTTTTATTTATTTACTTTTGTGAACATCTTTAAAAGATTTTATTTATTTATTGAGAGAGCGAGAGAGTGGGGAGAGAGGAGGGGCAGAGGGGGAGGGAGAGGGAGAAGCAGACTTCCTGCTGAGCAGGGAGCCCAACGCGGGGCTCCATCCCAGGACCCTGAGATCATGACCTGAGCCAAAGGCAGATGCTTAACTGACTGAGCCACCCAGGTGCCCCTTGATTTTGTTTTTGTTTTAATCTTCAACCAACTAATTATAAGAAATAGCCCAGGAAGTCACAGGCATGGATTGTGGCAGAAGAGACTACAACAGCAATCAATGTTGAAACTGTCTGAATTACCTGCTCAGGCAACTTATTGGTAACTCTTGGTTCTGCTCAAGCTTGGTTATAATTTCTTGGTTACAGTTTGCTTATTTTCTGTGTTTATTTATTATATACCTAACCAAGTTGTATTAGCTGTCCCATAGAAAGCTTCCAAGTGGGTTGTGCAGGTGCCCTAGAAGGAGGCTTTCCAGCAAGTTTCCATAGCATCCCCATGGGTACTTTCCCAGTGGGTTCTATATTTCCCCTCAACCATCTTCAAGTTGGTTTGAAGCGTTTTGATATCATGTGCATATTTACTGCTTGCCAGCCTTGGCCTGCAGCATTATGGATAACTTTTCTGCCACGTGGCAAGGGAAGTTGTCCTATTTTCTTATAAGATATAAATTTCAGACTTGAGAGTGGAGGCCTTCCAATCTTCGTTCCTTTGTACCCTGCCTCAGCCATACAGGTAGTGTTTTTTCTCAATGTCTACTACTCTTGTATATTTAGGGTTTCTTTATTTATTAATATTTAATCTGTTATTAACTAATGAATCTTTAAGTTAAGCTTCAATGTTCAAATTACTATGTGGTTTTTATTTCATGATTGAATCTTAAGTGATACATCATCTTCTCCCTTGAGGTCCTTTTCCCTCTCTAGAAATTCTGGGGACATACCAATTTGTCATTCAAAACCAATATGTGGCAGAAACTATGACAAGTGTTGGGAAATCAATAATAAACCAAAATGATGTAGCTTAACTCCTCATTTTGCTTGAAGTATAGTGGTGGTGGTAGAGAGGGAGGAGGGGAAGGAGGAGGAGGAGGAGGAAGAAAGGAAGAGAAAAGAACATTGTGCAACAGGAGGAACTACTATGGACATATGAGAAAGAGACAATTTTGTAAGGTGTTAACATCAACCAGACATGGAAACTCTAATGTTATATAGATGTCTGGAAGACAATCTATTATAATTCATCCCCTATCACCAACCTCCCCCCAAAACAAAAAACTTCTTAGTATACTGCTTTTCTAAATCTGAATTTAGAAGACATCTGCCTAAATTAACGAGCTATATAAGATTCAAGGATATTGTTTAATTTTATTCTTAGAATTGTGTCCCAGTAGCTACACATCCAGCTGTAGACCATTCTTAACCAACAGGACATTGCTGTTGATTTGCCATAATTTGGAGAAATTATGACCCTTTCTGTTCTCCCTGTAGATAGTTTTACCTCTACACCTTTCCCAGATTTCAGAGTGCACTATAATCTCAGCAACTTATTATCTGGAGAAGTTCAGTAAGAATTAACAAACACTCTCTTTCATATGATAGAGTAATATAAAGTATACACCAAGTGGGGCTAAATGCTGGGAGGAGGTATCTGAGGGAAAGCCATTTGATTCTTCTTCTAATGCATGTTCTTCAAGAAATCCAGAAAATCATCCTTTGTGACTTTGCATAGAAAATAGTAGTATGATTTTGATAGTTCCCACTTCCCCATACATGCGTAACTTTCTATACAATCTAGATACAGTGTTTATAACTCAAAATACCCAACCTCAGCACATCAGTGAATAAAGGATCTGGCTGCAGTATTATGAATAATCTACTACCACGATGCAGGATTACATTCAAACTACCCAGAAGCAATGGAGTTCATCCAATTTAAATTTTGCAGAATATTTTTCCATGCATTATTTTGATATATTGTGCCTTTAGCTTTGCATACTTTTTTAATTTATTGATTCATGTAGTGTTTTTTCATGTGGAAGACACCATGCGTTTTATTTTCTATTCGTTATTGGAGAACAACAATTGAATTCCTCTATAGAGCTCAACTATCTGGCCACAAGAAACACAAACACTACTCATAGATAAATTAACTTTAAGGAAATAAGAAGGAATAAAAGAGAATAATAGAGTGGGCCTTGCTTTGTATAAAGTAGGAGAAGTCCTCAGCCAAGTAAGAAGAGAACATTGCATGCGGAGAAATTTACAAGCAAATAGGCCAATTTGGAAAGCACTGAGTTTGTGGTCATTGAACTAAAAGCTTCTGTGTTTCAATTGTAGTGAGTAAAGAGTAGATAGCCAGATAATGGAGTTGCTGAGCTGATCATGAGCAAAGGATAGCAACTGAAGACACTCACTAGAGGTTTCAAATAACTCTATTTTGGTCCATTTTCATTGACATAATCTGTTTAAACTACATTACCCACCATAAACCTGCTTAATGAGAGATTCTACAAGTTCCGTTGGGTTAGGCAAATTCTACACACGTAGTTACATTTGTTCAGCTGAACTATAATTCTAGAGAATTTGGAGGTAACTAATTTAACACACAGAAAAGTTTTATAGGTGCAATCATTCAGAATTTGAGTTGCACCTCGGGTTTCTTTGAGTCCAATGTCTGTATTCTTTGTGCTATATTTAGTTTATGAAACAAGATTTGCAAGTAAAATGGTGTGGATGAAATAAAAAAATGCATGACTATCTTCATCTAAGAAGCAACAGAAAAGGGGAGGGGGATGATACATATAAACTTGGAAGTAGAGAAAGGTGTACTTACATAGCCAGTGTTGAAAGCTCATAATTAGTCAGAACGATTCAGAGTGAACAAGACTCTCTGGTGTGATCTACAGAGCATTACTTAACTTCTTTAAACAGAATTTTTAACTTCTTTCAGTCCAAATTTATTTAAAGTAAGGATAATAGTAACTACTTCATGGGACCATTGCAAGAAATTTATCATCAGTCCTAACTTTCACGTTGCTGCACACAGAGAACATGCTACATTTATGTCCCAAAGAGTAAAATACATAAGCCTATTCTGGCTGCTACAGGTTCCTACCAGTCACCCCAAAGGGTGAAAATAACAGCGACACAGAATACCTAGAATTTTCTGTGACACCCAAATTGGGAAGGCATTATTTAGATAAAGAATGCATAAGGCACATTGCTTAATACGCAGCAGGTTATCAGTAAATAGTAGCTATTATTACAGAAGATTTTTCTCTGTGATTAAATGGGTCAAAATTTTCTGTTTCATGTTACTGTTTGGGATACTATAAAATATACACAGCAAAATGAAGAATTCCTCTCTCTTTAGATCACACCAACTCCATATTTACTGAGTTTAAGTTAGGACAAACACATTCCTCAAGTACATTCATTTTCAGTGACAATCTAAGCCCCAATAATTCAGGCATTGGCATGATACCTAGATTCATCTTTGGGATATGTAGTTCTAAAGCAAATTTTTTTTTCTATAAAAATTATCTTATTTGCTCATTTTGCCTCCTGTAAAGATTTTGAAGATGAAACAAGGAGAGCAGCAATATCTGTCTTTTCTTTTTTCTCAACCTTTCAATATTTTTTCTTTATGTTTCTTTTTTTTCTACAGGATTTCAGGATTTCTTCATGTTTTTAAAGTTCCCATTTGAAATAGAATTCTGACACTCCCCATGCATCTGACTGAAGCTGTTTGTGTGTGCCTGTGTGTGTTTGTGTGTGTGTGTATTCTCTTCAGTTTCTTTTTTCTTTACAAAATGCTGAGTGCATTAAGCCTAAGCTGACACCAAAGCAACACAGTTTTCTGAAACTTCTTGTTCTGCCAATTTAAGGAGTTACAATATTTCCCTTAGTAAATCCTCTCATCTTCTTTATGTTCACCATTTATTCTAAAATAATGTTAAATATGATTCTGTGATTCTCACATGCTCTACATGGGATGATCATGGTAGATAAAATTGACATGGCAGATTAGGATACTGAGGGTCATATAAGGAATATGATTTTCTTTACATCACTAAATGTTGATTGATACATATAGGTAATTCTTGGGTGGATAACCTCTGAATTTACACACAGTACCCCAAATGAAATATTCTACCTAATTCAAGTTTGTCTCAATGGCATATTGCAAAAAATACAGTAATTCTCATGTAGATCACCCAATTACTTTATATGGTCTGGATTTATCTCAAGTGTTACTTATCTATGTATCTGGCAGCATAAATTTAATACTCTACTTCTTCCCAAAAAGACACTTACATAATGCCAGTCTAAAATAGCATCACTCAATTTATTATAGCACTTATAATAAGTCACATATATTTTATCTTCAACTCTAATGGCAAATGAATTCATGAATCTCTTTTCTTTCCTCAATAAGAAATTTTTAATTTTTGAGGTTACTATTACTTCCTTTTCCCAGTTGTGGCAGGCTCCCTCTTGGGCATTTGAATGAAGTACTTTCATAAAATTAAAAATCCTTCGTGACATGAAAAAAATGTATAGGTGCTTTATATCATCAGGATTTTAAAAGCAATTCTACAATAACCAGTACCTTTTCTTTAAAAAAAAAAAAGTAAAGAAAACTGAAATACAGTAAACTAAAAGATTGATTGAAAGGTAAATTCCCATTTGGGAGTAAATAGTAGAACAAATACTTATATTATTTGCTTTAAAAAAAGGAAGAGAAAAAGAAAAGGAAATTAAATATTAGCATATGAGTATAAATTTTACAAGAAGAAAAATCATTTTTTTCTCATCTAATTTGTGTATCTTGAAAACATCAGGGGCACCTGGGTGGCTCAGTCGTTAAGCGTCTGCCTTCGGCTCAGGTCATGATCCCAGGGTCCTGGGATCGAGCCCCGCATCGGGCTCCCTGCTCCGCGGGAGAGTCTGCTTCTCCCTCTCCCACTCCCCCTGCTTGTGTTCCCTCTCTTGCTATGTATCTCTCTGTCAAATAAATAAATAAAATCTTAAAAAAAAGAAAACATCAGAAAATAGAAAACTCTTCAGGTTTGAATTACTCACTACATAATCCTTCCTGCTTTCTTTCCATGAAAATACCAAAGACAGATATTTTTCTTCTGGGTGATGCTGTAATATGTGATTAATTTCTATAAGGAACTCTCTCTACAAAATGATTATCTGAGTTTTTAAATTTTTCTTTTTTAACTTGAATGGTCACATAGTTTCTTCATAAAAGTGCACTTGCCTTAGTAAAATCAAACAACGTGAAGCTTGTAGAAAGAAGTCTAGAAGCACTGAATTTCTCCTCATGATTGCAATTCAGTCCTAAATAAAAATATCAAATCCTTTTTATTAATCAGGCTTTGTAGACTTTGGATGTTGTGAAATCTGGGGAGAATGGGCCTGATCCAGGGAATATCTGGGGAAAGCTCTCTTTGCAGTTGATGTGCACATTTGGTTTAGCAGATGTTCTTTGTTGACTGAGCAACAAGTGACTCTATCCTAGCCCTGCCTAACCTCTTTCCTTCCTTCAGTCAATCTTTTCACAGCCTGGGTTAATTTACTGACAGATGCTTCAGAAGAAGTCGATAAATGGAGGAAAACTGATTAATACTGAAAAATAGGAATGCTTGGGACCCTTATTATTTTATGTATAAACTAAAGATATTAGCAAATGTGTTTAAAATAAAGCATATACTAAAGCAGTTTAAGATTAAGTTAATTCAAATCATTTTTTGTCATTAAGATACTAGATACTTTATATAATTTTTAAGACATGAACTCATAAACCATCTCCACAGGACACAGTTACAAATATTTCAAATTTTCAAAATAAAGAATGAGAAAACAGAATGATAAATGTAAACTATATATAGAAGAAAAATATTCAGTAAGGGTCAGTACCTTACTATTTCTGTAGTAATCACTCAATAATTACTACTATGGACTGAATTGTGTCCCCTGAAATTTATATATTGAAGTCCTAACCCCCAGTGTAACTGTTTCTGGAGATAGGGTTTTTAGAAGGTAATAAAAGTTAAATGAGGTCGTAAGGCTAGAGCCCTAACCTGGTAAGATTGTGACCTTATAAAAAGAGAACAAGAGAGATCTTTCTCTCCTTCTCTCTGCGATGGGAAGCATGGAGAGAAGTTAGCCATTTGCAGCCATGCAGACACCATGACCTCAGCCTTATAGCCTATAAGTGAGAGAAAATAAATTTCTGTTTTTCAACCCACTCAACCTATGGTATTTTATTATGGCAATCTGAGCTGACTAACATCATGACCAATAAATTATTTAAATATTCTTCAAATATAGTATGTATTAAAATCTTATGTAATATAAATATTATGTTACTGAGATTGATATTTGTCATGTGAAATAGAAAACAAATATCAACTTTTTAAAAACAATTCCTGGATATTATCTTCAAAATTTTATTTAAATAGTGCTTATTCTGAAACATATATGAACATTGTTATTTACAGGTAGAAGAAAGTTGCGAATTAGAATGCCAATTATTTTGTCATGAAATATGGGAAAGGAGAAAAGGAAGTTGAATTTCTCTACATAAAGAGAGGAGAAATTTTGAACCCCTAGGAAGGAAATTAAACAAAAGGATTCACTATGGAACTAACTTGAGAAGGCAAGAGAGCAAGGTATTAGCTAGATGAACGGCAGATGTCTATGTACTCTATACTGCAGTGAAGGAATTAACTAAACTTTTTGTTTGATTTTTAAAGAGAGTAAGGATGGCAATGGTGGGTAAAGAAGAAAGAGTCATTTAACTTGTCAATGAGAGGGGCACTGGGAAACATGAGAAATTAAGTTCCTTGGCATATTTTTTTAAATGTTAAAGACATTCTTGACTTCCATAGTCCTTGGGATTTAGGGTTTGAAACAAAATTATACTTATCTCCGAAAAGTCAGAAAGACCAAATGCCATCTGGGATACTAGAATACATGTAGATTGTTCATTAAACATGCAAAATATGTTCATTGTTTGCAGCCTGTAAACTATTCTCTTTGTTGCTGAGTATATAAAGCATGTGTACAGACACACGTGCACAGAATCCTAAGGTTTTGACTGTCAACAGAACCTATATCGTCTCAACAGTGTGTCTTGAATAGTTGACATAATCTAAGAAGATCAGAGAAATCACCTAGATAAATAAATACAGTTCTTTTCTATATTGCTGAAAAGATTGGAACAAGATGAATGCAGTGGCTGTGGTAGCTCATGCCTGTGAGAAAGCCGAAAATTCTCATCTCAATACCACCTCAGTTACCTCTCAATTACTAAAGATCCAGAAACAAACATGAGAAAAAAAAACCATAAGAATATGCACTGGGAGGCTAAGATTCTATTGAGAGGTATTAAATAGAACAACTAAATCATGAATATGTTCTATAAATCATAAATTAATCAGTCAAACTTTGATAATCGCAGTGCCTTAAAACTAACATTGTAATGAATTAACAAAAAAACTTATCCAGAGTACTCTTTTCAAAATATCAATACTAAAAATACAGACTTAAAAATATATATAATGAGAATCCCATTTTAAAATGCATTGAATTGAAGAAACATCTATCAATCACTAACTACAATTGCCTTTGATCCAAAAACTTGACACTTTAAAAAATATATTTTATTTATTTATTTTAGAGAGAGAGACAACATGAGTGGGAGGGGCAGAGGAGAGGGAGAGAGAGAGAATGTCAAGCAGACTCCTTGCTGTGTGTGGAGTCAGTGCGATGTGGGGCTCAATCCCAGGACCCTGAGATCAGGACCTGAGCAGACACCAAGAGCCAGACACTTAACCAACTGTGCCATCCAGGAGCCCCAAACTTGACGTTTACTGAACTAACTTAACATCAGATCCATATAGGCGAAAAAAAAAGCAATGAATTTGAATAAACCTTCCCTTCTTAGAGATAGCAATTATAAAAGCTAAATACAATACGAAAAAGTCCTCTAAATATACTGTAGCATCTAAATAAGACAGAAAACTGTGGTAAAAATATCTACAAAATTATTCTGGCATAAAATCTAAATAGATTTTACGAGTGAATATATCACATCCCTCAAATTAGTTTGTAGTGACTAGATGAAAATAAGAAAAATAAAAAAATATAAATGACAATGTCAGCCATCATAATCTAATTGGTATTTGTAGAACACCATACTTAGCAACATTATTTCAAACACATATGGTGTGATCACAAAAAAGGACCACTTATTGATCCATAAAACAAATCTCAATAGATATCAAAAAATGGATCTCTTTCAAACTATGTTCTTTATCACAACATAATTAAACAATAAATAAAAAAATTAACACACATAGAAAAGCCCCAAATACATAAATATTATCTGATTTCTAAACAGCACATATGTCACCATATAAAACAAAGGGGAATTATACAAGATTTTGAGTCAAATGATAATTTAAAACTAGCATATCAAAATTTATGTAAAGCTGCTAAAGAAATATATAAAGGGAAATTTTTAATATTAAATGCAAGTATTAAAAAAGAAGATGGCTGAAATCAATGCTGTAAACCTACAACCACAGGAAAGTAGTAAAAGAACAGCAAACAAAGCATATAGTAAGCAGAAGGACAGATATAATTAAGATTAAAAGCAGAAATCAACAAAATTAGAAAATGTAAAAATAGAGAACATAGAACTGCCTCACATAATTCAGAACACTCAAATTCATATTTCTGATAGAGTATGATTTTTAGTATGTCACAAATATTTTTTTAAGATTTTATTTGAGAGAGAGAGAGAAAGAGAGGTGACAAGCAGGGTGGAGGGCAGAGAGAGAGGGAGAAGCAGACTCCCCACTGAGCAGGGAGCCCAATGCAGGACTCGACCCTGGGATCATGACCTGAGCCGAAGGCAGAACGCTTAACTGGGTGAGCCACCCAGGTGCCTAGTATGTCACAAATATTATATGGAACATGATTATGCATGCAAAAATATCCATTGTTTATCTGAAAGTCAGTAACATCAAAAGTTTGTTCTCTGAAAAGATCAATGAAGTTATAAATATCACACTCAATCGATGAAGAAAAAAAGGAGACAAATGACAAATTATCATTATTACCAATTAAAGGGGGAATGCACTCAAGATCTTTCAGATATTAAAATAATACAAAAGGAACATTATAAACAACTTAATGTCAATTATACGAAATGAAGAAATTACTTGGAAGTCACAAAATACTAAAACTGACAAAGGAAAATAGATATAAGAAGAAGCCAGACAACCTCCTAACTCTCTTTTTGCCATGTGAGGACACAGCAAGAAGACCGCCATGGATAAACCGTGAAAAGGACCCTCCCCCAAAACCTGACCCTGCTGGCACCTGGAGTTTGGGCTTCAACCCTCCACAACTATGAGAAATAAATATTTCTTGTTTAAGCTACCTAGTCTGTGGTAATTTGTTTTAGCAGCCTGAACTGACTAAAATACTTTTCCATTTCTATCATGATTGTCTAAACTTGTGGCCTCAGGGCCTTGGGAATGTGGAGAGTAAGATACTCCATTGCTTTTTCCCCTGTCCCTCACTTCTGTCTAAAATTAAATTCTGCCCAGGCATTTACTGACTTATGGGAGTGTGGGTGTGAGTCCTTCACAGTCTCTTCTGAAGCTTTTCTGCTGCCAGGATCCAGGAAGTGAGAATCACTTCTGGCCCAAATTTTTCCATAGCTGCTAAGGTTTCCTCCAAATGTAGAAGTCCTCTCTGGTAGGGTAACTACTGAATGCTCAGGTCTTGCTTGCCTTTTCTTCTTGACCCAAAATAAGCTCACGGAAAATCTGCCCCAGGCCTGAAAATAGAAGTACAGGCTGCTCCATTTGTACCTCTCTCAAATCTCCTTCTGTCTCCACATGTATCTGTTTGTTGGTTCATTCATTCATTCATTTGATCTTGAGGTGCCCAGAGGTTCAGCCTAGTCATTCACTACTTAAGCCATCATCCTACTACTAGAGTCTTGAATGTTCTTTCCCATCTTGCAGATACTTTCAAGCTCACTGTGATTTCTGTGGACCATTTCCCTTTACTTTACTGGGTTGGGGGCAGCACATTGGATATGGTATATCCTTCTGTACGGCATAGGGAGGAGATGGTTTCATGCCATGGCTACTGAACTTCTACCAGGTAGATAATTCTGATGTATCTGTGTCCCGCTTCCTGGGTTAAGAGTGGGCTCAAAGGGTAGTAATTCATCCTGTTATACCAATTCAGTGTTATCCTCAAATTTATGCATATATGGACATACTTGTGCATTTTTTTAAAAGATTTTATTTATTTATTTGAGAGAGAGAGAATGAGAGACAGAGAGCATGAGAGGGAGGAGGGTCAGAGGGAGAAGCAGACTCCCCGCTGAGCAGGGAGCCGGATGCGGGACTCGATCCCGGGACTCCAGGATCACGACCTGAGCCGAAGGCAGTCGCCCAACCAACTGAGCCACCCAGGCGCCCCATACTTGTGCATTTTTATCTGATTATGGTAAACAACACAAAATATGCATCAAGTTGTGGAGTCTTAAGTGTTTGAACACATGAATGGTAAATTATGATGTTTTTGTTTAGGATTTTTTCATACTTTCCTTTTACTTTCTGAATTTTATAAGTTCTCTGTAATTATCATATAATATGCTTAGAATCAGAAAAGCAATAAAGAAAATTTAAACGTAATTTATCCATTGTTAAATAAAGTCTTAATATATTGCTTCCCAATTATAACTATATATTATAATTATGTAGTATAATTATATGAATATAATTATATATAATTAATTCTAATAATATCTTACTTATTTTTACACTCCAACTGGATACAAATAATATATAATAGTTTTAAATCATGTAATTAGAAAAAAAACACTAGTTTTACCAGAAAAACATTCATAGTCTGAGTGGCTTAATACTTAGGGTATAATTTACTATATAAATGAAAATTTTAGTTTTAAAAAATAAAACTCACAAGTGATAGATTAAAACTTGGCAAAACCTTTGGAATCCATGTCATATTAAACTATTTTCTACTCCATCACTAAAAAGTAGAAGTATCTTAATGAGCAATCCTAATTGTTCAAGGGTTCAAAGTTTTCAAGAAAATTTATAATCAGCTTTAATTCAAATGAACAAATAATAACAATGATGGAAATTTTAATCTCAGTGAAATGATAAGGTAATATTCTCTTGATCTAATTTCAGAATATGTGGAATATGTGTCAAAATTATATATAACTATATAATTATAACTTTACCATTTTTAAAATGTCATGTACAATTAAAATTACCAAGAAGTAGTATCTGGGCAATAAAAGCAATTGAATGTCCAGGAACACTGAACAGATAGAGAAAAATCTAAAAATCTGGTAGAATATATCCTGTTTAGTTTAATGGCCTTGAGTTTCCCTTTAGTTTCCTTAGCAATACAGACTCTATGCCAAACTTATACATACTGTTGGCTTTATGAAAATCATTTCAAAGTTGTTTTGCTGGTAGCATCAATATTAATAAATGCTTTAAATAAAATAGTAAATTCTTTAGATGTATAAAGTTTCCATTTATTATAATTGTGATTGTGTTTTCTTTTGGACAAAATAATGTCCACAAAAATCCACAAGAAAATTAACAATGAGTGTTAACAAGTAATAAAATATATGGGTATGGATTCATAAGAAAATTTTGAGGAAAATAATAACATAAAATATGAAAAAATAGTGCCAAGATGCTCTTTAATACAAAAATCTAAATGTCATTGATTTCCCCTTTCTCCAAAGTTGTAGAATTGTATCCAAGTATATAATTTGACTATTTTGGAAAATATATTTTGATGCCTCTTTTTGATAAAGCCAAGAAATGCTTGATAAGCCAGGTTGTCATGACTGATTATACTAAATGGAGATTAATTTCTCCACATAACAATATCAAATGAAATTTTACTTACTGGGGCACCTGTGAACTCAGAAAGAAAATGAAGTACCTACAAATATATGGAAGGGAAAAAAAAAAAGCAAGTTTTAATGATAATTTGAGACCAAATAAACAAATTCTTAACTATTTTTGCTGAAAGTCTTATTATATCCTATTTCTCTTCTCCCCACTCAAAAGCTTTAAACAAATATGATATATATGATTTCTGTTAATGGTTATTTAAGCAAACAGGGAAGTTGAATATCTTATGGTTCTGGAAGATGAACGCAGGTATAAAAGACTTTAAGTTGAGATTGGTAATTTAATGAAAAGAGAAATTAGAACTGGAGGTGACAAATCATATGTAAATATTCTCAGAGATTTTCTATTCAGGACATGTATTTGTTTTCAACGAAAGTGAGATTTAGGATAAAGTCAAGATACTAAAATATAAAAAGAAATGTTGAGGTTATCTGTGTTGCAGACTCAAATATTCAAAGACCATAAAATTAGTAACAAAACATAGAGGCAGTACAATGAAATGATAATAATGATATTAGAATTTGAATGCATATATTCCAAGTGAACAATTTCAGAACAGGCAAAAAAGAAAACAAACAAAAAGCTATGAATACACACACACACATACGTATATGGACACACACACACACTTTTTCACTCTCTTACACAGTACAATATACCAAAGATATTAGCTTGATCATGGTCTGTTTCTTCTATGAAATTTGTATTTGGCCTCTACCCAGATTGCTCTTTTCAAAGACAACTAGTCTATGTACACTTAATTTGAAAGAGCACCATTTAGATTCATGACCAAAATCTTTCTTTCTGAAAGACTGCTAAATATATTTTCAATATTTCCAATCAATACTAGCCAAGAGAGATCTGGACACCATTCATCATTTAGCAAATGGGACAGAACAATTTGGATTGTCCCTTAAATATTTGTTGTCCAGGTTATACAGCACACAATGTTACTAAACAGAAGAATAATGTTTTTATTGGCTCTGAATTGGTTGTATTTCAAGTTTACTTAAGTATTAAATCGAGGGACGTTACATTAAAAGACTGTCCTATTTGGGGCCATTTGTTCCTTTGTCATTTTCCATAAATGCCAAACTTATATCATATTGACCTTATCCAGTGTCTAAGAAGGTTCTTTTCTAGTGGCATCTTTCAATAGTTTCTCTACTTGTAGTTTGAATACTTAGTATTACCAATTAGGTTTTAGAAAACTTTTCCCACTTAACAAATATCCTGTCCTTTCTTTTGTGGATAATACTTTAAATTCTTTTTTCCCCCTCAATCAGATATAAGAAAAGCCAAAAAATTGAGTGATTTTCTTTCATCAGAAATTAAAGTAAGTTGCAACATTAAGTTGCACATATTAACTGAAAAATATCTCCAGTGAGTTCTAATAGCCAAGCCCTGTACCCACAAACTGCCTTAGATAATTGTTTTCTCAAGTAGCTCTGGAAATTTTATTTGTGTCTAAGCTTTTCTGGTTCTATTTTAAATTGTCTTTTCTCTTTTATTATTTATATTGGAAATGCTTTTGATTTAGTTCATAATCTTCCTGCAAAAGATACATTGTACATTTATGCTTCTTCATACATTATACATAACAATAAGCAAAATTTACAGCAGTGTAAGCAAAAGAATAGTTAGCTTTACTGCACTATACAAATTCAGCCAATTCAGCAAAGGCCTTAAAACTCTAGAAGAAACATTTCACAGGCTGCATAAGTGTTATAATAAGCCCTTCAAATATTTGTGCATATACTTTTTTTTTTTTTTTACTTCAGAGAAAATTGAATGGTTTAGTAAATTGAAAGTGGCAAGTGGAAAAACAGTGCTCTCTGTTTTGTGGTAATGGTGTTTGGTATGGCAGTTCGGAGTCTAAGATCTTCCATAGATTTTGTTCAAGAAAAACACTACTAATTTCAAATTTCCATATAAGGACTGCAGCTATCTTGGTTGAGAATATGGCTGTCATGCAAAGAAAGTATTGAACAACAGAAGAGTCTGACCAAGAGAGCCTTTCTTTCCCCTCAGCTCGACTAAACTTTAGATAGGTTTCTTCCTGACCACAAGCCTCTGACCTTCCTTTTACTTACTTTAGAAACTACAATTGTGAACTACTTTTCTACTTTTTTGAGGTGTGAATCTTCTCCCAGCCTCTTGCTGGTTTTACAAACCCAGGAATATTTTTCACAAGGATCTGGGAGTCATCCCTTTGAAATGTAATCCTCAAGGACGAGTTTCTATCTCCCAGTTTCTGAGGGTGGGCAGGAGCCAAACTTAGATAAGGACCAGTTAGCAAACGGAGATGACCTAAGCATGTTGACCAACCTCCCTCTCCCCTAACATCTTCCAGAATTTTTCTAGTAGCTCATCCCAGTGTTTAAAAGTTCTCCTGCCTTTTGAATTGGTGGAGTTCAATCTTTCTGTCTTATTGCAATACTTTTGACCCCTATTGCAATAGTTGTGAACATAGTCCTAATGGCCTGTTTAATTCCATCCAGTGAATTTTTTCATGAACAAGTCTTTGTCTAAAATCACTGTGAAATAATCTCTGGGGGGTCCATTTCTATAAAACCTCAACTTCAGTAATGGTCTAGTCAATCTATATTTGAGTGTGATAAGTGATGCTTTCCTAATTGCCTATGCAATTACTAATAATTAGAAAAAGTGTTTTTCCCTCATTTAAATATCTTATTTTTAACAGCTATAGCTAGTTATTCCTTGGTTTTTATTTTCTGGCCCTGAACAACAACAACAAAGATATCCACAGAAGAAATTCAGCTCTTGTATTCTGAAACATCATTCTCCATACAACAATTTTCCTGGGCTTCCTCCTTGGCAAATATATGAGAAGGGCTAGACTTTTGTCAGTTTTAGCAGATAAGCTTCATTCAGATGTCCTTGGTCCTCTTTGCTCTTAAAGGGAGAAAGATTCTTTTAAAAAACGTAGTTTAGTTTTAACAGGGTTTTACATCTTAGGACTTTTTGGGGGTCATATGTCCCAATGAGAATTTTATGTAAGGCATAAAATTTATTCTCCAAAAACTGCACCTTTACATAGACAATTGAAATTCTGTTTGAATTTCCAAGGGTTGATGGAACTCTTCAGCTGGGAAATACATATTACCTAACACAACTCTGCTTCCAATAGCAAGTCCTCTCAAACCTGAATTAATGGGATAGTACATAGCTGTTCTCTGCCCCAACATTGGCTCCTGTTCCCTCTGCTGTTACTGCTTCGTATTCCCCAACTCCTTATGTAACTGAAGGTGTTTCTATGTCAATCTGGTTCTACTACTTAAAAATCCTCCCATAAATTCAGAGATACTTTACCTGTAATATTGTATTTCCTAAGTCAATGAGATTTTCAACCAAAAGTGAGTTAATTACACTTGAAATTTAACTTGCTCACTGTTGTTGATCGTTTCAGTTAGATTTCCTGTTGGAATTACTGCTCTACAAAATCTTTAGCAGATTTTTATCTCTGCTTTAGCTGAATTCATTTTTAAATGGTCTCTAAATTTTTCTAATATCTTTTCTGTGATTATTTTCTCCATTTTGTCATTTTTGCTCATACCACTCAGTAAAGAATCTGCCTAGAGTTACTTTATCCATACATCTGGAGTACTATTATTCCATCAATAATTGCTATTTTGTTCTTACCTTTTGTACTTGGTAAATTACTACCAACATTCCCAAAAGATCCCCACCAAAGTCCCACAAATTGAATGGCCCATGAAAAGTTTCTTTTCCTTTATCATTAAACCTGCCAGGGAGTTTGCAAAGTTCTTGCCTAACTGTTATAGTTCAGATTGGTTAATCTTGAGCCAAGTGATCATATTTTATCTATGTTCCTTTAGTAAAAATTTGAGACAGATTGCTAGAGAATTGACTGACAGAACTGATTAACAGCATTGTGACAATGATTTTTCTTATCCCTGGACTAGAGAAGAGAACATATGGTCAATGACTCCATTGGTACAGAACTGACATTCATCCTTGCTTTCTTGCTCTTGTTTTATGCTAGCGCATAACTTTGCACTTTAAAAATATCTCTCATTGTGTTTCCTGGAAATTATTCTTAAAACTTCATAGCACAATTGATCTAGGTGAGCAAATTTATTCCTTTCCTTGCCTGAATCATGCTAAAAAAATCAACTTATTCTAAAATAGAGAAATTGACATCAAGTTATTTTCTTTTCTATCCCATAAATTTAATAGAAAGTGTGAACTATTATCAGCGTGCTGTTCAAATATTAAATATCTGTAGTCTTAAAAGATTACAAATCATACTGCATGTTCTACTACCTTCTTTTTTTAATGTAACAACCAATTTATTCAAATTTCCCAAAATTTATATTCAATATATTGTTTCTAAAATGTATGTCACCTTTTATATAATGGTTTTATTATTTCATCTTTATTTTATAGTTTTTCATCTCGTCTTTACACAGTTCTTCAGAAGTCAGAGTCCTGAGTTGCCCAGTTAGAAACCTCTGATCTACTTTTCTGATTAAATATCCTCTCAATATTCATGGCCAACATCCGGTGTCTAAATGAAAGGCTTTTCACCTTTTCAATCACTTGCTGATAGGGTGAGACTGCGTTGTTACCCATAACCACATGGCCTAATTTAGAATCAATCTTGGCAACCAGTCTTGCATTCTAATCAAATTGACAATCAACTTTCCAACTTCTTCCAGAGTCATGTTCAGTCTGTCTGCCAACATATTAATGTTGATACACAGGTGGATGCGGCTAAAAGTCTCAAATATGAAGAGACAAGCATTTTCAATGAAATTCTCAGGACAAGCCACCAAGAAGTCTTTCACAAGAACTGATTCACATTCCCTCAGCTTTTTCCAAGACACATCAAAGTTAACATAAAGCATTCACCACATTCTGTAACTGGGTTTTTATATGTGTAAGATTCTGTTGAATAACTTTAACTAGATCTTTTAGCACCTGCTGGCATTTTTGAACACCTTTGTTTGTAATGATGGGTGTAGTCAAAATAGTGTAGAGTATGTGGACACATCATCTGAATTGCATTTAGGATATGGTGGCTGGTAAAGGAAAAGATCAATAATGTTATCATGCCCTTTGGGGTGGTTGAAGAAAACAAAGACCAGTGGATGAGCTATGTTTGCTACTGGAGAGAATGAAGTGGAGAACTCACAGAATTATTATTTATGGTCTCTTTTAACCATGTCAGGTATTTCATAGCTGCATCCCAATTCTACATTAAGATTTCAGAGGCCAGTTTTCCCCTGAGTGAACTCAAAGCGTTTCTGTCTGTTGCTGGAACCAACACTCAAAAGAAGTAAAGATATTCTGCTGCTCCAGAGTAATTCCCACATTCATATTGGAATTTTGCATGCCTTTAGAGTATATCTAAATACTCCTGCCTAAAACCATGCCTGCCCACCAGATAGTCCAACCGTATCTGACTATCTCTGGTTGACTGCATCTGCCTCGTAATTTCTGGGTCTTCAAGTGTCTTCACAATTGGTTCCATTTGCCTGAAGCTGTTTCAGTTGTGCAACAACGGTGGCACTTTTTTCATTCAAAGCATGTGGAATATCATCAAAATCAAGGTTTCTGTATAAATCCATAGCAAAGTCGACCATGTTGGTATCACTAAGAAGATCCAATTTCGTCTACGGCCATACCAATCTGAACGCGCCCGATCTCGTCAGAAGATCCAATTTCCCTTGTAATAATTCTTTTTCATTATAAATCTGTTTATGGAGAGAAGCTCAAGCAGTGGAAAGACAAGATGCCAATCCAAAAAGTGTGTGATGGAAATAGTCAAGTCGTACTCCGCCATCTTGCCAAGGGCAAGGTTTCTACTACCTTCTTGACATAGGCACAGGAAAGATTCACAAATTCAACAAATCTAAAATAACTTTTATTTTCAGTGGAGGACAGACTTTAAGGTGACTTCCATGATCTCTGTTTCCTGGTGTTCACACTCTTGTATAATCCTTCCCCTCAGTGCAAGGAAGACATGTGACTTGCTGTAAACAATAAAATATTGCAAAGGTGATAAGATGCTTGTGATTACATTTACAAAAGATTGCTAAGATTGTGGTATCCATCTGGCTAGCATTTCTCTCTCTTGCTCTCACTCTTTCTCTTGCTTTCCATCTCCCTCTCCCTGTCTCTTTCCATTGCTGGTTTTGAAGTGGCAAGCTGCCATGTGTCTTATAGCTACAAGAAAATAAATTATTCCAAGAACTTGAGAAAGTTCAGAGGTGGATTTCTCACCAGTTAAGCCTCTGAAAAAGAAGGCAGTCTGGCTAATGCCTTGATTGCAGCCTTGTGAGCGCTGAAGGAGACAACCAGTTAAGCCTTGCTTGGACTCCTGAGCTACAAAAACTGTGAAATAATAAATGTGTGTTTTAAACTGCTACATTTATGATAATTTATTACATAGCCATAAAATGAATACACCTATAAATACTACTTTTTTGTTGTTTTTCTATTTCACTTACTAACATCATCATACATTCATTTATGTAGACTTAAAACATGTCACCATATTTTTTTCTTTTCCAACATTACCAACAACACCCAGTCATTCAGTAAAGCTTATCTGTTGCATTTTAGTGATATTACTCCCTTGACCATCCAATCAAGTAATAGAATATTTCCATAACCCAGAAATTTTCCTTATGCATATTTCTATTCACTTATTCTCACCCCCAATCCTAGAAAAACAATGATATGATTTCAATCATCACAGATTAGCTTTACTTCTAAAACTTAAAAAAAATGGAACTCTATATTAAGTACTCTTTTGTGTCCGATTTTTTTCACTCAGTATGTTTTTGAGATTCACCCATATGTGTATATGTAGATCATTTTCTTTGCTCATTCACTCATTGATAGATTTTGTGTTATTTGCAGTTTTAGACTAATATAGATAAAGCTTCCTTGAACATTAATGTATTTGTCTTTTAGTTGACATGTATTTTCATTACTCTTGGTACTATATCTAGGAATAACACGAATCATAGGCTAAGTGTATGGTTAACATTATAAAAAACTGACAAAGTGGGGCATCTAGATGGCTGAGTCAGTTAAGTGACCAACTTTTGATTTTGGCTTGGGTCATGATCTCAGGGTTGTGAGATCAAGTCCCAAGTCAGGCTCTGCAGTCAGCAGAGTCTGCTTCTTTCCCTCTTCCTCTGCCCCTCCCACCATGTGTGCTCGTGCAAGCACTCTCTTTCTCTCTCCCTAAAAATAAATAAAATCATAAAACAAACAAACCCCTGACAAATTGTTTTCCAAAAATGACATAATATTTTACGCAACAACCAGAAACATAAGTTCCAGTTACAACCAATCACGTCATAAATTGATATTATTTAATTATAGCTATTCTAGTGGGGTAAACCGTTTTATTACATACAGATTTTATTTTGCTAGTCATATATAAACTTTCAGTAAATCTGCATTGCATATCTCTCCTTTCTAGTAGTCAAATACATTCATTTGTAGTCTAATGACACCTTCTACACATGACTCCAATATTCCATTTTATCTCTACTTCCTTTCCATATAGTTGCTTAAGTTTTCATCTTCCTATCAAATTTAAATGAATTATCAAACAGCAAGTTCATGTCTCCTGAGAATTCTTGCTTTGTTGAACAATTAAAGTAAAAATAAATAATTCTATCATAGTCTTAAAGCAGTGATTTTAGAAGTGTCATTCCAAGATCAGTAGCATGAGTATAATTTGGGACCATGTTAGAAACTCAAATTATCCAGGCCCTACTAAATCAGAAACTCTGCGGGTAGGGCCAATCAATGTTTTAATAATTCCTCCAGGTAATTCTGATGCCTGCTAAAGTTTGAGAGCATTGCTCATTTTTTAATAAAATTACTATTTGATATTTTATGTGGCAGTTTATGAATCTGTTTTATGCAGTAGACTCTGAACTCATTGAAGCTAGGGACTACAAGTTATTCATTTTTGTACCTCTGGTAACATGAAGGACCAAACTTTATACAGCATAGAAAATCAATGATTGCTTGCTGAATTAAATCATGTTGAAAGGTGAAACAAATTATTATTTTTCTTTATCAGCTGAGTACTGAATAATTGTTTGTTTTAAAATACACGTCCCTTGCTTTAGTTTTACTCTTAGTCCTCAAAATAGACAAAAATTAGGAATTTCAAGAGACATGTGTTGACTTGTAGTATTTAACTGAATCACTTTAAATACAGAGAAACTAGAAATTCTCTTTCTCTCCATTACTCATTAAGTCTGACTCTCTTGAAAGGGGAGACATCTATATTCAGAGACAGTAGGGATTATTAGGAAATAATTTACTTTCTTTCTGAAAAATAATTATATGTGCTTTCCTTTTGGAGACTATAGTTATTGCTTTCCTCCTTGGAATTAATTCTTATAGTTAATCAGGGTTTTGCTGTAGTTACAGTCATCCTCCTCATTGTTGATTAGTTAGTTGGTTTGCATAAGAAATCTCAGTTTATCTAATTATTTACATAGGAGGAATAATTGGTATACCCTAACTCAAATGAATGCTCAAGTGTACACTTTTTAACAACTCTCTTCTTTTCCCATTACTATTTGAAGACCATCTTCAAAGGAGCATGATCTGGCCAGAGTTCTAAATTATTATAGTCATAATTCTATTGCCATCTCCCACTACAGGAAAATGTCACACATAGAATGACTGGAAGGTTTTCTATTTTTCAGGTATAAATGTAGACAAGTGGTAGTCAAAACAGCTTTTAAATTAATTATTTTTTTTCATCACAGCCTATTTTAGTTCAGGTCTTCTAGTGCTACATTAGTAAGCATGCAGTTCCTTTTATTTCTATTTTTTAAAAAAATATTTACTTTATTTTTAATTTTTTTGCATGCAGTTCCTTTTAGATGTAAGTTTGCATACAGACTCATACAATGTAAATTTATTGACTCTTTCTATGGATTCTTCCAGATAAGGCTTATTTTTTGAAACAAAAATTAGAAAAGTATTTAGTAACAGACCATTTCTGTGACCTGGTGTCAACAAAAATCTAACTTACTCCTAAGGAATTGTTTTATCATCGGTGATGTCATATGTGACTCATTTTTCTCAAGTTCTTACTTTGGGCAGAAAAAAAAAAAAAAAAGAAAAATCTGAGCCTAAACTTTGTATCTCCCTGGAGGTTGCAATAAACCATCCATGGGTAATGATGGTATAATTGAGTGGCACTAAAATGTGGTGTGCATCAGAGACACAGGTCTCTAAAGTCATCAGAGACTTACTGACTTGATATATACCCATATCTATCTGGGTAGATATCTGCTACAAACAAAATTTTGATAATGAAATCAGTATGTTCTTTATTTAGCAAAAAATACTTGGACCCAAATCAATCAATCAATCAATCAATCAATCAACAGAGTGTTTGCATTGCACTTGGTGCTATTGCAATCAAAATATTACAATATATTAGAATTACTATGATGAGCTAATTTTTTATAAAGTTTGACATTGTCTACATTTCCACTACAGATATATCTATTTCTTCATCTCTCTTCATATTTGTATATAAATAGATATAGATGTAGATATATAGATATACATAGATACACTCTGACTTAGTCCTAATGTTAATAAGCCACAAGTGAAATAAATCTGAAATAAGTTTCTTTGTAACCAGTACCCACCAAAAATAGTATTTTAATAATAAGCTCACAAGTCAATCATTCAATAGTTTGTAAATCAATCAAAATATTTGGTCATTTTATTATTTTATTTTTAGAGTACTTCTTCATAACCACCTGTTATAGGTGCTCTGGGTGGCTCTAGGGAAACTTTATTTGTTGTCCTAGACCTTGAGTATTTATATCCTAACTTGGAGGGTCTAACTAACGAAACAAAGTAGTAGAAGTGAATATATTTTTCAATTGCTAAGATAATTGAGCCAGAAGTGAAAATATGATGAGAATAGATATGTTAGATTTAGTTTCTAGTCTTCAACAAAACCTTAAAAATATTTTAAATATTTTAATAAAATAGGGATCTTACTTTGATTACTCTGTAATCAGTTTAATGTTAAATATGCAAGCTTCTATGTTTTAGAAAGAACTTGGAAGTTTCAATTTTTTTTTTTTAAGATTTTATTTATTTATTTGACAGAGAGAGTCACAGCGAGAAAGGGAACACAGGCAGGTTGAGTGGGAGAGGGAGAAGCAGGCTTCCATGGAGCGGGGAGCCCGACGTGGGGCTCGATCCCAGGACCCTGGGATCATGACCTGAGCCGAAGGTAGACCCTTAACGACTGAGCCACCCAGGCGCCCCGGAAGTTTCAATTTTTTTTAAAAAGAATACCATTTAAGCTTCTGTTTGTTTCAGTCTACCTCTCTGACAATAAAGCATGTAACAAGGTGGGTGAGCCTTTTGCATGTCCCAGTTAATCTAATCTAGTGTTGTATTTAGAACATATACAGTAATAATTTTAGACCCAGTTTCCTACCAACATTGACTTGATCAAAGCTAGTAAGAGAAGCAGTAGCTCTCAAACTTGTAAGCTTCACATAATTTAGTTCAAATAAGTGAATTCATACAGACATAAATAAAAATCACCCGCCTTTGTTCACACCCTTGGCTTTACCCAAGTTAGTTTGTGATGACCCCTCAAGTCTTCTGCTTTGGATCTCTTCAATATCAGACCATTCAAATGTGGTGAACCATGATCTTTTTTATTATATTTTAGTGAAGAAAGTTGCTGTTTGACATTGTTTCCTCTTTCTACTGTCCACAAACCCTTGGTTGGTTCTGTTGTTTTTATTTTTTTGTTGATGTCATTTGTTTTTAACAGGAGCCCCTTTAAAAAATAAACGTAATTATTTAAAAAACCTGTCTTAGTCCAATTTTCATATTATACATTATTCTGTCTAATATGCAATTATCAAATATTCGAGGAGCCGTCAGTGTCCTAGGAAAGATAGATATCTGAACCTATGCTACAAAGTGGTTAAAATTTAAAAAGGGCCTTTTTTTTTTTTTTTTTTGAGAGGGGGAGAGAGCGGGGGGTGGGGAGCAGAGAGAATCCTATGCAGACTCCACCCCCAGTGCAGAGCCTGATGCTTGATCTCACAGCCCTGACCTGAGCCAAAAACAAGAGTTGGACACTAAACCGACTGAGCCACATAGGTGCCCCTAAAAAATGGACTACATAAATCCACCTGTTTACATAGAGAAATCAATATTTTCTTCTAAGGAAAGTATTTTTAAATAGCCGAACTGTGCAAGTTTGTGTGTATGTCAGTATGTGTTATAGTTGCCAGTGTTGGGTTTGTTAAACAGTTATTGATGCTGTGATTTGAAGACAGAATTTTAATCCTATTCTAAACTATATTACCCTCTGCATCTCAAGGAATTTGCCTGTATTGATTACATAATGTAGGTATGTTCTTTGTGAATGTGAATATTTTTATAATGTTTTGTTCAGTATATTATAAATATCTAGAGTTTTGAAACATTTAAACTGTAGAACATTTTAAGAAACTTGTGAAATACTTGGAGAGTATACAAGTGTTATTCTTACATGTGTAAGTTGTGCTCATTCTTTAAACATATATTTTTTGAGCAGGTGTTTGTATTAAGCACTATTCTACTTGTCTCATGTACTTTAAATTTGGATACTCAGATTTTGTAAGAGAGCTATAGATAGTGACTTCATGAATGTACTTTCATTTATGATAATCATGACTATTTAAAAGAAAATAAAATAGTAGGGAGTGATAAACAGTGGATGGAATATGTGATTATTCTAAATTTGATGCTGAGATATGGACACCAGGAAGTAATTGTAGAGAGACCTTGAGATTGTACAAATTCAATCAGGGCATAACTTGATGTGTTCAAGAAATTGAACACGGACCATACCAGTAAGGAATACAGAGGCAGGTAGTGGTACAAAATGAGGCTGAACAGAGCCATGTAAGCAATGGAAAAAATAGTTAGGTTTTCTTTTAAGTGCAATGGAAACACTTTTGATGGCTGAAGGAATGGGATAATATTATTTAATTTGTATTTTAAAACAACTTAGTGGGTCCATATGAATTCAGGTCATATTTGCTGAGCTTGAACTGGTAATTTAAAGCCCTGGGTTCATTCTTTTCTTTTCCAACTTATTCCAGCAAACAACCAATCTCATTATACTAGTTTGATAAAATTGCTCTAAGGTATCAAATACCAGGTCAACCAGAACCTTACTTTTATAAGTATTTGATTAGGAGTATTCAATGATGATATAAAGCAAAACAAAACAAAAAAACAAAACACACACACGCACCCTCCTTTAAATGCATGGGGCTGAGTAAACTGAATAACAACATTGGGAGAAAAAAAAAGAAAAGAAAAGAAAAATTGAAATACAAGATTAATCACTACCTTAAATATATGCATAAACAAGTTTCAGTAAGACTATTGACCCAGATATGAAAAGTAAAAACAATAAAGCTACTAGAAGATAGCATAGCTGAATATCCCCATGACTTTGAGGGAGGCAAACATTTCTTAAATATGACACAAAAGGCACTACCCATAAGAGGAAAGACTGATAAATCAGACTATACTAAATTTAAGAATTTCTGCTCATTTAAAGATGTTAAAATAGTGGAAAGACAAACCACAGAATGGGAGAATCTATTTTTCAATAAATTAGAATCCAGAATACATAGAGGAGTACAAAACAATAAAAAAAAAAAAGAGGGACAAAGGAAATACCTAAATGACTAACAAATCTGTTAAATGGTTTCCAACCTCGTTAGTCATAGGGACATTGCAAATTAAAACCACAGTGTGAGAGTTCTGCACACCAACCAGAATGGCTAAAATTGAGGGAAACATTTAAAAGCTAAAACAAAAGAAAACTGGCAATACCAAGTGTTGTAAAGAATGTGAAGCAAATGGAATTCTCATACACTGCTCCCGAGACTGTGAATTAGTATAATTTCCATAAAAAGTCTTTCACAGATTATATAAAACATATTTTATGAACAACAATTCCACTCCGAGAATATACCCAACAAAAAATCAGACAGTGTTCTAAAAGATGCACATGAATGTTCTCTTTTTTTAAAAAAGATTTATTTATTTATTAATTTGGAAGAGAGAGAGAGTGAGAGAGAGATCGCTGAGGGAAGGGCAGAGGGAGAGAGAGAGAATCCTCAAGTGGACTCCCTGCTGAGCAGGGAGCCTGACGTGGGGCTCTATCCCAGGACCCTGAGATCATGACTTGAGCCAAAATCAAGTCAAATGCTTAACTGCCTGAACCACCCAGGGACCCGATGAATGTTCTTGAAATATCATTCAGAATATTCCCAAAATACAACTCCCATGTCCACTTGTAGAATGGATAAACAAATTGGAATATAGTTATATAAAGAAATGCTGTAATACGATGAAAATCAATTACACTTATACACAACAAGGATATGCCCCACAACATAATGTTAACCAAAGAAACCAGGTGTAGAAAAGTACAATTGTATGACTCCTTTTGTATATAATTCAAAACAGGCATTAGAAGTCATGATAGTGATTACCTTGGGAGAAGAGGAAAAAGTAGTATCAAAAGGGCATGAAAGGAGGTGTTTGAGATACCGCCAGATTGTTAGCCTAGGCAATATTTATACAGGTGCGCTTACTTTTTGATAATTTAAAGAGCTATATACATATATGCCTTTCATCTTTTCTGTATGTGTATTGTACTTCAATATAAAAAATTAAATGAAAATTCTCATCCTACCTGTGGAAAGAATTAGGCCTTTAACACTTTAAAAGACAGTTCAATGAAGACAGTCAAGATTTAAATTTGTATGTATTTATCCAAAAGAAAAAAGAAAATTTTGAAGAATGCTTCATTAAAATGGAATTTTTAAAGATTTATTTATTTATTTGAGAGAGAGAGATAGAGGGAGCCAGCACAGAGGGTGGGGAGAGCACAAGGAGAGTGAGAAACAAACTCAAGCTGATTCCTCACTGAAGGCGGAGCCCAATGCTTGCCAATCTCAGGACCCTGACTAGCTACCTGAGCTGAAACCAAGAGTCCCAGGCTTACCCCACTACACCACCCAGGTGACCCTAAAATGGTATTATTATTACTTTTAAAGATTTTATTTATTTATTTGTCAGAGAGAGAGAGAGCACAAACAGGGGGAGCTGCAGGCAGAGTGAGAAGCAGACTCCCCACTGAGCAGAGAGCCCGATGTGGGGCTCGATCCCAGGAGGCTGGGATCATGACCTGAGCCGAAGGCAGGCGCTTAACAGACTGAGCCGCTGAGGCATCCCTAAAATGGTGTTTTTAAAAAATAGAATATTCAGCCATGATATTTTGCCTATCTCTACTGCTGCATCACACCATAGACACCATTGCCTTCTTTACACCCAGAGATAGAGTGATGAACATCCTTAAAATCTAATCAGATTTGAAAACCAATTCCAAAAACTTTGGACTCAATTCAGAAAGCTCATCCTTAAGATTCTGTTCTCCAGAACCACTGTCAGTATCAAAACACGTGTCAGAGTTCTCCAGAAAGAGAACGAGTACGATGTGTGTGTGCATACATATAATACAGATATACTTAATTATATACATTTTATTTTATTTTATTTATTTATTTTTTTAAAGATTTTATTTATTTATTTATTTGAGAGAGAGAGAATGAGAGAGAGCACATGAGAGGGGGGAGGGCCAGAGGGAGAAGCAGACTCCCTGCTGAGCAGGGAGCCCGATGCGGGACTCGATCCTGGGACTCCAGGATCATGACCTGAGCCGAAGGCAGACGCTTAACCGACTGAGCCACCCAGGTGCCCCGATTTTACTTGATTTTTAAGAAATAAGGATATATATTCCGGCAACCTTACTGTTGTAGATAGTTGCTTTTTACTGGGTATTGACTGCCGCAAATATATATATATATATATTTGCATATATATTCTATATATTTGTTTTAAACTTTTTTTTTTTTAAAGATTTTATTTATTTATCTGAGACAGAGAGAATGAGAGACAGAGAGCATGAGAGGGAGGAGGGTCAGAGGGAGAAGCAGACTCCCTGCCGAGCAGGGAGCCCGATGCGGGACTCGATCCCAGGACTCCAGGATCATGACCTGAGCCGAAGGCAGTCGCTTAACCAACTGAGCCACCCAGGCGCCCAATTATATACATTTTATGTTACATGCATTTAATGTATACTTTAACATATATATATTACTAAGAAATATCCTGCCGGACGACCTGCGCGAGCTGGGGCACGAGGGGAGGAGCCAGACGGTGGGGGCCGCAGCTGAAGCTGCGCTCAATCAGCGGAGCAGACGCAGAACCTCCGCCACGGGGCGGCCACGGCAGGTCCGCCCCTCCTCCCCCGCTTCCACCCTCCGGGCCGGCCAGCGTGCGCCCTGAAAGCCACTGGAGCCCCAGGGGGGCGTCGAGGCAGGCACCTGGCCCGCTCCCCACCGTGGGCGTTCCCGCAGCCACCCTGGCCCTGCTCGCGCATGGCTGTGCCAGCCTCAGAGTGAGAAGCCCCAGGAGCCCAGGTAGGCAGAGCCGACCCGGGCGGCAGCCGGGCTGGTCTAACACGCACGAGGCAGGCGTGCGAAGTGACCGGGCCTCCGGAGCCACCCATGCCTCGTGTCCAGTTCACGGGTTCTGTAACCGTTTTCTGAGCAATTTTTTTTTTTTTTAATTCACGATTGGAAACAAATGTAAGCAAGAATAAAAAAATGGGGGGGAAATGGAAAAAGTATATATACAGACACACATAGATGTGTTTGTATGTTTATATATGAATGCCTGCTTATACTTTCATTTCTGATAAAATATACATTGAGTCTTTTTGTTATAGACACTGTGCACCAGGCACAGAAAAAATGTTAGGAAGGGACTCTGTCCTTTAAGTGTTTGTTTAAGAGTTGAAAAAAAGTCACCAAGCAGATAATTACATAAAGTGTATCAGTTTATTTGATGGACAGTATGCTGTAAAAACTCAGAGGAGAGTCATTTAAAATAGACCAAAAATGTCAGGATAGTGAGATATAAAAAACTGATCTCTGTTTTTCGTAGATCACTACAACCTTTTACCTACGGGCATCCTTATTCTGGCTGTTCTGTCATCTTGGAAACTGCTCTTCCTAAATAATTGTATATTCACTCCCTTAGTTCATGCATGTGTCTGCTCAGATATACATTTCATCGGAGTGGTTTCCCTGGCCACTCTATCTCCCCATGATGTTTTATTCACTAACCCTAGTTTATCTTCCTCCATAACACTTGATGTCACTTACTCCTTCCTATGCTTTTGTTTGAGACCCAGTAGAGCATGAACTCCATCTATATTATTCACTGATTTACTTATTCTTAGTGTCTACAATAAATCTTGACACCATGTTAACATTCGAAACGGTTTTACTGAACGGATGAATATATATATAATTTAGAATTTGAAATACGAAAATAAATTAGTTTGAGGTGGAGAAATGGGAAAGTGAATTTTAGGCAGACAAAAGTCTTGAGCTGATAGCCAATAGACTGGTGATGATGGCTTACACTCAGCGAGATGTGATAAGGTGGAAATTGTGCAGGTAGCAATGTTTTAGGAGATAGAATTACATATCTTTAAATTAGTTGGATATGGAGGTAAAGAAGAGAACCAGAGCAATAATAAAATTTAAGTTTCTTGTTTGGAAAACTTGATGTCCTACACATGAGAAGAAATAGGGCCAGTGGTGTGAATTGTAATGATTGGGGTATGGGACATTTTGAGTTTGAGGTGCCTGCGGAACATCTCACTGGACATGTTCAGTTAGGAATTTGCTCTGTGGATCTGAATATTGGGCAAGATCTAGGAACTGGAGATAGATACCTGAAAGCCTGTAAGTGATAACTGATGCCATAGAAATAAATCAGAGAGAATGCAGTGGAATAAAGTGAACCTGGGGGCTCTAGAGATGAGAAGCGAAAATAGGCTCTATAGTATGAGTGAAGATTGAACTTATACAGAGGGAAGAATACACTGTTCATGGGAACTTAAGATGTTTTTATCTGATGGCTTCTATTTTTTTTTATGTCAGTGCTATTCTATATAGTTATGTGACGTGCACTAGTTCCATCCATCTAACTTCCCCTTTTGTCATAATACATTCATATACAACCCATAGATGCTTAATATAGATTCTTTATTATTGAAAGTTATGTGATTAAGAACAAGCATATTTGTGTCTGGATTTGGCTTTGCCCAGAACCAGGTCCAGAGCAAAGAAACTGAGTGCAAGTAGTTCATTTGGGAGGTGCAGGGAACATCAGCGTGGCAGTGGGCAGTTAGTAAGGAGAGGTTAACAATGAGCTCACTATCCATCCTGTTACATCATGAGTATCTGGACTTAATTTCAAGGGGGAAATTCTGGAAAATGGTGTAAAACACGTGCCTCAAAATTATCTTAAGGGAGCTGGTGTATGTACATAAAAACTATCAGATATTAATTGAGAGATACCCTTGAAGGCGTTAATTTCTTTTCTTTTTTTTTAGCCTCAAACTACTTTTTATTTGCAACTACATGATTTTATGCAATTCTTCTAAACAATGACATAAAATAGATTTCCTTGTGTATAAATAACTTACATACTTTCCATAAAGTAAATGCTCAAAGGTGCTAGAACAGATCGTCTGCTGCTACAGTGTTCTCGTATCGAAAACAGTTGATGCACAATATATAAATACTCAAGTCCAATATTAAAAATTCAGGCACTTGACTAACTTTAATAAAGTTTCTCAAACTATATCAATATATCTAAAGTGCATATGTATTTTTTAAGAAAGATTATTATCAATAACTTTTCTATAAAAGTAAGTTTGACGGTTTGGCCCATCTAACTTTACTACTATGAGTATGAACTTTTAACTTTTAATGTGGTTAGGCTTATTCTACCTTCTCTCAACACTGACACCAACAGAATCAAAAGCAGCTAGTGAGATGCTAACATGTGAGGATTAATCCAGGGATTCTGGTCACAATGCATTCCAGGAGGAGGTACTCATGTTACTGGAATTGGGCGATACGGTTTATTCTTTCTTCCCTGATTTGGATAACCAAATGGAATAGGAGCAGGGTAGTGATTCTGATGACCATTCCCTCGGTACATTCCTGGCTTTTTTCTGGGCAAAAGGTGCTACACTGGAAGAGGAGGGAATATCAATTCTGAAATCTGGTACACAGGGCTTGGGGTCGCAGTCACCGAACTGGGTTTCGCTTCTACTTCCTTACTTGTTCCTTCATCTGGAGAA
Organism: Mirounga leonina; assembly: GCF_011800145.1. Lineage (NCBI taxonomy): Eukaryota > Metazoa > Chordata > Mammalia > Carnivora > Phocidae > Mirounga > Mirounga leonina. The sequence continues at coordinate 25,444,389 of NW_023270316.1, read as the reverse complement.
GAGGATCCTGAATGATAATCAGACAGTACTACCAGTCTGCGGTGCATGTGGGCAGAGGACTTAAGGCTTTGGAGAATGCCTGTAGGCAAAGAGATGTTGATGTTGGCAAGCATAACCAGGTGACAAGGCCTGAAGCTTCTGGGTGGGGCAATGAAGGGCTATAGAGTATTTCTAACTGTTCCAGTATATTTTTTTTATTCATAAGTAAAACCATTCTATAAGCCTTTCACAAATATTTTTGCAGATAATTGATTCAGTTTTCTCAAAATTAAATTTAGGTCCAGTGTTTATTAAAGGCCAATTTAATGTTTTCTTATTGTCTTCAAACATCCAAGAATGACTACAGCTTATAAATCAAAGTGCACTTCATAATGCATTATCTTAAAATACAGTTCAAATAATAGTAAAATAATTTTAATACCAAATCTTAGATTAATATTCTAAAGAATAATCATTTTACAGTGATAACCATACTGAGTGACTTTTCTGAGTTGATTCATACATAACTTCCCTTGTACTTGAAATTATTTTGATGGTTTTAAAATAACTAAAATGAAATGGAAACAATATAAAATTGCCTCCCAATTGCTGCTTTATTGAGAGTGTGCTCCATGAGCCTATTTTTCTATCCTTTTCATATTTTCTATGGATTTGACTACTCACAAATATAGTTATCCAATGCATTTTTAATGAGTTACATAAAAGAGATATCATACAGTGTCTTTATATTTTTAAAATTTGGATTATGCTACTGTATTGGCTTATTAGTTCTTTTTTTAGAGTAAATTTTTATTATTTTTCATCATATTTAGTTTGTGTTTCTCATAAAAGCCATCTTGCCACATTTTAAAAAATTATATCTTATTTGGTAAGCCTCATCTTATATATAAAATATAATAAATATTGGGTAAGATACGATTTTAAATCTTTAAAACACCAATGTCATTATAACCAGTTTTTCTTTTACAATCTATATGGAACTAATCACTTTACATTTTATGCCCTTTAAAGTATATTTCTCTTTAGGAAGTATGCAGGTAAACATAGCTTTGAAAAAGATTCATTTCCTAAAATCTGGAGTTATTTTTATGTTTATTATGTACCTAATATATAAGATTTTATAAGAATGTTTATTTAAATGACAGAAATTTGGGGTGCCTGGTGGCTCAGTTGGTTAAGCAGCCAACTCTTGATTTCGGCTCAGGTCAATCTCAAAGTCCTGGGCCTCTGGCTTTGCGCTCAGTGGGGTGTCTGCTTTTCTTTCTCCCTCTCCCCGCCCCTCCCCCACTTATATACGCAAGCTCGCTTTCTCTCAAATGAATAAATAGATCTTTAAAAAAAATAAATGACAGAAATTTTAAACTCACTTAGGTACCAAATGAGTAATGATTGTCTTTAAATTGTCATTGGAATCGTTAGAGCTACAGGACTTTAGAGTAGTATTTTAAATGTGTAAATTTTTCTGTATACCATCAAAACTTTGCTAAGAGATCATTACTTAAAAAAATGTTTTATTGTAGTATAGTTGATATACCAAAAACTATACATATTTAATGTATACAATTTAATGAGCCTGGGCACATACATACATCCTTGAGACAATCATTATAATAAAGGTCATTAATATATCCATTACTTCCCAGTGTTTCCTTATACTCTTGATGTGTGTGTGTATGTGTGTGTGTACTGAAAACACTGTGAGATCTACCCTTTTAACAAAATCTTTTAAGTGCACAATGCAATATTGTTAGCTGTGTATAGGCATTATGTTTTACGACAGATTTTCAGAACTTACCCATTTACGTAACTGAAATTTTATTTTTTTGAAAAGAGTTTATTTATTTATTTATTTAGGGAGCGTGTGCAAGTGGGGGAGGGGCAGAGGGAAAGGGAGAAAGAATCTCAAGCAGACTTGAGCACTGAGCACAGAGCCCAACAAGGGGCTTAACCTCACGATGCTGAAATCTGGACCCCAGCCGAAAAGAAAAGTCAGACGCTTATCTGACTGAGCCACGCAGGCACACCATAACTAAAACTTCATATCCATTGAACAGCAACTCCATTTCCCTCTCCCCCCACTCCCTGGCAACCACTAGTCTACTCTCTGCTTCTAGGGGTTTGACTACTTTAGATAACTCATTTAAGTGGAATCATGCCACATTTGCCCTTCCTTCTTCAACTGGCTTATTTCACTTAGCATAATGTCCTCTAGATTCATCTATCTTGCCAAAAATAGTAGGATTCCTTCTCTTTCAAGACTGAATACTATTCCATTGTATATACTACATTTTCTTTACCCATTCATCTATCAAGGGATATTAAGATTGTCTCCTAATTTTGGTATTGTGAATGATGCTGCAGTTAACATGGGAGTGCAGATATCTCTTCGATATCCTGATTTCATTTCCTTTAAATATATACTCAGAAGTGGGATTGCTGGATCTCATGGTAGTTTTATTTTTAATTTTTTGAGGAACCCCATACTGCTTTCCATAGCAGCTGCACCAATTTACATTCCTGCCAGCAGTGCCTAGGAGTTCCAGTCTCTGCGCATCTTTGCCAACACTTGTTATCTTCTCTCTTTTTGATAATAGTCTCCCTGAAAGATGTGAGGCCATATCTCATTGTGGTTTTGATTTTCATTTCCTGATGATGAGTGATGTTGAGCACCTTTTCATATACCCATTGGCCATTTGGCCACTTGTTGGCGTTTTTTGGTAACATACCTGTTCAGGTCTTTGCCCATTTTCAATTAGGGTTTTATTTTGTTCATTTGTTTGTTTTTGATATTGAGTTGTTTAAGTTACTTAGAAATTTTGGATATTAGCACCCTGTCAGATGTATGGTTTACAATGATTATTTCCCATTCCATAAGATGCTTTTTCATTCTGTTGATTGTTTCCTTTTTAGTTTTACTTGTCTTTTTTTGCTTTCATTGCCTGTGCTTTTTCAGGAATGAGACAGTGTCTGTGTTGTGAATGGAGGTCTTTCCTTGGATTCCCCATGAGAAGATTTATGGAGGGATCCACTCTCAAATACAGACAACCAGAAGGAAAGTAGAGGATTTACATGGGGATCTGCGCTCAGATCAGAAGGAAAGTAGCAAGCACAAAGCAGTTTATTAAAGTGAAAGTACACTCAAGGTGGGAGAGGGGGCAGGTTTTGCAAGGTGGAACCGGCCCTTACGTTGTTTTGGAATGGATATAATTGGGTCTCTCTTGGCTGGGAAGAGCTGTGTCATATGGTGGGGTGGTCACTAATGGAGGCTGTTTCTCATCATTGGGGAAACTCCTCTAGAGGTTGGGAGAGGGAGTTTCTGATCCTATAAGGATGCTCCGGAACCATCATGGCAGCCTTTCCCAAAGGGGTGTGTGTGCCCCAAATGCAAGTGTATTATAATGAATCTAGCGGTTACCCTGGGGAAGAGGTGGAAGAGGAGAGCACATGTTCTGTATCTGTGGCTCTTGATCTGTCAGGCTCAAGGTCTTGGAAGCCACAAGGTCAGGATGTTGAGCTCCTGGGCTTATAATGTGTAGCCTTTTTTATTTTATTTTTTTTAAATACCATCCTTGCCTCCAGCTCATGTCTCATTACCCTTCAAGGACTTGGGTCTCTGCCTCAGGTGTTCCTCCCACTGTTCATGTCCAGCTTCTGTCAGACACTTTGGTGTCATATCCAAGGTATCATTGCCAAGACCAATATCAAGAAGAGTTTCCCTTATGTTTCCTTCTAGGAGTTTTACAGCTTCAGATTCTACATGTCTGTCTTTATTTTGAATTGGTTTTTGTCTATGGTATAAATAAGGGTCTGATTTCATTTTTGTGTGTATGAATGTCCAGTTTTTCCACGAATATTTGTTGAAGAAACTATCTTGTTAACCAGTGTGTATTTTTGACAGTGTTGTCAAAGATCAGGTGACTTTCTTTATATGTGTCAGTTCTTGCTGGACTCTGTATTCTGTTCCATTGATGTGTATATTTATCTAAGCCAAGACCACACTTTTTAAAATTACTGTAGTTTTGTAATATATTTTGAAATCAGGGAGTGTTGTGCCTCCAGCTCTGTTTTCCTCAGGATTTTTTTTGGCTCCTTGGGGTCTTTTGTGATTCCATGTCAGTTTTAGGATTGTCTTCCAATTTCTGTAAAAAATGCCATTGGGATTTTGATAGGCATAGTATTGAATCTGTAGATTGCCTTGGGTAATATGGACATGATAACAACATTACATCTGCCAATCCATAAATACGGGATGTCTTTCCATTTATTGTGTCTTTTTAGGTTTTTTTTAATCAGTGCTTTGCAGTTTTAAATTTACAGGTTTTTCCATCTCCTTGGTTACTCCTTGGTTATGTTTACTCCTAAGTATTTTATTCTGTTGTTTTTGTTTTTTGTTTTTTGTTTTGTCTTTTACTGACCTCCAACACTTTATTAGTTAGCCTTTATTAGAGGTGCCTTGGTTCGGGGATGGACAAGAAGTGCCCATTTCAGGGGAATTTCCTGGACATCAGGCATTCCTCCATGCAAATTTCAAGGAAACACCAACATGGATGAAATGCACAGAGGTCAGCACTGTGACAGCCAAGCAGCAGGGATGGGAGGGATGCCCTAGGCAGAGCTGGTCCCCTGGGTCATCAGGGCTTTAATCTCAGGCTCTGTGGCAGTGGTTGGAAAGTGGTGGCTGTACCTGCACCATCTGGGTGGCAGACCATCTGGGCCCCCAGGAACTTCTTGAAGTTCCAGGCGATGCCATTGCCTCACACTGGAGTCCCGGTGATGAACTTGGGGTTGGTCATGAGCACAGTGGCATCATCACTGGGGGCAGGCAGAGCTTCCTGGAGGAAGGCACAGAGGGGGGTGCACCTGCACACAATTCACCTCACACTTCTCAAAGGCTTCACTAGTGATTTCTACCAAACATTTAAAGAAATAATAACAGTACTTCTCAAACTATTCCAAAAACCTGAAGAGAAGGACTGCTCCCAAACTTTTTGTGATGCCAGCATCACCTTGAAACCAAAGATAGACAAAGATACTACAAGAAAAGAAAACCACAGGCCAATGCTCCTAATGAACAGAGATGCAAAAATCCTTAACAAAATATTTACAAACCATATTTAGCAGTATATAAGAAAGATCATATACCATGACCAAGTAGGACTTATTCCTGGGAGGCAGGGATGGTTCAATATATGCAAATAAATTAATATGATACACCACATAAACAAAAATAATAAAAATCACATGGTCATTTCAGTAGATGCTGAAAAGGACATTTGAGAAAATTCAACATATTTTCATGATAAAAAAACACCAACAAATTATGTGGAGAAGGAATTTACCTCCACATATGATAAATCCACAGCTAACAGCATATTCTGCCATGAAAAACTGAAACCTTTTCCTCTGAAATCCAAAGCTACTCATGGATACATACTCTTACCACTTCTATTCAACGTAGTAATGGATGTACTAGCTAGAAGTTAGGCAAAAAAAAGAAATAAATGCATTGAAATTGGAAAGGAAGAAGTAACCTTATCTCTATTTGCATATGACATGATTTTATATGTAGAAAACTGAAAAGCCTCCACAAAGACAACTGTTAGTAGTCATAAATAAATTCAGCAAAGTAGCAGGATACCAAAATCAACATACAAAGATCTTTTGTCTTTCTATAACAATGGAATATCTGAAAAGGAAATTAAGAGATCATTTCAAAATATGATAACATTAATACTGAGAAATCAGTCAGCTATTAAACTGAATTGTTTTAAGTGTACTTAAGAATAGATTTGTTAATATTTGCTAATGTTGTGCTAGGCAATTTTTGCTGTGATTTCATGACATTATAGCAGAATGCTACTGCTTTCAGGTCATAAAATCATGAACAAGGAATGAATCATAAGACTGAGTGAATCACACAAATAATCTTATATAATTAGACGTACTTCTTGCAGTTAAGTGTTATTTTTTCCTTCAATCTGTGTTCTTAGTCTGTGGTTCCCTTGTAGTTTTCCTAAACATGGTGGCAGTCACCTGGCAATGCCTTGTGATTTATGTCTCATTGGATTTAATTCATCAGTATTAGCTGTACAAGTTTGGGTTGGAATAAAAATGTAATAGAATATAAAGAAAGAGCCTTCAGAATATTATAGTTCTATATACTAATAACTCAAAAAAATCAAAATATCAAATTGTATTCAAAATATTCAGCTGGAGAAGAGATAGAAAATGAGTGGTTTAATAGTAGTCATCAGAAATATAACTTTTTGTTGTTAGTTGTAGAGTGGTATTTCCCATTTTGGATATAAATTGAATGGATATAAATTGTAGCATTTTTCATGAAGATGTTAACAAACGGATGTTTGCTGAACATTAATCAGTAAAATGAGGTCTAAATAAAGGACATGGACTCTTCAATTTAAGTTATAGTTAAAAACATTAGCAGTTTCCATATGTCTGGGATGACTTAAGTGAAATATGAAGTTAAATAATGCTGTGACATCCGTCAAATATTCCTTTAGCTTTGTACCAGTTAATTTTAAAATGGTAACCTTAAATATGTTTCTCAAGCCGGCCATGAGTCTCCTCCTCTTGCTCCTTCTCACTTCTTGGGGCTGTGGCAGGCAGCTTCTGACATCATTCCCAATGACCACACCTCCACACCTCTTAGTAGTCATGCTACTGTATACGCTCCTCCTATTATGTGTGAGCTGGACCTAGTGACTTGGCCTTAATGAACAGAATATATAAATTAATGGGTTATCACTTCTAGTATGAGTTTATAAAAAACAGTGACTCTCATCTTGCTTGCACTCTTTCTCTCTTGCTGGTGTTCTCTCTTGCCATCTAATTTGACAGCTCTGATGAAGCAAGCTGACATGTTGTGAGATGCAGCACGTAGAGGAAAACGTATCAAGAACTGAGAGACACTTGGGGCACCTAGGTGGCTCAGTCAGTTAAGCGTCTGCCTTTGACTGAGGTTCTGATCTCCAGGTCCTGGGATCGAGCCCCGCATTGGACTCCTTACTCAAAGGGGAGTCTGCTTCTTCCTCTCCCTCTACCCCCCCACCACACACACACTTGTCAGCGCTCTCTCTCTCTCTCTCAAATAAATAAATAAAATATTGGGGCGCCTGGGTGGCTCAGTCATTAAGTGTCTGCCTTCAGCTCAGGTCATGATCCCAGGATCCTGGGATCGAGCCCCACATCGGGCTCCCTGCTCGGTGGGAGGCCTGCTTCTCCTTCTCCCACTCCCCCTGCTTGTGTTCCCTCTCTCGCTGTGTCTCTCTGTCAAATAAATAAAATCTTAAAAAAAAAAAAATAGGAATGAAGGGTGCCTGGGTAGCTCAGTCGTTAAGCGTTGCCTTCGGCTCAGGTCATGGTCCCAGAGTCCTGGAACTGAGCCCCGCATTGGGCTCTCTGCTCAGCAGGAAGCCTGCTTCTCCCTCTCCCACTCCCCCTGCTTGTGTTCCCTCTCTCACTGTGTCTCTCTCTGTCAAATCAATCAATCAATCAATCAATCAATCAATCTTTAAATAAAAATAAAAATAAAAATAAAAAAAACAAACCCAAAAACTGAGAGACACAGTCAATATCTCTTGAAGAACTGAGGATTTGTTTCAACAGCATATGAGTAACTGGATCCTGCCAACACCCACATGAGTGAGTTAGGAAGTCAATCCTTCCCAGTGGAGACTTGAGAAAAATGTATGTTTGCGAGAGATCCAGAGCCAAATGCATCAGCTAAGCCATTTCACATTCCTAATCCACAAAAATTGTGAAATAGTAAATGTTTTAAGCCACTAAACTTTGAGGTAAATTGTTATAGAGCAATCAATACGTCATATATAGGCTATGGGCTAACTTACTCATCCCCATGGTTCATTTCTCATCAATTTACTGATAAACTAAAATTCAAATTACACATATCTGATGCCTACTGAAATTCATATCCATATTTCAAAATTCTCATTTTATATCCACATTTGACACCTCTCAGGTACTACAATACCAGTATAAACAAAATTGAACTCATTATTTCCCACCAAAATTCAGTCTGTCTCTTAAACCTTAGTTCATGAGATGACAGTTTAATCAAACCAGTTTCCCATGATAATGTTTTAGATTAAGTCATTCTGAACATCTCCCACTCTCTCGTGAATCTACCATCTGATTTTTAAAAATTAAATTTATTTTATTCTACTTTTAAATGTGTCTGGAATCTATTTTATAACTGCTGTTTATACCTGAGTTTAAAATGCTGTCAATTTTCAAATGAATTGCTATACCAGCTGCATGAAGAATATCCATTTTTGACATAGCAGTGAAAATATTTTGAAAATAAACATCTGCTTACTTTTTTTTTTAACCTTCTACTTGCTTTCAGGTGAAAGTCAGACCTTTAACATGGATTTAAAGGATTTGATAGAAATGCCCTATTTAACTCTCACATACCACATTTGTATTTGTTTTAGGCTTAAGCCTGAAACAGACTGCTTGAGAGCAGTCACATTATGCTATAGTATGTATTTCTTCATCCTCAGGCCCAGTTTAGTTTCTTTTCAATAAATTCATGAAAGAATGAACAAATGAATGACAATAGTCTTTCAAATTTCAAATTACATTTTTTTAAATATTATGATTATGTTAAGAGACTCGAACCTGTTAAACATATGGACTTGTAAAGACAGAAGTGTGTGGGTTTTAGGCCCAACTTCCTCATTAATTTCTTGTCTTTGACCTTTAGCAATATATTCCACAGAAAATCATAGTAGTTCACTACAATTGTAGTATGACTGAACCTGGCGAGCAAGAATAGTCAGCATTCAGAGCATTAGTAAAACAGGGGTGCAAGAGGGTAGAAAGACACATAAATGAAAATTACAAAAGGGAGTAAGAAACAATAGAGGACATAGTATTGTCTAACATTTGTTTACATTGAGGCTGTAGCAGTATCTGAACTTGTGTCTCAGGCTACTGGCCACAGGGTCAGGCATGGATAGTCTTAACAGTCTCTCCAAGTAACCATTGTATCAGAGAGAGAAACATTTGTTTTACCAGTTGAATGTGATGTGTCCACCACTGTTAAGAGTAAATCCTGTGCATCGGTATTCATTAGTGTTTGCCAATGCTTTTTCTTGAAAGAGGAAAAAAAAATCAGTAACTCATTCACTGGATTAACTTTCTCCACCATTATGCCAAATTCAGGAGTGGAATAGGGTTCTGCCACATTCTCCTCCATTTACTTTTATGATGCATTGCACAGTCAAAGAGTTTTCCTTTTCCTTCAGTATCTTCCTGTATGAATCTAATTAGAAGAAACTTCGAAGGCTTTTGGAATATGGAGAGGAGCAAAATATTCTTACCCCCAATGTATCTCCCATTTTTATGGAAATAGTAGTAAATGGTATATAAGTGGAGATTAATTTGTCCCCTGTCGTCTGCTTAGATTTCCACTTTGAAAATCTGTACCTGTAAGTAGTATAGGTATACTGTAATGTATACTTGTAATACTATGCTTGCAAGTATTACCTAGGTATTCTGGCAAATGTAGACGATAATTTGAAAATCATTACTATAGATTAAGATAATTTATTTGAAAAACTCCTGCATTCAAAGTATAAAAAAGGACTACATCAGTTATGTAATATCAACTTCTCAGTTTAAATTTGGCAGGGCTTTCTTTAATTGTATGAATGATTAATTTCATTAATTTTCCACCATTTCTTTTTTTTTTTTTTAAGATTTTATTTATTTGACAGAGAGAGACACAGCGAGAGAGGAACACAAGCAGGAGGAGTGGGAGAGGGAGAAGCAGGCTTCCCGCGGAGCAGGGAGCCCGATGCGGGGCTCGATCCCAGGACCCTGGGATTATGACCTGAGCTGAAGGCAGACGCTTAACGACTGAGCCACCCAGGTGCCCCAATTTTCCACCATTTCTAATTAAATTTCTTTACAATGTAACAGTCGTAAAAAATAGTAACTTTTTATGCTAGTTGGAGTTTTACATACATGGAAAACTGAAGTAGAGGAAACACACAGAAGCTATGGGTGTAGCCGTCCTCTAGGCTTTGTGATCATCATGGGATTAATGTTGAAACAGATTGATGTCAAGAATGGTGAAGGAGGTGCACCTGGGTGGCTCAGTGAGTTAAGCATACAACTCGTGGTTTCGGCTCAGGTCCTGATCTCATAGGTTGTGAGATCGAGCACCACATTGGGCTCCGTGCTCCATGGGGAGTTTGTTTGGATATTCTCTCTCTCTGCCCCGTCCCCTGCTCGTGTTCTCTATTTCTATCTCTCTCTAAAATAAATGAATGAATGAATAGAATACAACAGAATAGAGAAGGATCTGAGATGTACCCTAATTGTAGACTCTCAAGTTAGCCTACCACAGTTTTGTGTCTGCTGACAGAAAACATGAGAAATCTGTATCAGAGGAAAAGGACTGCTATTCAGATACAGCAAGAAGCATGGACTTCACAATCCTTTCAGTTCCTCTCCACATTTCCCAACCCACATTCCCAGCCCATCATGCAGGTGCGTTAAGATGGATGCAGTACATACAGTGGGTTTGTGTTCCAGATGGGAAACTTCAAGAGTATGAAACTTCAGTCTTTTATAATGAACTGCAAGCATACCTGGCCAATCTGTTCCCGAGAGGGAAAGCTTACCTTCATTAAACTCAACAGCAAACAATTCTGCCTTCAGCTGTGGAGGGAAACACTGTCTCTGTCTTCCAGGGCTATTCACTATTCAACACCCTTGAAAAGTAATCCAGGAAAAAAAATTAAAAAGCTGTCAGTGTTTCTATTTGTCAGGGTCTGTACTTGCAGGTGTTCCTGAAATGTGAGAGACACCATGAACATAAATAGCAAAACAAGTAGTTGTTGTATTGTGTGAATTACTGGTGCAAGATGGCAATGGAGGTGGGGCAAACTATGCAAACTGTGTTTGCAACTGCCAATCCTTGAAATTCTCTCATAAATGAAACAATTATTAAAAATTTATTAACTACACCCTATGCAGAATTGCCTTAAATTATTAATCCTTTAAAGATTGCATATTTTGTTAAAAATTAATATAATTCAAACTGGTGCCTACCATTAACACACTAACATTCCTTAGGATCATTTTATCTTTTAATGTGGCTCTGAACTGAGAACAAGTTTTAAAAATGGGGGTGGTAAAAAGAAAGGAAATTTTTCAGGGAGTCCAGTTATGTACAGAGAGTGGTGAATATTGAAGAAAAAACAAACAAACAATTATGACACCTCGGAGATTGTATTGTATGAAGTCAGGGGAAGAGCACTGGACTAAAGGTAGGAAAATGTTCCAGTCAAGCCTTCTTAATTTGTAATTGCCCTTTGGTCTGCCCTCATCTCTTAACCTTGTTGTTTTCTTAAGAAAATCACTTCATAGGGATAATAAGTCACTTTAATTGTATTTTGGTTGAACACACATTACTGAAACTTCATAAATGTAATTGACTACATCATCTAAGAGAGTACTCTTACTATAAAAATCGTAGGAACAATTTCTCTAAATAACAGTGATAATGTACTCATGGCATCATAATTCAGATCTCAGTCACTGAAATTATATTTTGTTGGATTTCACCCACTACTACTTCCTAGCTCTGTAGTCTTAGACAAATTGCTTAATTTTTCTGAGTCTCATTTTGTTCCTTTGTAAAATAGGAATTTGTACTTAATAAAAAAATTTCTTATGGTATTCAACAAGTTTATGTATGCAAAAAACATAGTGTTATACTGGAGAGATTCTATCCACTTCTTAAATAGGAGGTACTACCATAATTAGCATTATTATTATTTTGAAGAGCAGGGAAATAACCTTGGATAAACAACCTCTGAGAAAAATAGGACATACAAGTACTATAAAGTATAAGTAATATGGAAGCTAGAGAAAAACCTGAAAGGATGAGTTGCATACCGCACAGATATCTCCATAAATTTGGAGAAAAGGATAGTAAAATTTTGAAAATAGAAAAGATAAGATTTTGTTTCAGCTACCTAATTGAAATTAGTTTCATCAAAAAGCAGCCATGAGAGAGTATAACAGGAAACTGGAAATGAATTATTCAGGGCAACAAAGCTTGTGAAACATGTGCCATACTTAGGATTCTAAAGAAGTGAAGTATAAAAAGTAAAAGGATGGAGGTATGTCTCCCAAAATAAAAATGTCATTTCCTTTGCTGTTACTCATGAGGTCATATCTGACCTTCACATAGTTCCAGTGTCCACACAGTTTCAGGACTAATGAAAATCCATGGGATTTGGGGTAGATGAGGCTGCTGCGTAATATTCTATCCTATTCTTCTCTCAGCTATCTAAATTTTAGGCACAATATTAGGAATAAGGTAGTTAGGGTTGAATAGCCAGAGATTCTTATGTGGCTTAATATGTAATATCCACATCCAGAAAACTTTGGATTAGTTGCTAATTGTGATCTTAAAGATAAGTAGTATTCTTTATTGTGCACATTAAGAAAATTCAACTTAGAAATCATAAACCTTACATGTGAGAGCCCTACCTACTAAAAGGACTCTCCTTCTATTATGTGGTCCCTCCATCACTCCATAGTGACCCCTCAGAGGAATATTTGAACTGCCATAGTCAAGTATACCAATGATGGAGGAGGTTCTGAGAGAATGAACATATAGTAAAAAAGAGCCACAATGAGAAGCACTCTTGATGGAATCAGAGAATCCCCCCCCCCCCCAGCCACCCTGACAATCAGCCATGTGCACACTCTCTTCACCTTTGTACCTACGCACATACTATCACAGGGCTTTGCCTATCCAGGTGTTCAATAAAATGCTCACTGAATTGATTTGCTCTGTTTGAAATTCCAATTAAGTTGTCAACACCGCTTCTTCTTCTTTATCCCAGAACCTCTAGAGGTTCCTCAGAATGAAATATCAATGAGGTTGATGCTGGTGGGAAGGGAGGTTGTTTGCCTTGCGTTAAGTTGTTTGTCCTATTATCGGTTCATCTGTGTCTCGTGGAATCAAACAAAAGAGCTATGTGTTCCCTGTTACTGGTATTCAACATCAGTGCTCTCAGAAAAGTAGAATTGAGTGAAAATACAGTTTTTAAATAAATGACAACTTGAACGAGTGGGCACTGGAGGAACTGTATATATTTTCCATTTTGTGAAATTTTTTTATTTCATTTGTAATCTCACTTGTACCTCCCACTAATGTGCTAATAATTGATTGATTAACTCATTTATTCTGCAAACACTTTTGAATTTTATTCACTGCCGGGTAGTTAGCTTTGGTGCTGGGGATTAAATAATTAACAGGAGAGACTTAGTCCTGGCTTCAAGAAGCTGGGAGTCTTTTTAAAAAAAGCAAACAAGTGTTTATGTCAGAAGTAGTATCATTAGGTTTAGCTATGAAGAGGTGACTTACCTTAGCATGGGGTTAATGGAAGACTTTCTGGGAAAGTGATTTTAAGGAGTAAAATGGAGGAAGGATTAGCCCATGAAAAGAAAAGGAGAAAGGATGCCTGACAGAGGATTTGAAATCCTGGGGATGTGAAGACTGTATTTGTTAGGAAATGAAAGTAGCTGGCTGTGGAAGCTGTGAAGTAAGTTTGGAGATGAAGTCCATAAGCCAATCATGCAAGGTTTTGTGGTCCAAGAGGTAGCCATCATAACGTTTTAAGCAGGAAATTGTCATTATCCAAATAGTATTTTAAAAAATATATCTGGTGTTCAGTGATAAATAAAATGAAAGGTTTCAAGATAAGACAGAGCAGATAAGTTAACAGGATGTTGCAGAGGTGTTGTTTTTTTTTAATAATATATATGATATACAACATATGCAAGGTTTTTTTTTAAAGATTTTATTTATTTATTTGAGAGAGAGAGAATGAGAGAGAGCACATGAGAGAGGGGAGGGTCAGAGGGAGAAGCAGACTCTCTGACAAGCAGGGAGCCTGATGCAGGACTCGATCCCGGGACTCCAAGATCATGACCTGAGCCGAAGGCAGTCGCTTAACCAACTGAGCCACCCAGGCGCCCCTAGTTTTTTGTTTGTTTTTTTAAAGATTTATTTATTTGAAAGAGAGAGAGAAAGAGTGAGAGAAGGCATGAGTGGGAGGGGCAGAGGGAGAGGGAGAGAGAATCCCAAGCAGACTCCACGCTGAGCATGGAGCCCAACACCAGGCTTGATCTCATGACCCTGAGATCATGAACTGAGCTGAAACTAAGAGTCAGATGCTTAACCAGCTGTGGCACCCAGGTGCCCCCAATGAACAGGTTTAAAGTATGCAGCATGTTGATTTGATACATTTATATTGTGGTATGACTGCTGTTGTAGTAGAGCTAGCACCTTTATCAGGTCACGTAATTCTTCTGTTTTGTGGTGGGAATAATTAAGATCAAGTCTCTTAGCAAGTTTGATGTTTATAGTACAAGTTGTTTTCCATAATCACTATAGCTATAATATATATATTATACCATATATTATATCATATAATTATATATACATATGTATAGATATAATCACCATTAGATCTGTGGACTTATTTACTATTAGCAAGTAATATACCCTTAAACAGCATCTCTTCTATTCCCTCACCTCCAGCCCCTGGTAGCTACCATTTTATTCTGTTTTTATGAATTTGCCTTTTTTTTCTTTACATTTCACATATAAGTGATATCATACAGTGTTTGTCTTTCTCTGTCTAAATTGTCTCACTTAATCTAATGTCCTCAAGGTCCATCCATGTTGTCACAAATGGCAGAATATCCATCTTTCTCATGGGTGAATAATATTGTATGTATATAATATATATGTGTGTATATATCCGCATCTTTTTAATCCATTTTTCCATTGATGGACACTTAGGTTGTTTCCACATTTTGGTTACTGTGAATAATGCCGAAGTAAACATGGGCATGCAGATATCTCTTAGAAACCCTGCTTTCATTCCCTTTGGCTACATACTTAGAAGTGGAATTGCTGGATCTTATGGTAGTTCTAATTTTTTGAGAACCCACCAGATTGTTTTCCAAGGTGGCTGAGGTTTAAGTGTGAGAGAAAGTGGCTCTTACTAGTGTCATGGCCCTCTAGATCAACAGCAGATTTGAAAAATATTTCAGGGATGGAATCAAACAACTGGTGATTGATTTTGAGGAGGAGAGGGAGACCGAGAAAGTCACTCTTAAATTCTTGGTATGAGTACCTGGGTGGAGAGTACTCTTGCTGAGATTTGGACTATTTTCCATGTATGTGTGTGTGTGGCAAGAGAAAATCAAGGGTGTCTCATGAATTCGTTGAAGCCTTTATATTTCTACTGATAACCAAGGGAATTGAGAAAGGGATTAAGAAGGATAGAAGATCTAAAATTGGGCATTGTTGAAGAAAGTAAGTCAGTGCTAGTTCTAGATAATCTGATAATTTAAAGCACTTTTCTTTCTTCTTCAATTATTAATTTTGGGTCCTAAATATAAGCATGTTAAATTGCTCAAATTTTCAAATTTCCCTTTACAAATTAATCAGTATTTATTTAAGCCGCATGATATATATTATGTATAAAAGGAACCAGAGAGGAATGAGAGTCAGAGATAAAGTATTCTCTCTGGTCTCCTTAATTTGGCACCACCCTGCTATATATTATATCGGTGTGTATTGAGTGTTGGTGTGTGATATCTATATCTGTATTTATAAAGATATTAGTGAAGCCAGTGTATAGAAAATATGGTAAATTCAAGGCTTTTATATTTCATGTGTGGAATTCAAATGAAGAAAATCGAATGGGCTGATTTCAACTGCAAAGCCTTAATGTGTTCTGTGATGTGGCTTATTGCTGTGGAATTGGTTATAATAATAATAATAAAAAAAACTGCTCAAGTTGTTTTTAAAAAACCATTTCTACTCTGTATGCTCTTTTGACCAAAAAAAAAAAAAAAAGCAATTTAAAACCCTTTAAATGATGCATCTACTGCAATATAATATGTGGCATCATACTGTTAAGAGTCAAATCCCACATCAGGTCAGCTATTACCTTTTCATTTAATTCAAAATGACCTTATGGAATGGGCTATCATACTGTGCAAAGTCACATACAGTAATCTAGCTTTTAAAATGGTGTTTATATATTGTATTTTATTTTTCTTTGATGAAATGTGAATTGTATACCATTGAGTTGACAAATAAGTGTTATCGCTAATAAAAATACTGACCGGAATGTTATCTTTACGTATTAATGAGAGAATATATTGTAATTTGTGCATGGGATAAATAAACTTCTCATTGCCATGCAATATATTTCTCATGTCCTCATCACTTACCTGATACTCAATGCATTTGTAAATATCATGCCATTTTTGGTTCCTAAAAATGACTCTTTTAAGGAAACATTAAAAATTTTTTTAAATCTTGTAACCTTTTGGGGGCACTATATAGTTCAATGTCAGGGAAAAATATAGTACAATGTCAGAGGAGAAAACTGTTTTATTTAAGTATCCTTCACTGTAGTGATTCTCCTTTTATTTTGAGTATAATATAATTTCTTATCTTAGACAAAAGTTCCAGGTCTGATTCTTTTGTATGTGTGTGCTTTAATATCAGTAACTATGGCAACAAGATTTTAAATGCTGTATGTAGTATAAGTAAAGGGAAAATGGAGAGCATAAAACCTGAAAAGAAGAAGCTGTCAGTCCTCTTACTGCCATTGTGAGTCACAAAAATAATTTTCCAAATTATGCTGTCACTTATGCAGGAAATGTATCTTGTATGTCACAAAGAAGTTTTAGTTTTTTTTATATCCTTGTTCATTTTGTAATGAGTTTGCTTAGAATTATCTACGTTTCTTTATTGGCCTTTGTTTTGTGTTATGCTTTTATGTGATGACTGGCATTAGTTATATGCAAATTACATTCCATTTCCTGAATAGTGCTATGAGGATGTCTGTGGAATTACTTCTCAGTAGAACAAACACAACTGACGAAATTTATATGAAAAAATTAAAATCTCTGGAAATTATTCTAAGGACAGAAAGCAAGTGAATAAACATTTATTCCAGAAAACTTACTAAATGTCATGAAGAAAAAGGAAACGCCATCGGACGTGAGCCATGGTCTGTTCCTTGTCGTTAAGCTGAACCCCTGTTAAAGGCTATAAAATCTTCCCAGAGGTAGCATATTGCCAGCATTTCCCATCACCCCCAGCTCCTTGTTGCTTAAGCCAAACTTCAGGAACGGTGTAGAGGGCTCCTTCTTCAGCATGCCCCAATGCAAAAACCCGCCTCTGTACACTAAGAGAGGAAGGATGACAATACTTCTCCAGTTGCACTCACCCAGCTCATTCATAGAGTGGAGGTGCCACAGCAGGGAGGTCAAGCGGACAAGAGCAGAGGCAGAGGCCATCAACACAGAGAACGTTGGGTATGTTCATGCCTGTGTCCACTGAGAAGCAACATCGGAGGCTTCACAAGACAGAGGAAACAGACACCACCAAAATAGTCCAGATAATTCACTGAACAAAGTGAGCAAGCAAACAACAGCAAAATTGCGAGCCCCAGAGGTGCCTTAAAGTAAATATTAAAGGAAACTTTTCATATGTTGTTATAAGACAAGCAGTCAAGTGTCCCCAACCGCATTGCTAGAGCATGGCTCAGAAATTTCCCCCAGTGAAAGATTTAGGCCATAAGAACAGAGAGCACCAAAGTTCTCTCCCCCCAGAAATGGACTATTCTGAATAGAGTGTAGGGAAGTTTTAGCCTCGGGCCTCTTGAAAGCAACAGAGGCTTTAATGGTGAGCAACTAAGGAAGGTTGATATTTTCATGAAAATAACCGCTGCTTTAAATCAGTTTAACTTACCAAAATTAGCCAGGTAAAGGGACAGCTAAGATGATCCCTCCTGGAGTCAGAAAGCAAAACTTTCACAGAGAGTTTCAAAAACCACCTCTGCAAAGAAGTCCAAGTGGAGTTGGATCAGACTGTGTAGTAATTTATGCTCCAAATTATTATCAAAAAGGATGGAACGGTCAGCCAGCGGTGGGTGGAGCCTAACAGCTAAGTGTGATGCCAACACACGCAGACAGCTTTTTCAGAGATCAGGAAATGAGGCTTTTGAATAAAGCCCAGTTAAAACCACCATCAACACAGAGGACGTTGGGTATGTTCAAGCCTGTGTCCACTGCGAAGCATCATCAGAGGCTTTGCAAGTCAGAGAAAACAGACACCACAAAAATTGTTCAGCCAGTTTGCTAAACAAATGAGCAAACAAACAGCCAAATTAGCGAGCCCCAGAGGTGCCTTACAGTAAATAGTAAAGGGAACTTTTCAGGCTGAAAACAATAAACACAGAGGGAAATTCAAATCCAATACCAAACCGTGAACACCACCAGTAAAAGTAATTATGTAATTCAAAATAAAATGTAATGCGTAAGGTTTCTTTTTTTCCTTAGCTGATTTAAAAGCAATTGTGAGTAGCAATTTGTATATAATTATGTTGTTGGACCTATAATATATAGGAATATAATATATTTGACAACAGTAGCACCAAGTACGTAGGTAGAAGCAAAGCTGTATTGGAATGAGGACATGATACCAGATAGTAACTCAAATCCACAGAAACAAATGAAAAGAATCAAAAATGATATATAAGTGGGTTAGTGTAACAAACTATAAATATGTACTTGCTTTCAATTGCTATATAAGCTTTTGTAACTGACCGACAATTATGTAAAATAATAGCTATTACAGTATATGGCAGACCAATACAACTATATCAATTGTAATTAAATTTTGAATGGATGAAACAATCTAATTAATGGCAGATTTCAGACTGCCATTTCAAACAAGATCCAAGTATAGGCTCTCTAAAAGAGACAAACTTTCAATTCAAATATACAATTAAGTTTAAAGTGAAAATATGTAAATATATATCAAGTGTGAAAATTAGTAAAAGGAAACATTTAGAATGGAGTGGAGAGGCCAACAGGGAAAGCTCTCACACTCTACCACTCATTGTCAGTTGCAGACCCAACAGGAAGAGATGCACCTTGCAAGTCCATACTACTTAGCTACTACTTTTCCCATCCCAGCAGTAGGAAGAAATGTTTCCTCCTCCTCCAACAGTGCCCAACCGTTGAGAGACTGTCATTGATTCAGCCAGTGAAAATCCACTGTACTTTAAACTCCCAGTTTACTCCAATGGACTCTTTGGTTATAACTGCCCTTCCAACTTCTCCTTTTTCTCTATAAGAGTGTCCTCTTTGTTTTCCAGACTCGCCTGTAGTTTTGTGGTAGCTTATTTGCCCAGATTTATAATTCTCTGCTATTCCCAAATAAGCTCATTTTTGATGGTAAAATAACTGACAGCTTTATTTTTAAGGTTGATACATGCAAACAGAAACCATAAGAAAGCTGGAGTAGCTACACTGATATCAGATAATATAGACCTTAAAATAAATATTTAATCTCTGCAAAGCATTTACTTTTAAAAATTGAGTATGAAAGGATATATTACATTGGAGAGAATATTGTGGCAAAAGTTTCAGTGTGGGGATCATTTAAAATTTAACCCCCAAACATCAGATGTATGGAATATTTTTCTCATTCACTGTAGATCATCATTTAGTCTTCTTTCTTTCATTCTTTCTCTCTCTCTCTCTCTCTCTCTGCCTTAAATTTTCATACTTATACCTTACCTATCTGTTTGAAATTCAAACTTCTGAATCTCAGTTTTGCAAAATATATGTATTTTATTATTGTATATAAAGACTTTTTAATAAGTTAATTTTCATGTCTTTATGAATTTTATTAATTTGGATACCAAATATGTATTCAAACACATCTCAAATAAAAGTATAATCTAGCCAGAGAATATAATGCTAAGTGAAATAAGTCAGTGAGAGAAAGAAATACATGATTTTACTCATATGTGGAATTTAAGAAACAAACGAGCAAAGGCAAAATAAGAGAGAGACCAAGAAACCGACCCTTAAACAGAAAAAACTGAGGGTTGCTGGAGGGGAGGTGGGCACAGGGATGGCTTATATGGGTGATGGGGATTGAGGAGGGCACTTGTGATGAGCGCTGGGTGTTGTACTGCATTGTTGAATCACTATATTGTACACCTGAAGGTAATATAACACTATGTTAACTAACTGAAATTAAAATACAAACTTAAAGTATAATCTAGCATTTTCCACAGATGAATAGAAGATCAGTTAATAAAAATGATTTATACTGTTCAATATATCATTCAAAAAATCATATGCATATATGTTAATTTGAAAAGAAAACAGTGTAACACTCCCAGTACAATGTTTCAAATATTGTCACAATGATTCAACAGTGCACTTCATCTTTACTACATTCTTACGTATTAGTTTGCTTTTGTTTTATAAACGAGGAACCTGAGTTATAGCGAGGTTAAATTACACATTTATGATCACAAATTAGCAGCTGGTAGAACTAAAATTTGAACTTAGAAGGTCTGGTTTCAAAATCTGGCAACTAATTAAGAACTCCTAATTTTCTCAGTAAGTAGTCACGTTATTTAAGAGAATCATTACATTTCTCTAGGCCTTCTTGGTCTACTAGAGGAAAGGTTGCTTCATATGTTCTAGTTTTTAGTCCAGATGGCTTCTTTTTCACCACATCAAACTATTCAAAGTGGTTTTTCTTTTACAGGCATTAAACTGCATCTTTTCATTTAATTCTGCAGTATAATTTTGACTTTGATCAGACATACTGTCCTAGAAGATTAATTAAAGAATTAACAGTAGTAAATGTGTATTGAATACCTACTATCCCCAAGGCACCAATATGTTATTGAACCAAAAGACACTAGATTTCACTATGAAATTGAACTCATTGTATTCTAATATCCCGTGTGTGCATTTAGGAATAAAAGAGTATTGCATGTCTATATCAAGGTTCTTTTAGAATTAGTTATCAAAGAAATATGAATTTAAATTGTCACTTTTTTTTACTAGTTAGAAATAAATACCCAGTTCCACAAAATCAGCGTTCCATTCTCCACAAGAAGACTAATGAGAAAGGAATAGGAATGCATTATCACTTTTGTACGAGACTCAGGTATACACTGAGTATTGCACAAAAGCACTCAGTCATGAAATAGAATTGTTACTTCTTATTCTAGCATTAAATAACTTCTTTTGATGGATGCCAGAATCAAGTTAGAAATAAAATGTTAGACTTCTTTTAGAAGATGAGGTAAAATTAAACAAAATCAATTCAATGATTTTACAGTATGTAATTTCTTCTTAATGTTCTTTATAATTATATACAGGCAAGAAATATAAAATATTTAAAATAAAGTACTGAATTTCAGATTAGTAAAAATAATAATTTTTAAATTTGCCAACCTCAGATTTAAATTTTAAATGAAATTTTCTAAAGTTATGTATTTGACTAATTCATCAGAGGACTTATTTTAAAAGTGATGTTTTAACTTTTGGATTATGCTGTTGAATAATTTTATAGGATAAATTTTACTTTACCAGGGCACATAATTTTACCAAGACATTGACTGTTAATTATTGTTTTTGCTAATTAGAATTTTCTAAGTATTCCTTGTCAAGGGTTCAAAAACCAATTATAGCCATACCATTTTTACACTATTTACTTTTCACTGAGCTATATTATTTAGAGTTCTCATAACTGTATCAAGTACTTGTCTAATTTATGTCTGTTCAATTTATTTATTTTTATATACAAATATAAACAAAATGATAACATCCCTGGGGAAGTATAGGGAGCTTGCTATCAGCAGATCAGAATAGTTAGGACTTTCTGAAAGACGTAAGGCAGATGGGGGCACATATCATTGACTTAAAAGCTAACAACACAAATGGAAAAAGGAAGGAACCAAGAAAATATGAATCTTCCCAGCAAAACTCTGGAGGGACCCCAAGATCAGGAAACAGGAAAGAGTGAGGCTTAATTGAATTAAGAGCCCTGAAATAACTGTACCATCCAAAGGCTGATGCAACATTTCCCCCTTGAGTAAAGCTGAAGGAATGGCTCCCTGATTAGGGTGAATGATCTATGAGGGGCCCCCACAGTGGGCATTGGGGTTCAAAAAGATGCCACACTGTGCTTGCAAGTGACTTTGGTTATCATGGTGGGCCACTAATGGGTAAATCCCCACACCTCTTTTTTTTTTTTAAGATTTTTAATTTATTTATTTGACAGAGATAGACACAGTGAGAGAGGGAACACAAGCATGGGGAGTGGGGGAGGGAGAAGCAGGCTTCCCGCTGAGCAGGGAGCCCGATGCGGGGCTCGATCCCAGGACCCTGGGATCATGACCTAAGCCAAAGGCAGACGCTTAAGGACTGAGCCACCCAGGTGCCCCTCACACACACCTCTTTAAAAACAGGCCCCCCAAGACTAGTCCCTACCCCCTGAATAGAGCCAGGGCTTCTGGCATCAGAATCTGTACCCATTGCTGGAGAAACAGGGATTTTTGCATGTGATGGAAATGCCAAACTCAAGATACCAATTCTGTTCCTCTAGGTCCTGATTTGGAAATGTGAATAGGTAACCTAATCACTAATATTAAATGAAAATTAATAGTCTGAAAGTGATTCATAGAATAAATAAATTCCCTGGAAAAACGAGTTAATGCAGAAAATAGAAAAACAAAGCAAGTTAAATTAGTATCTTCAGAAATAATTGTGAGTTCCCTTACAGTTAAAAAAACAGATGAATCAGAATTCTTGAAAATTAAAAATATCATTGTATAAATAAAATGTATGCAGATTTCTGAGATCTGAAAAAGTAAGATAAAGAATTCTGTCAGAAAACAAAATAAACAGCCAAAGAGATGAACTTCATATAGAAAGTAAAGGGACTGCTGTGATAGGTAGAATAATGGTCCTTTAGAAGATGCCCATATCTAAACCCTAAAACCTGTATATATGTTATCTTACATGACAAAAGGGTTTTTGCAGATGTGATTTTTCCCCTGAATTATCTTTTATTTCTTTAAATTGAAGTATAGCCGACACATAGTGTTCTGTTGGCTTCAGGCATACAGCACAGTGGTTCCACAGTTCTCTCTGTTATGTTCTGCTCACCGCAAGTACAGCTACCATCTGTCACCATACAGCAATACCACAGTATCGTGGACTAAAATCCCCATGCTGTGCCCTTTATCCCCATGACTTATTCATTCCACAACTGGAAGCCTGTACGACCCACTCCCCTTCACCCATCCCCCCCAACCCCCTTCCCCTCTGGCAACCACTAGTTTGTTCTCTGTATTTATGGGTCCGTTTCTGCCTTTTGTTTTTTTAACTTCCCTTTGAGTTTATTAGCAGCACCTGCACAGAAAACCCCAAATGTGAATTCGGCTTAGAAACAAATGTATTTTTTTCTTTTTGACCCCAAGAGAATACTAATTTTACTGAGTTGTTTTTTTTTTTTTAAGATTTTATTTATTTGTTTGACAGAGAGAGTGAGGGAGTACAAGCAGGGGGAGTAGCAGGCAGAGGGAGAAGCAGGCTCCTCGCTGAGCAGGCAGCCCGATGTGGGACTCGATCCCAGGACCCTGAGATCATGACCTGAGCCGAAGGCAGATGCTTAACCATCTGAGCCACCCAGGCACCCCTGATTTTACTGAGTTAAGTTATCACCATCAATGGTGTGATTCTCAATGAAGACAAGTTAAGTTAGATCAACCACGTGAAAATAAGAGGAAGAATAAAAGAAAAAGTAATTGTTTTTCTAAACTCCATAATATGTTGATAATATTTAAGCTATTTTGTGTTTCTGCTTTTTTTGTTTGGTCTTTTGTTTTTTAGATTCTACATATAAGTGAAAACATAGGGTACTTGTCTTTCTCTGACTTGGCTTATTTTGCTTAGCATAATATACTCTAGGTCCATCCATGTTGTCACAAATGGCCAGATCTCATCCTTTCTTATGGCTGAATAATATTCGTGTGTGTGTGTGTGTGTGTGTGTGTCTGTCTGTCTGTCTGTCTATCTCACATCTTCTTTGTCCTTTCATCAGTGGACAGTTGGACCCGCTTTCATATCTTGGTTATTACAAATAATGCTGTAATAAATATAGAGGTGCATGTATCTCTTTAAATTAATGTTTTTGTTTTCTTTGGGTAAATATTTAGTAGTGGAATTACTGGATTATATGGTATTTCTACTTTTAATTTTTTGAGAAACCTCCATACTGTTTTCCACTGTGGCTGTGCCAATTTACATTCCCACCAACAGTAGGTGAGGGTTCCTTTTTCTCCACATCCTTGCCAGCAATTGTTAATTCTTGTCTTTTTGATTCTGCCCATTCTGACAGGTGGAAGGTGGCTTTGATTTGCATTTTCCCAATGATTAATGATGTTAAGCATCTTCTCATGTGTCTGTTGGCCATCTGTATGTCTTATTTGGAAAAATATCAATTCAGGCCCTCTGCCCATTTTTAATTAGATTTTTTTTTCTTGTCAGTTGTTTAAGTTCTTTATTTTAGATATTAACCCTTTATTGGACATAATCATTTGCAAATATCTTCTCCCATTCAGTATGAAACGTCTATGTTGTGTTATATGTTGCTGTTTTTAAGTAAATGTTTAATAATTTTAGGACTAGCTCATAAAAGTGTTTTAGAAAAAAATTCATCTACTGTATAGTAAATTCTTCTAAAATACAGTTTTGATGCCTGAGAAATGCATATTGCATGCGCATTTAAAACATAGTGCAATATCGAACAAATTAATGTAGACAAGCACAGGGAGTCAAAGCCTTAAGGGTGAGAAACTTATTTTTGTCTAGATGTGATTGATGAAATTAGCCAATGAAGAGGTTTTTGAAATAGCATATAATTACTGGTTGACATTCAAATTTATTTATTAATTAACTCACTATTCAGTATTAAATGTGAAGACTTGGAGAACAGAACTCAAATATACTTTTGCCATACATACATACTCTTTACCTTGTAACAATTTAAGGGGAGGGTAATGCTATATAAGGTCAAAGTAATCAGGAGAAATAAACACCTATATGTGTATTTGACTTCATGACTTTTTTTTAAGTTGATACCAATTAAGTTTTGAGTACCTGCATTTACCAGTTCCTAACAGAGACTAATAAATATTTGGACTGTGGGGGAAAAATCAAATTTTACTAATAGCAATAACAACAAAAACAAAGAATACAAAAGGTGACAAAACTGTATTTTTCAATGGCTGAGGATATATAATCATTAACTCCCTATAAAACATTTATTTAAATTGAGTGGTCCTTGAGGAATCACAGATGTTGAGAGGTGGGAAATGCTGGTGTGCAATGATGGGAATCTTGCATTAATTGTAAGGGGGTATAATATTATTTAAAAGCAGACTGTGTTGGGCGCCTGGGTGGCTCAGTTGGTTAAGCGACTACCTTCGGCTCGGGTCATGATCCTGGAGTCCCGGGATCGAGTCCCACATCGGGCTCCCTGCTCGGCAGGGAGTCTGCTTCTCCCTCTCCCACTCCCCGTTTGTGTTCCCTCTCTCGCTGTGTCTTTCTCTGTCAAATAAATAAATAAAATCTTTAAAAAAAAAAAAGCAGACTGTGTTAAGGATCCATGTTGTAAACTCTAAACAATCACTCGTGTACATACTTGCACATGAGCACGTACACATACACACACAAACCTAGGTCAGTAAATAAATACATTTAAATACATTTAACCAAAACAAAGTGGGGAAAGAATATAAAAAGAACAAAGAATAAATTGTAAAAATAAAAAAAAAACCCAGTAAGATAAAATGCTTAAACTCAAATATATAAATAATTCAATTACAAATTGTCTAACATACCAGTTAAAAGGCATGTATTGTTTACTATTCGCTACCTACAAGAAATACATTTTAAATATAAAGTTATATACAGTTTGAAAGAAAAGGATGGGAAAAAGATTTATCATGCAAACACTAATCAAGAAAATTCCAGATTGATTATATTCACAAAAATAAAATAACCTTTAGTAAAATAAATATCAGAAATAAAGGTATTTCATAATTATAAAAGGGTCACTTCTTCAAAAACTAATGATGTACTATATATTGGCTAACTGAACATAAAAAAAGGTCATGTCTTCAAGAAGATATAAAAAGTCATAAAGCTATATGTATCTTATAAAGCTTTAGAATACATGAAGCAAGAACTGATAGAAAATAAAGTAGAATTCCATAGGAATCTCCCAGTAATTCTTAGCATAAGAAAACAGAACATCTTTTAAAATATAAAATACTTAAAGTAACATAATTGCAATAATATAACTACTTCAAACAGTAGAAAATCAGGTTTTCTTCAAGATCATAGAGGACATTCAAATATGTCTCAATAATATTCATGGGATGAAATCCTATAAAGCATGTTCTTTGACCCAATTGAATTGGATTCAATGAAACTCTATTAAATACCCTCAGATTAAAAAATAATAAAATGGGGAGTTTAAAAATTTTAAATAAAACATATTGTCTTAGACCTCATCTTGGCAAAGAGCTCTTAAACAAATGCCACTTGGAGTGCCTGGATGGCTCAGTCATTAAGCGTCTGCCTTCAGCTCAGGATCCTAGGATCCTGGGATCCTGGGATCGAGCCCCGCATCGGGCTCCCTGCTCAGCGGGAAGCCTGCTTCTCCCTCTCCCACTCCCCCTGCTTGTGTTCCCTCTCTCGCTGTGTGTCTCTCTGTCAAATAAATAAATAAAATCTTAAAAAAACAAAACAAAACCCAACTGCCACTTTTAGCATTGCTACCAAAAGTTACCTTTTCACAATAAAGTGTGCTATGCTTTGGCAGGATATAAAAAAATAAAAATAAATAAATAAATAAACCATATCTTATACAGATTTGGAGGATGTAGCTAAAACAACACTTAGAATATAGTGTATAGTTGTAAATGTTTATATTAAAAAATAGCTAAGCCTAAAATTTATTATCTAAGTTTTCATCAAAAGATGCCAGCAAAGAAGTGCAAATTAAACTCAAAACACAGGGAGAAGGATATAATAAAGATAAAAGTAACAATAAGACAGTAAATAGGCAAACAAAAGATAAAATCAATGAGTCAAAAATATGGTTTTATGGATAGTTGCATAAATTGATGAACATCTACCTAGATTGACTATGCAATAAAAAAGAGTTTATGCAAATGACCCATATCTTGGATAAAGATGGGCATATTACTACAGATCCAGTAGCCATTTTAGGAAAAAGAAAATATGAACAGTCTTATGCAATACATTCAACTGAGAGATGAAATACAGTTTCTTTAAGAGATTACAAATTACTGAAACTGACTTAAAAAGAAATAAAATATCTGAATAGACTATATCTATTAAAGAAAGTAAACTTGTACTTAAAAACCTTCCCAACCAGAAAACTTCTGATTCAAATGACTTCTCTGGCAAATCCTTTCAGAAATTTAGGGAAGAAGTAATACCAATCCTACACAAACTTTTTTTTGTTTTTAAATTTTTAAAAATTTTTTAAATTTTTTGCAGTAATTTATTATTAGGTTATAATATAAGTAAATATTTATTTATAATGACAGTAGCCTGCAATCTACTGACTCCTTATCATGTTCCAAGTTGCTTGCTTGCTTTTACTTCCTTCCTTTCTTTTTTTTTTTCATTCATTCATTCAGTTTTTTTATTTTAATTCCAGTAAAGTTAACATACAGTGTTGTATTAGTTTCAGGTATACAATATAGTGATTCAACAATTGTGTGTACATTACTCAGTGCTTGTCATGATAAGTGCACTCTTTAATCACCTTCACCTATTTCACCCATCCCCCCCACTCAGCTCCCCTCTGGTAACCATTAGTTTGTTCTCTATAGTTAAGAGTCTGTTTCTTGGTTTGTCTTTTTTTCTTTGTTTCTTTGTTTTGTTTCTTAAATTCCACATATGAGTGAGATCATATGGTATTTGTCTTTCTCTGACTGACTTATTTCACTTAGCATTAATTATACTCTCGAGATCCACCCTTGTTTGTGCAAATGGCAAGACCTCGTTCTTTTTTATGGCTGAATAATATTCTTTTACACACACACACACTTCTTTATCTGCTCATCTGTTGTTGGACACTTGGGCTGTTTCCATAATTTGGCTATTGTAAATATTGCTGCAACAAACGGGAGCATATATCCTTTCAAATTAGTGTTTTGTATTTTGGGGGTAAATACCCAGTAGTGTGATTACTGGATCATAGGGTAGTTCTATTTTTAATTTTTTGAGGAACTTCCATACTGTTTTCCACAGTGGCTGTACTAGTTTGCATTCCCACCAGAAGTGTAGGAGGGCTCTTTTTTTCCACATCCCCACCAACACTTCTTTTTTTGTGTTTTTGACTTTAGCCATTCTGACAGGAGTTACACAAACTTTTTTTTTAGAAATAAAGGATTGACAATGGCACTGCCACTCATTTTATGAGGTTGACATTATCCTGATAACAAGACCAGACAAGGGCATTGTGGGAAAAATAAAACTATATACCACTATGCCACATAAACCTAGACTCTCCCTACATGTGTGTGTGTATGAGAAAACTCCAAAAGCATATTTGAAGATAATTTAAATAAAACATATTTGAAAATATGATCATGTGGGATTTATTCCAATAATAGATCATTGTTTCAGCATTCAAAACTCTATGAATATAATTCATCAATAAACCAAACAAAAGTGAAAATAAGATTATCAGAGACAGAAAAAATTTTGAATAAATTTATCACTTATTCATGATGGAAAATCTCATACACCAGCAATACAGGGAAATTTCCCAATCTAACAGTGAATATTACAAAAAAGAAGAAAGAGAGAGGGAGTGGAGCAGGGAGGGAGAAAGAGAAGAAGGAAGGAGAAGACGGGAGGAACGAGTAAAGGAAACGGGGATGAAAGAAAACATGAGGTATGGAAGGAAGGAAGGAAAGGAAAGAGGGAAGGAAGGAAAGGTGAGAGAACTGGAAAAACTGGGTACAAGGCAAGAATGCACTCTCTCACCACTCTTGTTCAACAATAGTACTAGAGATTTTCCTAGAGCAACAAGTCAATCAAATAAGTAAAATACACAAGAAACAAAAAATAAGAAGTAAATATCTCTTTATCTGCCTATATGACATTATTGTATATAAGGAAAATCCTGAGTAACCTAGAAAAATTAATAGAACTAATAAAATTTTAAAATGTCATTTATAAATTTTTTGTATTTTAATGATTGGAAACAATTGGGAAATGGAATCAAAATAAAAAAAATGTCATTGAAACTAGCATCCCAAAGTATGAAGTGCTTAGGGATGAATTTTAAACAAAGCACATATATGACCTTGGCACTAATAACTACAAAACATGGCTATAAGGCATTTAAAAGTCCCCAAATTAATATTTAGAAAGATGTAAGATATTCACGGGTGGCCATCTTGATACTGTTAAGATGTCAATTCACACTGAATTGCTGAGTGAATTCAGCATTGTTCTAATTAAAACCCCAACAGACTATCTTTTTGTGGAAGTATGCAAGCTGATTCTAAAATATATATGGAATTGCAAAGGACTTGGGATAACCAAAACAATGTAGAAAAAAAAGAACACACTTCTGTGTTTAAAATTTATAATAAAGCTACACTAATTAAGACACTGTGATATGGCTTGAGGATATACATGTAGATCGATAGGATAGATTAGAAAGTCCACAGATGGACTCACCATGTATGAATGATTATGTTGCCATGGTAATTCAACGGAGGGAATGGCAAATTTTTTCAACCACGTTGATGGAGCAACTTAATATCCATAGGGGAGAAAAAAATTTGTTACCTCACATTATGAGCAAGAATTGAAATGGTTTATAAACCTGGAAAGTGGAAGTTAAATCTATGATATGTCTAGATTAAAAGATAGAAGAAAATCTTTGTGATCTGGGGATAGGCGAAACGTATGACCATTTTATTTGGGAAAAATAAAATGATTAAGTTTGGCTTTCACAAAACTAAAAACTATTTTTTTGGTAAATGCCATTCAAAATGAAAAGAAAAGCACAGATTGGGAGGGAATATTTGCAATATTGATATATGATAAATGACTTGTATCTGAAATATGTAAGGAACTCTTATAGTTCTATAATAAGAAGACAAACTACCCAATTTAAAATGGGCAAAGAATTTGTACTCCAAAGAACATATGCTAATGGCAACTAAGTACTGGAATGCTGCCTACCATAATTAGTCATTAGGGAAATGCAAATTAAGACCACAATTAGATACTGCTATATGTACTGGTAGAATAGCTAAAATTTAAAAAGGCAGAAAACCAAGTGTGGGTAAGCATGTACATTAACTGAAACTCTCATACATTGCTGTTGGAGATCTACGACACTATAACCACTTTGAAAAATGTTTTGGCAATTCCTTATAAAATTAAACATATACTTACTATAAGTCTAGCAATTCTACTCTTGAATATTTATCTAAGATAAATGGAAATATATATTCTTTCAGATATCTGTACAACCATTTTATTGCAGCTCTTTTCATAATAGCTGAAAATTAGAAACAGCAAAAATATCTATCAAGAGGTGAATGGTCAAATTTTGATCTTTGCATATAGAATAATGCCAATAAAAAAATGATCAATTGATGCGTGAAATAACAAATATGATTCTCAAAATCGTGATGCTAAGTGGCAAACACCAAATACAAGAGGGTTTACTGTATCCTTTCCATTTATAGAGAACATGTAAAAAGGCAAGTCTTGTTTCTAGTAACACAAAGCTGGTTCTGCCATGTGCGGTGCAGGAGAATCACCGAGAGCAACAGATGGCTACATTCTGTATCTTGATTGTGGTGATAGTTACCTGGATGTATAAATACATGAAAATTTATTGAGGTATTCTCTTAGAATGGATGGGTTTGTTTATGTTGTGATTTGTAGGGATGTTTATTTCAATAAAAAATGGTTAGATAAATGAGAAAGGAAAAATAGTGTTTATATCTACTTTTTTTTAATTTTTTTACCACTAGGAGTGGGTTCTCCAAATAATCACTAAGGTCTTTTTAGGCCATTTTAGGGTTGCAGCCAAAGTAGGCAAAGGCGCTGCCTGTTGCCTTACTTTTCTTCCGTATCTTTCTCCTTAGTCCAGCTTCCTTATTCTCTGCAGGAACCAGAAGACAAACAAGCAAATAAAACAGATGATAAAACACATTTAAGAGAAAAGAAAGAATTTAAGGCACCATGGTTTAGTATGATGACTTTGTTAAAGGGATTCTATTGACACATGAAAAAATGTAACTTTGCTTCAGTCTCTCTGAGCCTGTTTTTTCCTTGCCACTAGATGGAGCTATGTAATCTTTTCCACATCTTTAGTACTAGAATAACTTCCAGGCATTTAAGCCCCAATCGCATGCTTCTTTAAGCAATTACAGTTACCACTCCAATGTCATAATCATACCTAATGCAAAGATTTTCCCTTCATGGCTCAAACTGGAAAGCCTGCACTAGAACTAGAGGAGAAAGAATGAAACTGGCTTGGATAGAGGATTTCACTCTGTTTTCTTCAGCTTAATGTATTTCTTTTCTCCCTTCGTGAGGCTGTCCCTGGTCTCTCCAGATATGGAACAAAAAAGAACAGAGATTTAAGTGTAGATAATGTCTTCATACAAGGACACATGTGATGGTTTCTTTTTAATTGCATCTCAATTATTCTTAGTTCCTGAGGACACTTTTATGGGTTTCTCAAATGTCTCTAACTCAAGTGTCCCAATTGCAGTTTGACCCATTTGGGAGCTTTTATGATTCCTTATTCAACTTCTGGATATCCAGTAGTCCACCTTATACGTTCGTGTTACAAACCCACTTATATCTGGTGTTTTATTAATAAGATGTAAGGAAACCTGGGGGCCTGGGTGGCTCAGTCGGTTGAGATTTCGACTCTTGGTTTTAGCTCAGGTCATGATCTCTTGGGTCGTGAGATCAATTGAGCCCCACGTGGGGCTCCAGGCTCAGCGGGTATCTGCTTGAGACTCTCTACCTCTGCCCCTTCCCCCACTGGTACACGCACACACTCTCTCTCTCAAATAAATAAATAAATCTTAAAAAAGAAAAAAAGATGTAAGGAAACTTCAGTTGTATTGTTTTATGGGGTCTTTAGTTTTTCCCAGCCAGGTGTGAAGGTACAGTTTGAGTCTTGCCTACTAAGTAAGCCTTCATGGGTCATTTCAGTCCACTTTTTGCCTATAGACTTTCAAGGCAACATCCACTAAAACTGTGGGGCTCACATAAATTTTCTCGTGGTCCCCTGTAAGTGTTCTCATTTGGTTGTCAGTAAGGAGAAAACACTTGTGTTAAGGTTCTCCAGAGAAATAGAACTAATAGGATATATATAGATATATAGAAAGAGATTTATTATGAGTGATTAGATCACACAATTATGGACGCTGAGCCACCCCATCATCTGCTGTCTGGAGGCTGGTGGCTCAGGAAAACCAGTGGTATAAATCCAGTGCAAACTTGAAGGGCTGAGAAGCAGGGTAGCCAATGATGTAAATCCTCGCCTGTGTTTGAAGGCTCAGCAGCAATGAAATCTGAGGGCAGCAAATGATGGATGTCTTAGCTCAAGCAGAGAGCAAATTTGCCAGTCCTCTGCCTTTAGGTTCTGTTGAGGTCCCCAGTGGATTTGATGATGCCCACCTACATTGGTGAGAGCAATCTTTTTTATTTAGTCTACCTGCCCAAATATTAATCTCTTCCAGAAACACCCTCACCCATGCACCCAGAAATAATTTTTTATCAGCTATCTGGTCATCACTTGGCCCCATCAAGTTGACATATAAAATTAACAATTACAGTACCCCTATACCTTCTCCATCAAGGTGGAGTAAGGAGATGTAGAGGATAGTGACAATCTTACTTGAAAAGAATGGACCCCCAAATAAACTCACACATATATGGTCAATTGATTTATAACAAAGGAGCTAAGAACAATCAATGGGGAAAGGACAGTCTCTTCAATAAATATAAAAGAATATAAAAGAATGAAACTGGATGTCTGTCTTACACCGTACATGAAAATCAACTCCAAATGCATTACAGCCTTAACTGTAAGACTTCAAAACATAAAACCCCAGAAGAAAACATAGGGGGTAGGCTCCTTGACATTAACCTTGGCAATGAGTTTTTGGATTTGACACCAAAAGCAAAGGCAACAAAAGTAAAAATAAGCAAATGAAACTACATCAACCTAAAAAGTCTCTGCACAGGAAAAGAAACCATCAACAAAATGAAAAGGCAACCTACAGAATGGGAGAAAATATTTACAAATCATTTATCTGATAAGAGTTTAATATTCAAAATAAAGAACTCATAGAACTCATTAACGACAGCAGCAAAAACCAAACAAATACTCTGATTTAAAAGTGGGCAGAAGAACTGAATAGTCATTTTCCCATAGAAAACACACAAATGGCCAGTAGGTACATGAAAATGTACTCAAAATCACTAATCACCAGGGAAATGCAAATCAAAACCCACGGTGAGATAGCTCTTCTCACCTTTTTGATGATAGAATGGCTGTCATCAAAAAGACAAGATAACAAGTGTTGGTGAGGATGTGGACAAAAGTGAACCCTTGTGCTCTGTTGGTGGGAATGTAAATTGCTGCAGCCACTATGGGAAACAGTATGGAGATTCCTCAAAAAGTTAACAATAGAATATTATGTGATCCTGCAATTCCATGTCAGTGTATATCTAAAGGAAGCAAAATCATTCTGTTGAAGAGATATCTGCATTCCCATGTTCACTGCAGCAATCACAGTAGGCAAGACATGGAAACAACCTAAATGTCAATCAGTGGATGAATGCATAAAGAAGATGTGGCATATATATACAATGGAACATTATTCAGCCACAAAAAATAAGGAAATCCTACCATTTGTGACAACAGGATGAACCTAGAGGGGCATTATGCTAAGTGAAATAAGTGAAATAAAACAGACAAAGATCAGTACTGTATGTGGAATCTAAAAGCAACAAACTCGTAGAAACAGAACAGATTGGTGTTGGCCAAAGGCAGGATGTTGGGGGTAAAGGTAGGGGAAATGGGTCTGAAGGTGGTCAAAAAGTACAAACTTGCAACTGCAAGATAAATAAGTCCTGGTGCTGTAACATACAGCATGGCAACTATAGTAAACAATACGCTATTGTATATTTGAAAGTTGCTGAGAGCAGATCTAAACAGTCCTCATTACAATAAAAAAAATTGCAACTGTGAGGTGATGGATGTTAAGTAAACTTACTATGGTAATCATTTCTCAATATATACATATATCAAATAATTGTGTTGTACACCTCAAACTAATATAATATATCTTAATTATATCCCAATAAAACTGGAGGGGCAAAAGCCTCACAGGATTAAAAAAAGCATGTTATAAAAAGAAAAAAAGACAAGAAAAGATGATTTACATATTGAACAATGAATATGCAATCTGTTCTGTTTCATACTTTTATAGCCTCACTAAGGATCACAAAACCAGTTTTTCATATTCTTCTTTGTAAGTCTTCAATTGGTCATCGAGCACTTCACTTAGGGACTATGGGTGTGCCTATTTGCTTTTTCTTTTTTCTTTGTGACTTTTGGTATCTCACATGAAATAGAATGAGCAGCTTTTTTTAGTAACTTACTTTTTTTTTTTTTTTTTTAAGATTTTATTTATTTATTTGACAGAGAGAGACAGCGAGAGCAGGAACACAAGCAGGGGGAGTGGGAGAGCGAGAAGCAGGCTTCCCGCGGAGCAGGGAGCCCGATGTGGGACTCGATCCCAGGACCCTGGGATCATGACCTGAGCCGAAGGCAGACGCTTAACGACTGAGCCACCCAGGCGCCCCAGTAACTTACTTTTCTGAGAGAGAGCCTCATGAAGAGTTTATGCTACAACTACTCAAATTATCCTGAATAAAAACCCTACAACTTTAGGACTAGCCATACAGATCTGCATGTCTTTTTAAAATAGTGACCATGTTTTGAATAGCTAAACTGTTTTAACTTGGGGCATATCAGGCAAAGAAATAATTTATTATTTTGGAACATTTAAGAATATAATAAAAGTGAGGGCGCCTGGGTGGCTCAGTTGGTTAAGCAACCGCCTTCGGCTCAGGTCATGATCCTGGAGTCCTGGGATCGAGTCCCGCATCGGGCTCCCTGCTGGGCGGGGAGTCTGCTTCTCCCTCTGACCCTCCTCCCTCTCATTCTCTCTGTCTCAAATAAATTAAAAAAAAAAAAAATCTTAAAAAAAAAGAATATAATAAAAGTGATATAAAAATCTGTCTCAAATCAATAGAAGCATAATATGCTTATCACCCCTTTTATTTTAAATAATTCAAAAATATTTTAATCACTCTAAAATAACTTGTATTTGAATAATAGTTTACCAACCCCTGTCTAATACATCTAGTACAATCAAGTATTCTCTAGAGACAGGGTATTTTACAGAATAAATGACTTCAAAGATGTTAAATGACTTGCTGTAACCTACAAAACTAGTAAGTCTAACAGGTGGGCCTAGGTACCAGTTCTAATAGCTGTTAGTCCAATTTCCTATTCACTAGGTCACAGACCACAATTTTTTTTTTAAGATTTTTTAATTTTTTTATTTGACAGAGAGAGTACAAGCAGGGGGAGTGGTGGCAGAGGCAGAGGGAGGGGGAGAAGCAGGCTCCCTGCTTAGCAGGGAGCCTGATGTGGGGCCCCATCCCAGGACCCCAGGATCACAACCTGAGCCGAAGGCGGATGCTTAACTGTCTGAGCCACCCAGGTCCCCCCACAGACCACATGTTTTATAAGCACAACTTCTTTAAACATGAAAATTTGAAATCGAAAAAAGATCTTACACATATTAAATACAAATTTTTAAGAGGCCATCAAAATGTTCAAGTACTTGGGGCGCCTGGGTGACTCAGTCGTTGGGCGTCTGCCTTTGGCTCAGGTCATGATCCCAAGGTCCTGGGATCCAGCCCCGCATCGGGCTCCCTGCTCTGCGGGAAGCCTGCTTCTCCCTCCCCCACTCCCCCTGCTTGTGTTCCCTCTCTCTCTCTGTGTGTCTCTCTGTCAAATAAATAAATAAAATCTTAAAAAAAAATGTTCGAACAGATAGAACTGAAACTTCCAATATGAAATTTTAACAGTCATTATATGGTGTGAAAATGATTGGCAGTTTATTTAGTAAGGAAGAAAAAGGTATTTGATCGCCCAAGAGGATATGAATTTTATTGAGATATGCAGTAGTTAGAACTGCGAAAGCCCTTTGAGTTTTGAGTTTAAAAATTACATTTAACCATTGCTACTATATTTTCTGGCTAATATTTTGAGATACTACCCTCTCAATTTCAAAGTGGTATATGCTTCAATTTTTCTTTAAAAAGTGCTCTTATTTTGTAATCTTGTAAACCCAAATTCAAGTGAGTTTATTTTTTCTCCATTTAGCAATTCCATAAAAGAAACGTTATATTAATTTCTCCGTAACACAGCA
The DNA here is from genome assembly GCF_011800145.1 of Mirounga leonina. Lineage (NCBI taxonomy): Eukaryota > Metazoa > Chordata > Mammalia > Carnivora > Phocidae > Mirounga > Mirounga leonina. The sequence continues at coordinate 25,407,853 of NW_023270316.1, read as the reverse complement.
TAATTGTAAGTAATAAGAGATTTTGCATTAATTAGGAAAGCACTACAGTAGTTCTAATATGGAATTAGAAAATGTTTGTCATGCCATTTTAAAATAACATAAAGTGGTAGTAATTGGACAGCACAGACTTTGTTATATTTTCAATAAAGAAATAATAATCATTCATGTTCACAGAAGCCAGACTGCAAAGAAGATATTGTATTTTGATAGTTGTGTTTGTTTGCTAGTGTTCCCATAATAAATACCATAGACTGAGTGACTAAACGACAGAAATTTATTTTCTCTTAGTCTTGGAGGCTGGGAGTCCAGGATAAAGGTCTTGGCAGGTTTAGTTTCTCCTAGGTCCTCTCTCCTTGGCTTGTAGATGACACTCTTCTTGCTATGTCTATACATAGCCCTTTTTCTGTTCACCTGCATCTCTGGTGTCTCTTTCTCTTATAAGGACACCAGTCCCAATTATTAGGGCTCCATCCTTTAGACCTCGTTTAACCTCATTACCTTCTTAAAGGCTCCATTTACAAATACAATCACATTTAAGGTACTAGACATTAGGATTTTAACATATGAATTTTGGAGGTAGGTGGGACACAATTCATTCCATAGCAACAGTAAACTTAACAATATTTTTTACTGCCTTTACTTTAGATGAGGATATGCTCAAATTAAGTGATTATTTTTTATTATAATCCCAACATGAATCTTAAAAGGTGTTCATTGTCAAATTAATTGATAAACTATTTTTTAAAAATATCATTTATCAAATCTTTTATTAAGCATGAATTTGGCACCTCAGTGTTATTAATTATTAAGACAATATAAAGCACAGCTCACCTCCAGTCAAAAAGTGTCCTAAATGATGACAAAAAATAGACATATTGTTAAGGCTTTTTGAGGCAAGATATGATGTTGATGTTATTGTTTTACTCTCTATAAAATTCAGAGAAGATAAAGATTAGTAGTCCCAAGGGTCAGGAAAAATAAATTATGGGAGATATAATCACTGAACTATACTACAAATCTAATAATACTATTTGGCTTGATGAAGACTGGAATTCTGTAATAAAAATGAGGTTCACTACCTTCTGCTAAGAAGTTCATGTAACAATAGATGGTATTTGTCTTACTGAAGAAATGCAGATTTGAATTAGTGAGAAATTGCTGGGAAGCAAAAGACTAGGGAAGGTTGAATTACACATATTTAATTACCTGAAATACAATAAGGTTGAAATTTAGGACTCATCATAGTAGAACGAAAAGCCAAGAGAGAGGTATCTATACTGATTTTTTTTTTTTTTTTTTAGAGAGAGAAGGAGGGTGGGGAGGGGCAGAGGGAGAGGGAGAGGGAGAGAGAGAATCGTAAACAGGCTCTGCTCTGTAAGCAGAGACACCAGGGATGCAGGTGAACAGAGGAAGGGCTATGCAGGGTTCGATCTCACAACCTTGAGATCATGACCTGAGCCAAAACCAAGAGTGAGATGCTTAACCGACTGAGCCACCCAGGTGCCCCTATACTGATTCTTGATGAAAACCTTGGGTGTGGCTGGAGTAAATATTGAGATTTGGAGGAGAGAGGACCAGGATAGAATATCTTATGTAGACATATGTAGTTGTATTTTTTTTTCTAAAATATATAGAAGAAATAATACAGTATTACTCTTAAGAGATTTAAATTCATGTGTTTGTCCAAAAATTGTAAGAAAATTCCTTCTTACAACTATAATAGATTATTTTCACACAAGTGAGATCTGCTGTGCTCATAGGTAACTAGATATTTAAGGTGAAAATATTTAAAATTAAAACAATCATTTTTCCTTCAGGATTTTGAAAACCTGGAATTCTGAAAACCTTAGACAATAATCAGAATCTTATCCTTAAAATATTTAAGCAAAATTATTTGCATCTAAGCAAATAATTGAAGAGTGCCTCTGGTATCATTGTGCACTAAGATGTATATAGTAAATATCTGCTGAGTAAAAGGATGATGAATGCAAAGTGAAAGTGAGATTAATTCAGAATGATATTTTATCAGTATTCACAGTAAATTCAATTTCTTCAATATATATCCTTTTTTTTTTTTTAAGATTTTACTTATTTATTTGAGAGAGAGAGAGAGTACAAGGAGAGGAGGGGCAGAGGCAGAGGGAGAAGTAGACCCCTGCTGAGCAGGAAGCCCGATGCGGGACTCACTCCCAGGACCCTGAGATCGTGACCTGAGCCGAAGGCAGATGCTTAACGACTGAGCCACCCAGGCACCCCTTCAATATATATCCTTAAAGGCAACTTTTCAACAATTTGTTTATTATAATATTAGTTAAATAATAATTTTAAAAATAATAAATAGGTAATATTTAGCTAATGCATTCATCAGGGTTTTGTCAGTTTTGGCACAGTAGCATATGAAAAATAGATCTCATAACTGTTATTTAATATAGAGGAATGATATAATATAAACAATATAAAATTGGCTTAGAATTACTTATAAAAATATACTGATTGAATGAAATTTTAATATCTGTTTCCTTGGGTAACATAGAATGCCCCCTCCTTCACCCCCACCCCCCACTTTTATGTTTCGGTTATGAATTGAGGGTTAAGTTTGAGGAGAGGCAATATAAGAACTGAAAGACACCTTTTAATCTTCAAAATAGTGTATGTGAGCATACTTAGATCACATATGCTGTGGATGTTTCTAATCATTCACCTTAGACTTGTGACAGTTTTCCTGGAACCTTTTTTGGACTTCTTCTATTCTAAAAGCATTCGTATATATGATAGTGAAGGTGCAAAAGAGATAGACAAAAATAGACAACTGTTTTGTAGCATTTACAGGTATACTGTGTGTTATTTTAAATATTAACATTGGAATGTATCAAATGTTGGTATGTTGTAGGGAAAAAGGTATTTTACTAAATATATGAGAAGAGTTGGTTATTTTCCATAATTTCTCTTGTGACATTAAAATGGCTTGATAAATTACATTTTTATAATTTTTATCTGACTATAATGTATCATTATATATATATATATATATACACATACATTTGCATCATAAAAATCCAGTAGAAATTGAACTACACTGAAAAGCAAAATCCAGGATTCTTCAGTGTCACATGTCTTCAAATAAGTTGATGATAATATGCATGATTTTCTATTACAAGAAATAAAATCCAAAATCTTTCAAAAGAACCCAGTGACATTTATACAATAAAGAGTTAAATCTTTAAGTAGGTTAAAGAAGACAATGTGAATAAATTAAATTATAGACAATTGTGTTGTAGCAGTAAGAAAATGTTTTCAAAAAGCAAACACTGAAAAAGCCCATAGAAAAAAATGCTGATCTTAGATAAACTTTAGCACCAGCAGATGCAAGGCACCATGCCATAGCAAAATAAAATCAGTAAAAAAATTCCAGATGAATGTTAGTAGAAAGTGACTCATACCCAAAACTTTGAAAATTGAATGTCATAGCTGACATTAAGGGAATAAAAAGTAGATTTTAATTCATTCTATGGAACTTGATGATTTTTGAAAGTTATTTTTCTCAGTGTACCCTTAAATAGTTATAGTAATAAGATGTCATTTAAAAATGAGTTAATAGGGACGCCTGGGTGGCTCAGTTAGGTAAGCGTCTGCCTTCAGCTCAGGTCATGATCCGAGGGTCCTGGGATTGAGCCTGCATCGGGCTCCCTGCTCAGCGGAGAGCCTGCTTCTCCCTCTCCCTCCGCTGCTCCCCCTGCCTTTGTGCTCTCTCTCTGTCAAATAAATAAATAAAATATTTAAAATAAATAAATAAATAGGTTAATAATCTTTATAATAAAACAAGCATTTTTCTGCTTGTTTATAACTAAATTGATCTTTCAATAGCAGAATATAGCCTGGTGTCTGTTGAATTTAATATTTTATATGCATGCCTATAAAAATTGTGTTTCTATTGGCTCAGTTTATGCACATTTTAGAGTCAAAATATACCATAGGATGTGATACTATATATTAAGTAAAAATTTAGTACATATTTCCAGTCTGACATTGTATTAAATACTGTACGGTACTGTAAAAAAATAATTAAAGTAATAAATACAGCAGAACTCTGTGAAGACATACAAGTAACTGAACTGGTGTTCAAGATTTGTAGATAGAATAGACATTTGTAAATACTATTATCAGGGAGTGAACTTATATTTAATAATGTCATTTTAGATATAATATTTTAGATATAATAACTACTCAAAACAAGCTCTAGTAGGATTTTTAAATTATTATTATTTAGTTCATTTACAGATGGAGAAAATGAGGCATATGGATGTTCACAACTTGCCTAGCTTGTTGTGCAACCAATTTTAAGACCCAGGTTTTTATTCTTTGAATTCTGTACTAATCCCTATACTATAATGATTCATAGAAGCACATGGTAACTGATGACAAATAACAGTCAGTATTGCCATTTTAGAAAATTGTAGATGGAAGAAAAAATATGTCATCCTGAAAGTTTTCCTGCTGGAGTTAAGATTATTCTCCACCTCTGGAGGAATGAAAGCAATAGTGCTCAGTAGACTAAAGGGTATAAGATTTTAAGTGTAGATCATTTCTTGAAGGAAAACCTTAAAATAATAAGTCTATCAAAAGAAAAGAGAATAGAGTTCCCCAGGTCAAGTAAAGGTTATGGGTAAGATGAAGGCAATAAGGAAACAAACCATAGAAATGTCTTTGAGGTAGAGGGTGAGAATTAGTTCTAATCTATCAAAATTTGAATGGCCAGCCACTTCCCCCATGAGTATGTGATCTCATATAATGATGGTCAAGGACCTGAATAACTGAGGCTTGACACCAAGTTAAAGCTAACAAGGAATTCCAAAATCATGAGTAGGATGGTTATTTAAAAAATTTGGTTAGATTAAACTAAGAGAAAATCATCCTTAAATATCAAAAACCTTATCTTCATTATGAATTGAAACTCAGGGAACTTACGTGACTATGTTGGTAAAAATATATATCTTAATGTCAGTGGAAAGGGGGCTGTCATGACTAATATATAATTACTGAGATAGAATTTTGTTTGCCAAATAATACATAGGAATTCAGATTTTGTTTCAAATGCAGTAAATAACAAATACTGGTACAATGTCATTAGTCCATATATGATTTTTTGTTGGATTCATCCTGGAAATACTATTTACCTACATGTATATATGAGTAAATATATATATATATGTGTGTGTGTGTGTTTGAATGTATAATATATATGTGTGAATAGATATATTTACATATTCAATACATACAATATATATTCAAACATAAATATATTTCCCTAGAAACCTGTGGTCAAATATGAAAATTAATTATTAAAATGTCTAAATACAGTCAAATACACTATAACAAATGCATTTCCCACATATATATTTCTTTTTTTTTTTTTTAAGATTTTATTTATTTGAGAGAGAGAGAATGAGTGAGAGAGAGCGCACACATGAGAGAGGGGAGGGTCAGAGGGAGAAGCAGACTCCCTGCTCAGCAGGGAGCCCGATGCGGGACTCGATCCCAGGACTCCAGGATCATGACCTGAGCCGAAGGCAGTCGCTTAACCAACTGAGCCACCCATGCGTCCCTGTATTTCTGATTTTAAATTAATATTTTTTTGTTTTATTCTCCTAAAAATTCATTTTCAAGTTGACTTTTCTTTTTATTACTCAGAAATAATAGCAAGTAGCTGGTCTGGGATTAAACAATAAAATAATATAGACAAAATTCTGATATGTGGATGAAATAGTTTCAGACAAATAATTGCTCCAGTGTGTACTAAATTATATGTTGAAGATTTTGCCAACACATATGTGTTTGTTTCTGTTACGGGGAGAAATATAGTGAGGAGGATGTTCATACGGAATTATTTGAGTTATAACAGAGGTCTACACAGTAAATTTGATATTGAAGAATTAGATTTAGAAAACTGGAAATTATTATTTGAATCTACGTTTGAACCTCATGGGGAGCCCAGTTTCAAATAAAGTGCTTCTCAAGTCCATTTGTCTGGTTTTTGTTTTATGTTTGCATTTTAAGGTTGTATTCCTGAACTGGGTAGAAAAGATAGATAATGGATGGATGGATAGATATATAGGTATTTTATTGCATTAGCTAAGAGAAGGGTCAGTGTTTTTCAGGTTACTATTAATTTATTAGTAAAATACCAAAATATTACAGTTGAATAAAAGTTATAGTGTGTTCAGTCATGGCATATGAAAAATTTTGTTTTAGTTTAAGAACTTTTCCAAAAAAATTTTTTTGATGAAACAGTATGTTAATTTTGATTAAAATGAAATCTTTGGGAAGTACTATATATTTGATGAACCATTTAAGATTTTGTGGTTTACCTTCAGTTGTTTCTTCATTCTTTCATTTATGTCTTTTTCTTTATTATTTCTTATCTTTAGGGGGATAGTCTTAATATTTTGGAGTTAAAGCTTTTTGGAGTTAGTCTTTGGAGTTAGTCTCTAAATAAGCACTTAGAGTTATAAGACAGATCATAGTTTTCAAACTTCATTTCTGAAAAATGTCTTCCAAGTTAAAATTTTCCCTTTAGCTGTTTCCTACATATTCTATTACAGTAATTCAGTTCTAAGTAATCTATAATCTCTTTTAAGTTTTTTTTTTCTATTGCCAGTGGGGTATTTATTACCATTTTCAGAAATAAGGTATTTTTAATACCTCCATTTGTTTGTGACTTGCAATTTCATTCTACAGTCTAAGTGATGTTCATTGTTTAATAATTGCAGAATTTTCATGGCCCAGTGTATGTTCATTCTATTTTGACTATTCCATATCAAAAATAATAAATTATTTACCTTCAAAACATGATAAATATTAATCCACTGATTTCATATATCCTGTGTTGCTCTTAAGAAGGCCAATTCTTAATTTTTAATGAATTGCTTTTCATTTCTACATGTTTTCAGAACTGTTTCTTGTTGCTTTAAAAATTTATACCAGGTCTCTATTTGGATTTCCTTTTTCTGTGTTCCATTTGATACTCTAGGTGCCCTTTCAAGCTGATGTTTTATATATTTTTTTAAAACTAATTTTTGCAGAATCTAAGTTCTCATTTCTTCAAATATTTCTGCCAGAATATCAATCAAGTATGAGGATAATGTAGATATCTATTTTTAATTTGTAGAGATTTTCCATGAATATCATCCTCTGATTTCTCTTAGAGAACTCCTTAGGGCTCCAGGATTTAAAAATAAATAAAATAAAATAAAAAGCAAAATGGTAAGAATACCGGGCTTTTAGAAAGTAGATGACCAAACCCAGGAAGGCAAGGAAATGAAATCTCAGAGTGAAAGCTAAGCAGCAGGCCTGAAAGCAAAGGAACAAATTAGAACAGAAATCCAAAGAATATAGAAGAATAATGTGTTTGAGAAAAACAAATGCATTCTATGTAACTACTAGTTATGTATGATAAAGTATGGTAAAGAATTTGGGTTAAATTAGTTCAGATATTAATTTCATTACTATTTTATTTTTCATTACTGTTACTATTTGTATTCTGTTTTATTCTGTTGTTTTCCCTTTCAATACCTCTTCCTTTTCCAACTTTCTTAAAGCTTTCTGTTCCTCCTAGTAGACTTAGAAAAGAAAACTAACATAGAACCTGCCAAACTGAATCCTGCATCTCCCTTTCAGCTGCCAAAATTCATTGTTCTTCACAGGTGAATAAAAAATATTTCAAAATTATTAGCATCTAATACACATTACTCAATAAATATTTTTAATAGTTCATTCAGGAAATGATTTATCTCTGTGATTGTCAGTGTAGAGAGCTGATACCCAATAATATGTATGTTTTAGGTAATGTACATACTCATATGCAAAATAATCAAAATTTTTGCACACCACAGGCTTCAAGATCTGATATTGCCTCAACAGTTGTTTTGTAATGAATAAATATATGTGGATATCTAAGTAAACATTGCATGCTCATACTCAGGGAGGTATACTTAACAATACCTAGGATAAATATTGGGCTTTTATTTCACAAAATTATAAACTCTGTAGCCTCAACTTTTTGATAGGTCAAGAAAAAGTTATGATTGTAGAATATTGATTTTTTTTAGAAGATAATGCTTTCTCTAATATATACAATTGAATGCAAGTCTCTTGTAAACTGGCCAGCTTCTTTTTACTTTCAGTTTTGTGCTCTTTGAAATATTTTACACTTTATTCTTAAGGCCATAATTGGGGTGAAAAGTTAAGATCTGAAAAAATTTCTGGTAGTATCCTTTTCATTCCTGACATTTTGTAGTTAACTGAAATAAATGATGTAAAATTCAGGGGAAGATGTCTTTGTCATGGTTCCAAAGCTTTGGAACTCTCTGTTCTTGCAGTTCTAAGGCTTGATATAAGAGCATTTAGGAAGAAATTCAAAAGATAGTTCTTCATCAGTATTCCGCATCTACCAAGCCAAGATTATTCTTGTTTTGGCTTAGACTTTGCCTATATAAAGACACAGGATCTAAAAATCTAATTTATGTAGAAATAAAATATGTATCCATTTACAATGGTATATGTATATACACATGTATAAGTATGTATCAAATGTACATATTTTTATATAATAAAGTATGATATGCTTAAATATTTATACACTTCTAGTATAACATGCAAATTTACAAAACATGCTCATTTAACTGGGGTTGATAAATTCTAGATTTTTAAAAATGAAGGCATATATTTTTCTCTTAGATGTTTTTACTAATATGAACTGATTCATTTATGGATCATGCTGATTAACAAGCAAACCACACAGTTGGGAAGACTATCATTAAAATTATTTTCACTTCTCTGCTGAATTTGGATAAACCATTATATATTTTATATTTCCTTTTAGTTTGGCCAAAAGACAGTAGGAAAAAAATGTACTCTAATGTTTAAAAATTCAAAGAGTATACTAATTTTGCTTAAATTAATAGTGATCTCAGTAACCACAAACAAAACATACTTCTCATTCTGTGTTAAGAGGCAGTATAGGACAATGGAATGGGTTTGGGTTCTGGAGACCGATGTCCAAGTACAAATCCCAGCTTCATTACATACTAAGTGTGAGTTTGAGCCATGTGACTAACTTATCTGTACCACAATATTCTTCACAGTAAAGCTCAAATAATGTCTATCTCACAGGGATGGTTAGGAGTGAATAAATTCATTTCCACAAAGTATGTTGTAAAGCGCTTCACACAAAATAAGCACTCATGAATGTTTATTACAACATTCATCTTGAAGGAGGAAACTTATTCATTCATTTATACAGTCAACAAATATAAATTAAGCTTCAATGATGTAAGCATATTATTTGGTGCTGAGTATATAAAAGCATTTCAGTCAAGATTCTTTTTTTTTTCCTAGGTAAAATTTAGGTAAGGTAACTAGAAAAACATATGAATATATATAAAATAGACCAACATAGTTGAAGGCACATGAAATACCAAATATTATAGGAGGTAACTGGAAAAACGGTTTAGGTTTGAAGAGTGTGGACTAGAATGCATTGTCCAGAGGTTCACATGAGGACCGATTGCTGCAGCTTCTGCTCAAGTAAACCAGGATGACTGCGGTATCATTACCACTGCTGGGAGCCTGGCAACAACAAAACCCCTGAATAATTTCCTTTAACTATACATTTTTTTTTATGCCACCCAATTTTACAGTTTCAGAACGGAATATCTGATTTGTTGAGGCAGTGGGCCTAATGTTTAATAACCAGGGTATTGGGAAAGAACCTGTTTTCTCTTTAATTGGAAGGGAGAGAAATAAACTATTATTTATAAGAAAGTGCTAGAAGTATAAATATAGAAATATGGATTCATTTTGAGGCAGTAAGAATAAAGGAGATAATTCTAACTGGGACAAAGGACAATTTCATATGAAGCAAGTCTTGAATTGATTACATTTATAGGTGTTTAGAGGAAGTGCTTTAAAGAAAGTACTCTATGCAAGAGGAAAAGAGTGATCAAAGCAAGTGGTAGTTGCAAACTATGCTGTGCAGCATAAAATTTAATATAACTATAGTTGACCATTGAACAATGTGGAGGTTAGGGGCACTGACTTCCCCACATAATGGAAAACCTGCATATAACTTTTGGCTCCCCAAAAGCCTAGCTATTAATAGTCTCCTGTCATCCAAAGCCTTACTGATAGTCCATTAACACATCTTTTGTATGCTATACATATTATATGCTGTATTCTTACAATAAAGTAAACTAGAGAAAAGAAAATGTCATTAGGAAAATCATAAGAGAAAGTACATTTACAGTAATGTACTGTATTGAAAAAAAATCTGTATGTGAGTGGACCCATGCAGTTCAAACCCGCGTTGTTCAAGAATCACCTGTATTTCCACTGCCTTTCAGTGTGGGATGTGTATGTGCATGTGCTCATGCTAAGGATGGGCATGTGTGTATGATGACAGTTTCATGAGGTCTTAGTTAGCAAAACCTGAAAATAATGTGGTTTTTTTTAAAGATTTTATTTATTAGAGAGAGAGCGGGTGCACAAGTAGGCAGAACGGCAGGCAGAGCGGCAGGCAGAGCAGCAGGGAGAGGGAGAAGGAGAAGCAAGCTCCCTGCTCAGCAGAGAGCCCAATGTGGGACTCGATCGCAGGACCCTGGGATCATGTCCTGAGCTGAAGGCAGATGCTTAACTGACTGAGCCACCCAGGCATCCCTGAAAATAATGTTTTATGTGCAAATTAAAGATGGACTTTATCCTAGAGTATTGAGAAGCTGCTGAAGATATTATAGATGATACATATCAAAATATTTGAATTTTAGTAGTACCATTCAGTTAAAAAGACGGAGAACAGGTATAGGCACCAAGGGCTAAAGGAACATTCCAGGAAAGAAATTACATGTGTCTTTGCAAAGGCAGTAAATGTGACAATTAAAAAATTTAGTAAAAATATTTTGGAATTTTACCAATATGACTTTCATAACTAGTATGTGCTGGTAGAGAATCAAATGCATTCATAGGTTTGAGATTCAGGAATTTACGGAACGGTAGTATGATTCATTAAGAGAAATAGGAAGGAAAGCATGTTTCCAAGGAAAGTTCAGGTTAGAACATTGTGAGTTTAGGTATCTATTTGGAAAAAAAAGAGGAATGACTTTTTTTTCCCTAGAAGTGTATATACATAAATCAACAGCATTTAGGAGATCATTAAAGCCCTCTCAATTACTGCACCCAGTGAGACGTCCCCTAGCAAGTGAACCTAGAGGAGACTTTCCTTATGGGTCAGCTTTTCTCCTGGGTCAGCTGCCACTGGCTCAATGCAGAGAAAAGAAGTTTTGAGAATGGCTGTGGTCAAGGGTAGGAGTGAATGGGCTGTGACATTTGACATCCAGATGAATTGCTATCTGTAAAATCATCAGTTACCTAGTATGTTAAAAACACAATTTCAAGGCAATCCAAGATTTTCCTTTCACTCATTATCTCCCATATCTGTTTACCAAATGTTTCACTTTATGATTAGAACATATCCATTAGAAATGGGCAGAAGACATGAATTAGACATTTTTCCAAAGAAGACATCCTAATGACTAACAGATGCATGAAAAGATGCCCAACATCCCTCATCATCAGGGAAATACAAATCAAAACTGCAATGAGAGATCATCTTACACCTGTTGGAATGGCTAAAATTAACAACATAAGAAACAACAGGTGTTGGCAAGGATGTGGAGAAAAAGGAACCCTCCTACACTGTTGGTGGGAATGCAAACTGGTGCAGCCACTCTGGAAAATAGTATGGAGGTTCCTCCAAAAGTTAAAAATAGAATTACTATATAATCCAGCAACTTTACTATTACTACACCCAAAGTATACAAAAATACTAATTCAAAGGGATACATGCACCCCGATGTTTATAGCAGCATTATCAACAATAGCCAAAGTACAGAGAGAGCCCAAATGTCCATCAGTTGATGAATGGATAAAGAAGGTATGGTGTGTGGAATATTACTCAGCCATCAAAGACAATGAAATCTTGCCATTTACAACATGGATGGAGCTAGTGTATTATCCTAAGCAAAATAAGTCAGTCAGAGAAAGACAAATATCATATGATTTCACTCATATGTGGGATTTAAGAAATTAAACAAATGAACATGGGGTAAAAAAAAGAGGCAAACCAAGAAACAGACTCTTACCTATAAAGAACAAACAGGGTTGCTGGAGGGGAGGTGGGTAGGGTGATGGGTTAAACGAGTGATGGATACTAAAGAGGGCACTTGTGATGAGCACTGGGTGTTGAATATAAATGATGATGAATCACTAAATTCTACTCCTGAAGCTAATATTACAGTATATGTTAACTACCTGGAATTTAAATAAAAACTTGAAATAAAATAATAAAAATAAGAGGAAAAAATACATATCCAGAAGTCAGACACTTCTTGACATCTCCACTAGGAGCACTGGTTTCAAGGAATCATAATCTTTCATCTCTGTTACTAATGTAACATCCTAACTGTTCAGTTTGCAACCACTCTTGCTGTTAGAACAGGGTGCTTGTTCCTTCGTCCCCCAAAGTGATCCAGGTCATGTCTCTTCCATTTTTAAAATCTCTCAATAGCTTTCCATCACATCTAAAGTAAAAGGCAGTCTCCTTACCAAGTCCGGCATTTACTTATTTATGTATTTGTTTATTTTTGTGGTCTACCTGCTGTCTTCTTCTCCAGCATCATCCCATACCATTGTCCTTCTTATTAACTACAGTTCAGCCATACTCTTTCTGTTCTTCAAGTATGCTAATTCCTTCCTGCCTTGGTGTCTCTAAGTATGGTGGTTGTATTTTTTTCCTGGACTTTCTCCCTCTATATGGGTCACTCCTTTTCATCCATTTGGAGTCTGTTCAAAGGTTTTCCTTGAGAAGTCTCTAAATCCTCTTCCAAAATAGTCCCATCCCATTCCATTTACTCCTGCTTCTCTTGACCCTAATTATTTTCTTCATGGCACATCCTTATATGAAATATTATGTATGTATATGTTTACTGGCTTAATGTGTGTGATGCTCTGTTTGCACTGCTCACTGTTGAATCACCAAAATTTAGAACAATGTTGGATACAACAAAGGGATTAGTTGATGAATTAGTAAGTTAAATTCGTGCATGAAAATCATCACAGATTCTTTACTGGCAGGTAGGTAAAAGTTGAACCAGTTGCTATGTGCTGGACATTATTTGATATTAAACATATATAAATGAATATTTGAGTATTTTTATGATATACTTGAAACTGTAGCTAGAGAGTAACTAGAGCAGAATATTGCTTGCTCTGTCCTTGCTCTCCACACAGACCTGATTACTCTTACCTGTTTGCTTAGTGTTTTGTGCATTATGTTCCTTGCATTGTAAGTTCCTTGAGCTAAGGAATATGTAAGTATATAAATATATTTATTATTTCAGTTTATAAAAATTGACATATAAATATGCATAAATATATATAGAGAGGTAAATAATGAATTATAACCAATAAGTGCACATTTGATGGTATCATATAAACATAGTCTGTATTTATATCCGATAAGTTTCCTTTGAGTGGCTAAAATCACATTAAAAAACAAAGCTAAAAAAATTATGTAAGTTTCCTTTATGCTTTATATTATGATTGGATCAGCTACTCTGAGGTCTATTAATTCACAGTTTAAAAAGGAGCATAGATTAGGAATATAAAATGGAATAAAGTTTAGGAATATAAACAATGGAAGCTATGACAAAGAAAGAACAACAGAGTCTGATTCTCCTCTACTTACCACTGCCTAAGGTGGGTTTTCTCCATTTGTTCAGCACTTATGCTCAAGAATGGTCTTGTGTTCCTTATCACCATGAACCCACTGGAATGTCCCCAGAAGGGTGATTGTTTTTCCTCATCCTAATGTGTGGGCCTTCATGAAGAAGCAAATGTGTTTGTTTGATGTTTAATATTTAAGAATTATTGGTAAATCTCTTTTCAGATGACTTGGCATACATTTTTATTGCAGAAAGTTTCAGAAAATATGTTCTTGTAGGAGGAAGAAAATAAAAATTACTATGAACCATGATATTTTGAATGTGCCTTTCAGAATATGGTAGATTATGAGTTCAGATTGGGAAAATTCTGTAAAACTGTGAAGGTTTACCTAAGAGAAATGATCTGAGCACCAATAGGACTTCCAGTAGAGCTAACAAGTGAAGTACTGCATTGTGTATTAATAGTTTTGCCTTCTCTTATAGAACAGAATGTTCTCACCCCAAATTCTATTCTCATATCTGATTTTGTTCTTGGAATATGAGTTGCCATCTAATTGTTGGCTATTGAATAATAATTACTTAATAGGTAACTATCTTAAAGATCAAGTTGACACATCTTACTTCTTTTACTTTCTGGTAGATACCACTATAGTAAAGAGTCATCCATCTCCTTCATCTCTCCCTCATGCAAATGGCACCCTGTATGGTGAAAGTCCTGGGACACACTGAGGTTATGTAGCATCAGCCACTTTACTGCTAAACGTGGGAAGCTATCTTGCTGCTTCTTAGAGTTCATCTGATTCTGTTCATCTGCATTTTCTCTTTATTTTAGCTACTTGTTCTTACACTAATTTATGCAAATACTCTCTGAGAATCAAGGACAAGGAGGTAAGAAACAAAAAGATTTGGGTATTTTGGATGAGATAGTTGTCAATAATGATGTAAATAGATTTGATACATTTTCAAAGACTTTTTCTTTCCTCTCTATCTTTGTAGATTCATTGTCAACAAGATCTAGATTCTGGATACAGAGCTACTAAAATCTAGCTTTGGCCAAGGAAAGTTGTACTAATATCATGGAAACCACCTTGACTAATAATAATGACTGACTGATAGTTGCTTTGGTTTTCTTCACTCAGAGGACCTCAAAATTAATGAGTTTTTAGGGCTATGATGTTCTGATATGTACTTCTCAAATTAAACAACCACTCAATTTTTATTGGACTGACTTTACTTGTGAAAGGTTGCAGAATATGCCACCCCAAAATATGCTGCTCTGGCATAATGACAGTTTTGAAATAAAGGCACTTAAAAAACAGTAAAAATAAGAAAAACACTCTGACTTTACTTCTGTTTCTTAAAAGCAGGAGATGAAATTTCCTGTGAAAGATGGCATCCCTCTACCAGAAGGAAAGTAGCTTTCTTATCAAGGACAAGAAGTTGAGACCAAGAAAATCCTGTGCAAACAGGACTTGTTAAAATAATTATTTTCCTTTAGTTTTCCCACCTAATTCAGTTACTTTTCTGCAGTTGCCTGTCTTTGTTCAACATAATGTAAAAGCTTGTAGACTTCACCTTGGGTCTTCATTCCTTACAAAGGCTCCCTTGTCACATAAAATTTACATACATTTCCATGCTTTTCTCCTGTTAATCTGTTTTATTTCAATTTAATTCTCAGGTCCAGCAAAAAAACCTAAGAGTGTAGAGGGAAAAATTCACCTCCCCTACACTGATGAGGCATTGTTCTTCTCAATGGATGATATAAAGAGGTATAAAACTTAACACATTTCATTAAGATTTTGTATGATATTTGAGGGAGACAAGGCAAAATGAGGTATGGAACAAAGCATAATGCATACCAGTGTATTACTAAATATAAAGGGCTATTGAATATAAGACATATCAACTATGGTGAGAAAAAAAGTATGATTTGTTTTTACACTTGAAAGCTATATCATATTAGAATTACTGAAAGCAGGAACAATGAGTAGGTCCAGAAGAGGGGATCTGTGTAAGGAAATGCCATAAGCATGAGTTGAAAACTCTTGTAAAGGAAGAAGTTCTTTACTCACCAATAAACACCAGTGTTTGATTGTATCTCCTTATGAACAGCAGAATGAAGAGATCTATATTCAGGAGAAGGTAGTTGTTTTCGGGGCGCCTGGGTGGCTCAGTTGGGTAAGCATCTGCCTTCGGCTCAGGTCATGATCTCAGGGTTCTGGGATTGAGCCCCACAATGTCATCAGGCTCCCCACTCAGCAGGGAATCTGCTTGTCCTTCTCCCTCTCCCCTTCCTCCTGCTCAGGCTCTCTCTCTCTCAAATAAGTAAAATCTTAAAAAACAAAAAGAAGATGGATGTTTGAGAAAACGTGTTTGGGGCTCCAGTTATGGAATGAATAAGTCACAGGACTAAAAGGCACAGCGTAAGTGGTATAGTCAGTGGTATTGCAATAGTGATGTAACAGGACGGATGGTAGCTACACCTGTGTGGTGAACATAGTATCATGTGTAAACTTGTCCAATCACTACATTGTACACTTGAAACTAATGCAACATTGTGTGTCAACTGTACTCAAATTAAAAACAAATGAGAGAAAATGTGCTTCTTGGTAAAAGTGGGAACATTTGAGAGCTTTAGGAAGAGAGTTCATATGAGATTTTATCAAATATTTTCTGTGACTAATGTTTATTATATGGGCCAGGTATTGTACTAAAGCTATATTTGGTCACAATTTATCATTATACACACCATGTGGGAATCATATTACTATTTAAATATTAATAGAAGGGGTGCCCAGGTGGCTCAGTTGTTAAGCATCTGCCTTCAGCTCAGGTCATGATCTCAGGGTCCTGGGATGAAGCCCCACATAAGGGCTCAATGCTCAGCAGGGAGTCTGCTTCTCCCTCTGCCCCTCCCCCTGCTAGTGCTCGTGCGAGCATGCTCTCTCTCAGATAAATAAATAAAATCTTTTTTTTTTTTAAGATTTTTAAAATTTATTTATTTGACAGAGAGAGATAGTGAGAGAGGGAACACAAGCCAGGGGAGTGGGAGAGGGAGAAGCAAGCCTCCCGCGGAGCAAGGAGCCCGATGCGGGCCTCGATTCCAGGACCCTGGGAGCATGACCTGAGCCGAAGGCAGACGTTTAACGACTGAGCCACCCAGGTGCCCTGAATAAATAAAATCTTAAAAAATATATATTAATACTAGAACACTGAGGCTCTGAGACAGTAAAGTTTTCAATTCAAATAGTAAATAACAGACCTGGGATTCAGTTTCACATCTTTGTGGCTCAAACACTCGTAACTATTTCTATTAAGGTATCTTAATAATGAACTATTTAATGCCCTTAAAGTGGTTGTCATTTAGTACTTTATGTTCTTCTTAGTAGCTTATGTAATATAAGGATAAAAGAATATTAAAACAAGTGTTTTAACATACTAATCATACAGTTAGTCTCATCTTAGCAAGGAAGTATCTAAATTGCTAAAACGGTTAGGTCATCGGAACCTTGTGAGCAACTGCACATTTAATGCATCTCATTTGTCTTAAATTGTGGTTAGTCAGCATCCTGACCTTCTCTTCCCAGGGTGGGTAATTGACTAAGTGAGTTGAGAGAACCATTTGTTTGACCTCTGTGGGAGGGAGGTCCATCAGTCTCTGGCAGCAGAAGCAACAAAGTTATGATTAAATAACCACAACCTCCAACAGCTCTGAACACATTCCTCTCACTTCACATGCTGCTGTTTTGTTCCAGTGTCTGCTCCTGGCCAGGCACATTCTGTTCTCCCTTCCAGCCATAACTCAATCCTGTAACAGTCGCCACCACCCTCACAGCCTGATCTGGCTCAGAACCCAGTATCTGCTTTCCTTCTGGCACAAAAACCTCCTTCTCTTTCCAGCCTCATTCCCTTTCTGTGCCTAGCCTTTGCTTTTATCTTGGTACCCTTCCAGATGTCCATTCCAGTCCTTTTTCCTGTTCTGACTTAAATTGTCCTCATTTCTCTTCTGATTTCAAGGCCATGGTGCTTTCTTCCTCTTTTTTCCTCTCAGTTTTCTTCTCTTTCTTCTCATTATCTATTATTGTCGAGTTGTGTGTTTGTGTATAGAATTTGCCTAGATCTAAATATTTAATGTTACTGAAGAATAAAACCCAGTGCAGTACTTATCGATAAAATATTTGCAGCGCATATAAGGGAACCACTTTTTTTTTTCGTATTTCCATATGACATATGTTAGCAGATTATAGGTCCTCCGTATGGAACCGAAAGAAGAAATGAAATGCATTAGGTTATATGAAAACAGCTGTATAAGTTTAGTATATGTAAGGCATCTTATAATGTAATCAGTATGTCTTGAATTAGAGTTTTCAAAATATATAGAAATTTAAGATAACCTAAAAGTTTCATAATTACCTTCAATTAATGCAGATTAATTAGAAGTATACATGAATTTAATGAAAATATTTTACAAAAGACTGGATTAATGCTGGAATTTCTTATCTCTACTTATACCAACTATAATTATACACTCTGACACTAAACTCGAATTACATTATTATACACACCACATACAACCTAAAGGCTGATAATTCTGATTCTTTATTCCTATGACTCTTAATCACCCGTTCACATGGGTCCTAACTGACTTAACAGACCTGATTCTCTAATCTCTTTTGCACTTCTGCAGTAGGCTTCATTCCTGGTGAATTATACCTGTTTTACTTCTTCTGTTCCTAAAGTTTATTCCTTGAGAGGCAGAGTGTCATTTTTCCTCTGTTCAATATATTCTTGCTGTCAGAAGTATAGGCTGTTTTCTTGGTGTTTCATTTTTCAATATGAATATATGTAAAGGATTGAAAGTTATATTTTTAATATATATCATGATACATATCATATATATCACTTGTAAAATTGAACATATAACAATGTGTGAATATAGGTGGGTTGACATAGTCATGTAGTGGGGGAAACTACAATGAGAAAATGAAGAGTGGACATTAAGTGGAAAGAAGTAAGTGGAAATGGAGATTACAAGAAAAATAAAGTTGTTTTAATGGTGGAGGAACATGGTGGCATATGGTGATTCTAGATTTCAAGACGGTGAATGGAAAGGGATATGGAGACATGGGGTGTGTTTTAGATGGAGGCATAGTGAAAGAACAAAATTTAGGATAATGCTACCATTTGGGTTTTTGATTACTGATGTTTAACTCAATTTTATTGTAATACTAAATTGCATTATACCTTCAAAGTACTCATGTAATTAAACCTGTAATGTTTCTGTGGCTTAACCTCAGCCATCTTTGTGGTTCCATTACCCTTGATGTGCTTTACTAAGTCAAGCACTCTCCGAAAGCTCTTATCTTCAAAGGAGTAATTAAAGCAAAGTGGAAAATTGGAAAGCACTTATTATGTAAAATACAGAAATATTTTCATGCTACAGATATTTTAACTAGGCAGAGAAAAAGCCCAAGTAATTGATAATCTGTCAAGAATTTAATGTTTGATTATTTTGGATACCAAAATATATCAAAATGGACTATAATTCTCAGATATCTCAAAAGCTGTTATATTTGGACAGTGATAAAACATGTATTAAAATAGCTTTTTCTTAGTACATATATTTGCCTAATACATAGCTAAATGACAAAATAATAGACAAAGAGAATTAAAGAGAATAAATACAGTTGCTTCTCTTCTATATGCAATTTGATACCAAATATACAATTACTCATATAGAGCAATTAAAGAGTTCATTACTCCCATTCCACAGTATATAAATAAACACTCCGTGAACTGATTTGCAAGTACCAAATCTGACTGTTATCTTATGGCAAATATTCTGCCATGTTTATAGACAGTGGTTTCCAAACATGGTTAAAATGTGAGAACACTTTATTTTTGCCAATTTAATTCCTCCTGATTAAGCCCAATTTATAAAATATATAAAATCAGAACCACTTTACTTGGTCAATGGGATTAAGGAGAAGAGAAGAGAGAGGCTTAATGAACATATTTTATTGCAAAAACACATTTCATTAAACACTTTTCTAAAATTTCAGGTTGTACATCAGGCTTTTTTTCCCCATTCCTTTCTCTCCTTAAAAGAGGGTTGACTTGTTCCCAGTCACCTAAAAGCCCCTCAATCATTTACCCAGTAGATACACATAAATAGAATGAGATGAAATGGATCATGGAGCCAGAACTCACATAGAGTATCTCATTAATAAATTATAGGAAAATAAGCAAATGGTTGTTCCTTTGCCTATCTAGATTAATAATATCTGCTTTTTCTTAATGATTTTAAATTGTATGGATATCCAGAAAAATTGTTGAGGGAGGGTTAACTCTGACAAACTAGATAATACTATTGAGCTAAATACCTAACTTTTAAGTATAAAATGCAGAATTGTAAATATTGTATGACAAGTCAAGAAACAAAATAAGGACAGAGGATATTTGGACAGTCTTACTGCCTTTGGCCCAAAGTCAAAGAATCACTATTATCCTGCCCTCATCAAAGTTATTATACAGCTCTACCTGTACACTAATGGGTAGTTGCTAGGAAAGAATAACTTATGACTGATGACTACACACTTCAGTATTTTGTGCTCAGGAAAGACAGATACAATTAAAGGACTTAATGCAAATGAAGACCCTCATGAATGGTACAAATGAGGGAAATATTTGCCTAGTCCCATTTCAGTTTGCTAGAGGAGATATATTTGAGACTTAAATATAGTATATTTAAGGCAAATTAAAATAAAATGTGCATGATTATAATAAATTAATAAGAATTTTTAAGATCAAATGTTATTTAAGAGAGAAAAGATGAATAAACTTAAAATGAATTAGAATGATAGTATATGTAACATAACTATTAATGGCTTTGGATGCCCTGAGATAGAACTAGCTGTTGAAATTAATTCAGGAATGAAAACACATTATGTCTCCTATTATAACCTGTGGAGTTGCCTTTAGAGACAAGTTCAAAAGCTAAGCTGATTGGCACTTTTTGAAATTTCCTCAGTCTTCGCATATTTTATTGAAATCTGTATATACATATGTAAATAGAAATAAATCTAATTTCTATTGTGTTGCCAGGAGAACTCAATCTTCTTTCAAAACACAGAAGAAAGTCTCTCCCTCTATACTGTTCTTGTTTTTCTTGTACAGGTATTCAATGATATACACCAGTCTCTTTGCCTATGAACCCCTTAAGCATCCCTTAGGTTCTAACAACTAATAGAGCTACTTATGTCTTATTACCTTAAAGTAATATGTATATTCATTATTGCTCTTGAACTTAAAATCTTTTTTTATATAATTTAACAATCCTCAAATCTATTGATTATTATTAATCAGTATGGCAACATTCTTTTAAACTTAGAATGTATTATCAAAGGATTGATATAGCAAATTCTTGTCTTTTCTGTGTCTTTCTTCTGCAACTCCTGTGTTCAGTCATCTTAATGCCTTCTGCATATCTCTTCCTCTCCTTTATATTTTCTGTATCTTTCTTTCTCTGAACTATTCTCTCACCTATATTTATATTATAGATATACATATATGTACATGTGTATATATATGTGTAATTTAAAATATATACTCCAGTAAACAAATTATGTAAGTGGCTGTGCTAATTTGTTTTATACCCACCACTGAGCTTATATTGTAATTATACTGATGTTTCCTCTAATTGCTGTTTCTAACTGGGTCTTTCTCAATATGTCTTGAGTACTTTGATAGTACTTTGTTTATTTGACATTCTACCTCTTTAATAATGGTAAACATGTTTACATTCCTTTATACTGTATTTTTGATAATTAAGTTTCCTGTAAATCTACCCTTGATACTTATTCTTTCTGCTTGTTCTAATGATGAATTATTTCCTTTTGTGCATTGTAATTTAGAATCAGCAGTTCATACTCAGTTGAGCTTTGTCTGTGGAAATCATTGTTGTCTGAGTTGGAGGTGTGTGCCTTCAAAGACATTTTACTTTCAGATTCTGTTGGAACATTTAAGTGTTATCAACAAAGATTGACATTAATGTGTATTTTGTTGCTTGTGGTTACTTGAATCGTACATCTTTTAAAATTCACCACCTAAAGTCAAAGTAGAGCATATTAATTCTCATGTGGAATTGTTTTTTAACCCAAGCAAGCTTTCCTGTTTCCCTGATTGAGAGTAAGTGAATTTATATAATTCTCACTTTCATTAATGACATAATCTTGTGTCCTTTGACATGTGTTTAAGTAATAGGGTCTTGGGTTACACATATTGGCAAGGATAAGACAAATGTGTATCTCTTTGGTTTTCAGTTATTTTTTCAATTTTGGACCATGGGAATTTCTCTGAAATTCTTATGATTTCAGCTTTGTACTAAAATATATTTATCTATCATTACAATGTGGTGTGTGTTTTTTTTTTTTTTTTTTTGAGGGAGACTTTTCAGAAAAGTTAGTCTACAAAATTCTTGGCAAGAAAGTAGTTTAACTTCACTAACCTTAATAATCATTCAGTCATTCATGAAAATGCACTCATCTCTTTTTTTTTTTTAAAGATTTTATTTATTTGACAGAGAGAGACACAGTGAGAGAGGGAACACAAACAGGGGGAGTGGGAGAGGGGGAAGCAGGCTTCCCGCGGAGCAGGGAGCCTGATGCAGGGCTCGATCCCAGGACCCTGAGATCATGACCCAAGCCGAAGGCAGACGCTTAATGACTGAGCCACCCAGGTGCCCCCATTCATCTCTTTGGTAGATAGCACTGTGAACATTTCCAGAAATATGAAGAGTGGTTAAATGATGGGTAACTAAACGAATATAACGTATCATGA
Organism: Mirounga leonina; assembly: GCF_011800145.1. Classification (NCBI taxonomy): domain Eukaryota; kingdom Metazoa; phylum Chordata; class Mammalia; order Carnivora; family Phocidae; genus Mirounga; species Mirounga leonina. The sequence continues at coordinate 25,385,243 of NW_023270316.1, read as the reverse complement.
CACAAAATCTGACTCAGTGGTTGATCTAATTATCCTTTCTCTATGTGTGTATATACTTAGATTCATATAAATGTATTATGAATATATCTTGAATGTATATGATTATATATTTGAATTTTGTTTTGTACACATAAACATACACAAACACACAAAAGGAAGAGATATTGATAACTGGATAGCATTTTCAATGGCTGAGATTTAATTGAGATGGAGCCCACTATACATTGTCAGTTTTTTTAGTTATTGTTGCTTTAAAAAAAAATACTACTGTTGTTTAACATTAATTTTTTTTACATCATCAAAACATCATTATATTTACCTTAAAGTAGGCATTAAATTCAGGCTAATCTATAGTTTAAGTTTTGAGAGTAGAAAATATGTATATTATGAGTAATAGTGACAAAATTCATGCTGAATTTAACTATAATTATATTAAAGAAACAATACATTACTGTGATAATGTCAGCTTCTAATGAAGGAAAACTCTTACAATATCCAGGAAATATGTTACTTTAGCTTCTGGTTATTTGGTAACCAAATTAGTTTGTCATAGTAAAACTGCCCAGCATCAGAAATCACCCCTGGGTGACGGATCAGGTAAAGTTCATCAGAGTGCCCGAGCTGCCTGGCTATTTGTGGATTTCAGCCCACTGGTGAGTGGATAATCACTTCTTTCCCATCCTAAGAAATAAATGCTGTTATGCTGTCAAGAACCTGCAGTTCATTCTGATTTCTTGTTGCCATATCAGAACATATTCCTCCAATTTAGTCCTTTGGCACATGGGCTGGATTGTACTTCTGTGAGATTTAAAAATGAATTTTCCTTATACAATAAGATGAATAGCATTAGAAAGTGATATTTTAGTAAGAAGAATCTGGCCTGACTACTGTTAACTTGTTTGTTATTTTCACAAAAGGTACAGTTGTGCTTATAATATATACTGCTGTGTACTTTTCTTTGTAATATATTCAGGAAGTAGAAGAAACACAATTTGATATAGAAAGAAACAAGATGTTAAGTGCAAGAGAAAGACAGCAGGACACTTACTGGAAGACTAGTGGAAAGAGAAGATGAATATGGACATCAAAATAGCTCTCTAGCAAAATAATAATAAAAAAGAATCTACACAGAGTGATGGTGATCTTCAGCAAAAATATTTTCTCCTTCAAGCTGAGCAAATAATTTGAGAGTTTCAAGCATGTTGAACCACTATACCAGTGAATTGAACATCATTTTGTGTGTGAATGGTGAATCCCAGAGAGTTGGAAGGAACTTAGCATAAACTTTAAGACTGTGTGGCACTGAAGATTCCCTATGAAGAGATTATAAAAGCGTTGCTAGGTAGATGATGGATACTCATAAATCTAGAAGTATTGCATTAGTAAATAGAAGGTTTACCAGTTTTAGATAGATGATAGAAAAATAGACAAATACATAGAAAAACAGTTTCTGGTAAAACAAAGGAAATAATATAAAAATTTCTGTGCCATAAATGAGATAATCTCAGCAGGATTATAAAAGGCAAATTGGTTAACATAATCATGTACCAAATATCAAATTGCATGAGGAAATTAATCTAAATATTAAATGGCAGGGCACCTGAGTGGCTCAGTCAGTTTAAGCCTCTGACCCTTGATTTGAGCTAGGGTCATGATCTTGGGGTCGAGTCCCATGTCTGGCTCCATGCTCAGCACAGTCTGCTTGGGATTCTTTCTCTCCCTCTCTCTCTGCCCTCCCCCCCACACCACTTATGCTCTCTCTCACTCTCTCCAAATAAATAAAATCTTTAAAAATAAATAAATAAAATAAATAAATATTAAATGGTGTCAGTGATGTCTTTTTGTTGTTTATATATAAACTTTTAGAGATGTTAATAATCATTTGCCATGTTATTCAATTCTACCATCTCATACAAATATAAACTGAATTGCATAAACTTATAATTATATAGTTTACTTGAAAAATAACCTGAAACAAAACATAGAATGTTTTATTCATATTCACTATGTGCTATTACTGAGATAGTGATTTATGGGGCCCTCACCTGTGTTTACCTGTGACTCTTAGGGGTTCCTATATGTCCATGAACCCTGGAAGAGCTTTATCTGAAGCAAGATTTAAAAGATAAAGCCTAAAAAAAAAAAAAAAAAGATAAAGCCTATATAAATTCATTCTAAATGGCAATGACTTGCAAACTCCATTTCAGAAATCATATATATATAATATTACAATTTGAAAAGATAACCAAAATAGACAAGCCTTTTGCTAGACTCACCAAGAAAAAAAAAGGATAAAATTTAATAAAATTATGAATAAAAAAGGAGACATCATAACTGATACCACACAAGTACAAAGGATCATGAGACTTGTATGAACAATTATATGCCAACAAACTGGACAACCTAGAAGAAATGGATAAAATCCTAGAATCATACAAACTACCGAGACTGAATCATGAAGAAACAGGAAATCTGAACAGACTGAATACTAGTAAGGAGATTGAATTAGTAATCAAATACCACCCAACAAATAAAAGTCCAGGACAAGATAGCTTACCTGGTAAATTCGACCAAACATTTAAAGAATAATTAATACCAGTCCTTCTCAAACACTTCCAAAAACAAAACAAAACAAAAAACAGGGAATGCTTCCAAACTCATTTTGCAAGGCTAGCATAACCCTTATACTGAAACCAGACAAGGACACTACAAGAGAAGAAAATTACAGGCCAGTATCCTTGAAGAATATATAGATGCAAAACCACTCAACAAAATATTAGCAAACCAAATTAAACAATAAATTAAAAGGATCATATACCATGATCAAATGAGATTTATTCTGAAGATTCAAGAGTGGTACAACATCTGCAAATCAGTCTGTGTGATACAGCACTTTAATAACAAAATGAAGGATAGCAATTATGTGATCATCTCAATAGATGCTGAAGAACATTTGACAGTATTCAACATCCACTCATGATGAAAACTCAACAAACTGGGTATAGAGAGAATATACCTCAACATAATAAAGGCCATATATGACAAGCTCTCAGCTAATATCATACTCAATGGTAAAAAGCTGAAAAGTTTTCCTCTGAAATCAGAAAGTAAGCAAGGAGTCCCCTCTTGCCACTTTTATTCAACATAGTACTGAAGGTCCTAATCAGATAAATGAGGTAAGAAAAATAAAAGGCATCCAGATCGGAAAATAAGAAATAAAACTATCTCTGTGCACAGATAACATGTTATTATATATATAAATCCCTAAAGACTCCACCAAAAAATTGTTAGAAATAAAAAAACAAATTTAGTAAAATTGAAGGCTAGAAAGTCAATATGCAAAAATCAGTTATGCTTATAAACACTAACAACAAATTATCAGAAGAGAAATTAAAAAAAAAACAACCACCCAGTTTCATTCTTCTGCATGTGGCTGTCCAATTTCCCCAACACCATTTGTTAAAGAGACTGTCTTTTTTCCATTGGACATTCTTTCCTGCTTTGTCGAAGATTAGTTGGCCATAGAGTTGAGGGTCCATTTCTGGGCTCTCTATTCTGTTCCATTGATCTATGTGTCTGTTTTTGTTCCAGTACCATATTGTCTTGATGATTACAGGTTTGTAATAGAGCTCGGAATTGTGATGCCACCAGCTTTGCTTTTCTTTTTCAACATTCCTCTGGCTATTCGGGGTCTCTTCTGGTTCCACACAAATTTTAGGATTATTTGTTCCATTTCTTTGAAAAAAGTTGCTGGTATTTTGATAGGGATTGCATTGAATGTGTAGATTGCTCTAGGTAGCACTCACATCTTCACAATATTTGTTCTTCCAATCCATGAGCATGGAACGTTTTTCCATTTATTTGTGTCTTCCTCAATTTCTTTCATGAGTATTCTATAGTTCTCTGAGTACAGATTCTTTGTCTCTTCGGTTAGATTTATTCCTAGGTATCTTATGGTTTGGGGTGCAATTGTAAATGGGATCGACTCCTTAATTTCTCTTTCTTCTGTCTTGTTGTTGGTGTATAGGAATGCCACTGATTTCTGTGCATTGATTTTATATCCTGCCACTTTACTGAATTCCTGTATGAGTTCTAGCAGTTTTGGGGTGGAGTCTTTTGGGTTTTTCACATGAAGTATCATATCATCTGCAAAGAGTGAGTTTCACTTCTTCTTTGCCAATTCGGATGCCTTTTATTTCTTTTTGTTGTCTGATTGCTGTGGCTAGGACTTCTAATACTATGTTGAATAGCAGTGGTGAGAGTGGACATCTCTGCCGTGTTCCAGAGCTTAAGGGGAAAGCTCTCAGTTTTCCCCCATTGAGAATGATATTTGCTGTGGGTTTTTCATAGATGGCTTTTATGATATTGAGGTATGTACTCTCTATCCCTACACTCTGAAGAGTTTTAATCAAGAAAAGATGCTGGACTTTGTCAAATGCTTTTTCTGCATCTATTGAGCAGATCATATGGTTCTTGTTCTTTCCTTTATTAATGTATTGTATCACATTGATTGATTTGTGGATGTTGACCCAACCTTGCAGCCCAGGAATAAATCCTACTTGGTCGTGGTGAGTAATCCTTTTAATGTACTGTTGGATCCTGTTGGCTAGTATTTTGGTGAGAATTTTTGCATCCATGTTCATCAGGGATATTGGTCTGTAATTCTCCTTTTTGATGGGGTCTTTGATTTTGGGATCGAGGTAATGCTGGCCTCATAAAACGAGTTTGGAAGTTTTCCTTCCATTTCTATTTTTTGGAACAGTTTTAGAATAGGTATTAATTCTTCTTTAAATATTTGGTAGAATTCCCCCCGGGAAGCCATCTGGCTCTTGTTTGTTGGGAGATTTTTGATTACTGCTTCAATTTCCTTAGTGGTTATGGGTCTGTTCAGGTTTTCTATTTCTTCCTGGTTCAGTTTTGGTAGTTTATACATCTCTAGGAATGAATCCATTTCTTCCAGATTATCTAATTTGCTGGCATATAGTTGCTCATAATATGTTCTTAAAATTGTATTTCTTTGGTGTTGGTTGTGATCTCTCCTCTTTCATTCATGATTTTATTTATTTGGGTCCTTTCTCTTTTTTTTTTTTTAAGAATTTATTTATTTGACAGAGAGAGACAAAGAGAGAGAAGGAACACAAGCAGGGGGAGTGGGAGAGGGAGAAGCAGGCTTCCCGCTGAGCAGGGAGCCCGATGCGGGGCTCGATCCCAGGACCCTGGGATCATGATTGGAGCCGAAGGCAGATGCTTAATGACTGAGCCACCCAGGCGCCCCTCTCTTTTCTTTTTGATAAGCCTGGCCAGGGGTTTATCAATCTTATTAATTCTTTCAAAGAACCAGCTCCTAATTTTGTTGATCTGTTCTACTATTGTTTTGGTTTCTATTTCATTGATTTCTGCTCTGATCTTTATTATTTCTCTTCTCCTGCTGGGTTTAGGCTTTCTTTGCTGTTCTTTCTCCAGCTCCTTTAGGTGTAGGGTTAGGTTGTACACAAGGGTTCCCTTTTCCATGTCCTCAGAAATACTTGCTATCTCCTGCCTCTTTGATGACAGCCGTTTGTATTTTCCTGATGGTAGTGATGTTGAGCATCTTTTCATATATCTGTTAGTCTTTAGTATGTCTTCTTTGGAATACTATCTATCCAGCCCCTTTGCCCACTTTTTAAATGGATTGTTTGGAGGGTTTTTTGTATTGATTTGTGTGAGTTCTGTATATATTTTGGATATTAACCCCTTTTCAGATATATCATTTCCAAATATTTTCTCCCATTTTACAGGCTGCCTTTTCATTTTATTGCTGATTTCCTTTGCCATGCAGATGCTTTTTAGTTTGATGTATTCCCACTTGTTTATTTTTGTTTTTGTTGCCTTTGTTTTAGGTGTCAAATTGAAAAATTCATTGCCGAGACCCATGCCAAGGAGTTTACCAGCTCTGTTTTCTTCCGGGAGTTTTATAGTTTCATATCCTAAATTTAAGTCTTTATTCCACTCTGAATTGATCTCTGTATATGGAGTAAGGCAGGGGTTCAGTTTCATTCTTTTGCATACGGCTGTCCAGTTTTCTCAACACTATTTCCCCACTGTACATTCCTGGGTCCTTGTGGTAAATTAATTGACACGTATGATTGGGTTTATTTCTGGGCTCTCCATTCTGTTTCATTATTCTGTATGTCTACCTATGCAAGTACCATACTTTTTAATATACTGTAGCTTTGTAATGTATTTTGAAATTCGAGTGTGTGATTCTTCTAGCTTTGTTCCTCTTTCTCAGGATTGCTTTGGCTACCTGGAGCCTTTTGTGCTTCCATACAATTTTTTTTCCCCCATTTTTGTAGGCTTATTGAACATCCTAAACAAGTATAAAATAAAAGAAGAAAAGCCAAGGTCAAGTAGAGTTATGTGAGGGTAAATAATCATGGGCAAGGGAAGACCTTAAAATTTAATAACTTAAGATTTAGCAATACTATGTTCCAACATCTTTTATTTTAATAGACATCATGGGTTTGTCTACTTTAAGGCAAATAAAATTAACTGCTTTGAACCCAAACAAACAAAAGATGTATAAGGTCTAGGATCTAATGTATAACATGGTGACTGTAGTTGATAACACTGTATTGTGTAATTAAAATTTGTCAAGAGAACAGTAAAATATTCTCACCTATACATGCTTGTGTTTGCGCATGCACACACACACACGTGAGGTGATGGATGGATGTGTTAATTAGAAGGGAAGAGTCCTTTCACATTGTATACATATATCATTGTGATGTCCACTCTAAATGTCTTAAAATGCTGTTTGTAATTATACCTCAGTAAAGCTGAAAAAAATATTACAAGTCAACCGTTATTAAGCCTCTGCAAATCCAGTTGCCAATCCCAATTACTGGCCATCATAAGATGAATATTAAGCAGGTAGTATGTGCAGTGAAGTCTACGAACTAAAGAGAAGCAGAAAAATTATGTCTGTACCATGAAGGAGTTTTAATCCATTAGAACTAAAATTCATTCCAATTAAGTTACTAGAGAAGACATTTTTTTTAAATATGGAATTTATGTTTAAATTGAGTACTGGAAAAATGCTGAGTGGATGTTAGGGTAATCTAAGGAATAAACTATCAGTGAGTACCCTGGGTCATAAATGTCCAGTGCATGTTAAAGAAGGGAAGGATCTCAATAATTAGGTGGAGGAAGAAAAAGTTTCAGTTAGTGGGATTGCTGTATGTGTAGACCTGAAGTGAAATATATGACAGTTTCATAAAATGGTTAAAAAGAAAGTAACCTCCTCATTTGACTTTCAAGGGGAAAATAGCATACACAGTTTTTGACCTTTTAAAATTAAAGCTTATGAGTTTCTGTTTATACTTATTTATCATAGATCTTGGTTAGTCTATACAAATAGAAACATAAATTTTAAGTATTAACAAGGACTTATCTTTATCTGGCTTTGAGCTTTCTAAGCACCAGAATCTGGATTTTAATACTCAGATATTATCTAATCTGTTCATTAACTCTGAGTATTTTTTTTTTAAAGATTTTATTTATTTATTTGACAGAGAGAGAGATGGCGAGAGAGGGAACACAAGCAGGGGGAGTAGGAGAGGGAGAAGCAGGCTTCCTGCTGAGCAGGAAGCCCAATGCGGGGCTCGATCCCAGGACTCTGGGATCATGACCTGAGCCAAAGGCAGACGCTTAACGACTGAGCCACCCAGGCGCCCCTAACTCTGAGTATTTTGTAATTATTTTTTAAACTGAAAAATACAAAAATAAAAGATTTGGTTGAGAATTGTATTTTTGTTTTTTTTTTAAGATTTTATTTATTTATTTGACAGAGAGAGACATAGCGAGAGAGGGAACACAAGCAGGGGGAGTGGGAGAGGGAGAAGCAGGGAGCCCGATGCGGGGCTTGATGCGGGGCTCGATCCCAGGACCCTGGGATCACGACCTGAGCCGAAGGCAGACACTTAACCACTGAGCCACTCAGGCGCCCCTGCATTGAAAGTTTTTAAGCTTAGGTATCAAATGTATAGGTTTAGATTTTTATTTTGATCACTCTGATACTGTTACAAGTGATAATTTGCACAGGATGGCAACAGAAGACTGAAAATGATTGAGGAGATTACTGCATTAAGCTAGGGAAGAAATGATAAAGACAAGCTAGTGAAGGTGGAATAAAAGGGACAAATTTACAAATATTAAAGAGATTGATTTGGGCACAGAGACCAAAATACAGACTTCTATTGAGATTTCTAGCTTGGATCAGTGGTGCATATGGCTACCTAAATAAGACATATCAGGAAAAAGAACAAATCCACGGAACAATATAATGATATCCATTGAAAATGTTGCATCTGAGAAATTAGTTAAGTAATTACATGCTGTAAATTTATTTACTTTGTCCAATAAGCTGTTACTAAATAGGTACCTTGGTTTTTGAAGTTCAACCATGAGTGAGAGAGAGTTTTTCTAGTCATGGACAAATGAAAGAATTTCTGCTTTATTTCCTGAATAAGAAATAAACATGTTAGTCTCTTTCTAGTGGTTTAGAATTAAAATCCTTTCAACTGAAGAGAGTGTTGTTTTCTTGGATACTCCCTTGGGTTTCTCATATACTAGGATATTTCCAACATAGTCCTCTTAAAACAAAACAACTTCATGATTCATTTATTTCCTGATACTGAATAAAGAGAGACTCACTATTAAAGAACATTTCCTCTATAACCTTCTCTTTTCTTGTGAATATGGCTCTTTGAAGTATTCCACAAAGTGAGGAAGCTTCTTCCCTTACGTTTTTCCTAGGATTTTATTGTTCTCATTTTGCTTCTCCCCTTTGGTGAAGAAATATGTGTAATATTTTAAAAATATAAGAACATTGAACTAGAAATAAACAGATCATGTTCAAATTATGGCTCTATATAGCTCTAAACTATGTACTATTGGAGAGATTATTTAAAAGTGAAGAATTGAGAAATATGTATTTATAGCCCATCTCCTTTGTAGGAATAAAGTTTGATATAAATGAATACTTCTAGAAGATGGATTTGTACTTTGTAAATATTCATTAAAATTTAGTGAATTAAAGCTCTTCTTTTTTTGTGAAAAAATTTAAAGTTATAAATCCAAATTTCTGATTATAGAATTCCTGCCCCCCCCACTCTGTGGTTACCGATTTAGGGGTATCCTATGGATTCCGTCGCCCTTCCAATACAGCTCCTTGTCACCACTTCTTATCTGCACCACCTCTTTTATCAACCTTGTCTCTCTTTCCATCTATGTTTCTCAATTACGGATTCCACAAGAAGCAGGATTTGTTTTACTGGGTAATCACTACTGTACACAGACAAATCCTTCAAGCGAAGTGTTTTCCCTCATAAGTGACTCTAAGCAGACTAAAGATGGATGACTTTGGGAGGGTACCACCTCTAATTTAATTAACTTGGATCAAGTTACAGAATCACAGTAATGAAGTAGAGAATCTGGGCCCAACCACTCCTGGTAGCTTGCTGATCAATGTATCTTTAAACATTGATGAATTCAGACTTCTAGCAAAATAGTTCAGTATATATATATTTATATATATATATTACAATTTCATGATAAAGGAAAATTGCATTGGAACTTTTTATGGATTAATGATGTTATAAATGTACTCAAATAAATATTTCTATTAAAATAATTTGACAAGAACAAGAAATGGTGCCAGAGGGAATAAAGCAGGGAGACACAAAGTCAGAGTCAAGATAGGAGAAAGATTTTGTAAAATTCAGTATGTGAATTTAAATTTTATCAAAATAGTGTTAACATGATGCATATTTGCAAAATGTTTGCTGCAGAATAACCAAAAGTCAAGAAAGCTGTAGAGGGATGCATGCATCAAAAATCATATGAAAAAAACCCTCAACTTTTGTCTTTGTAATTCTGTAAATTACTGTGCCAAACAACTATATATAGTTTCAGGTAACAACAATGTGATAGGCAGAATAATGTCCACCCCCAACAAACAAACAAAACCCAAATGTTCACATCCCAATCCTCAGAACCTGTGAATAAGCTGGGTAAAATGGCAAAGAGGAATTACAGTTGCACATGGTTAATACTCCTAATCAGCTGACCTTAAAATGGGGAGATTATCCTGGATATTCCAGTGGGCCCAATATAACCACAAAGGTCCCTAAAAGTAGAAGAGGGAGAAGAAGGAGAGAACCAGAGAAAGAGATGTGATGGCCAAAGCTGAGTAAGGGTGGGGGATATGAGAACTTGACCTATTGCTGGTTTGAGGAAAGGGGCCACAAACCAAACACAGGCAGCCTCTAGATGCTTAAAAAGGCATGAAAAGGGGTTCTACTTAGAGGAGATTAAGGTTACAGATGGAATTAAGGTTGCTAATAAACTGACCTTAAAATAGGATATCTTGGATTATCCAGCTGGTCCAGTCTAATCACAAGGGGCCTAGTCAAATGGAGTTCAGGAGGTTGAAGTGAGAGAGAGGAAAAGGGGAGTAAAGGTCATTGAGGAGAGAAACTGCTGGCTTTGGCTATGGAGGAGGGGGCTAACAACAGGGACTGCAGGTGACCCATAGAAGCTAGAAAGTGCAAGAAAATGGATTCGGCCCTACAGCCTCCAGATGGCCTGCAGCCTGGCCAACCCCTTAATTTTAGCCCAGTAAAACTTGTCTTTAATTGTCAGAAACCTAAAGAATGGTAAGATAATAAATTCCTGTTGTTTGAAGCCCTGAATTTGTGATATTTTGTCCCAGCCATGATAGAAAACTAAAACAAGTCTAATTTTTTTCCTAACAATTCTAACAATTTCTAACAATCTTTAAATGAAGCAAGTCCACAATTAGAATAAGACATAGTACTCACCCTAACGTTTTTAATCAAGTAAGAACAAGTTGTAATGATGAATACTGGGATGTGTAGGTTATAATTAGAGACAAGGATCATTTTCCTGAAACATCTTCAATTTATGTTACATTTATTTAAAGCATTGATATCAGTATAAATAATATTTTTTTTCTAGCATTCAGGGCAAAGAACCTGACATACTGACCCCAATGGGAAACTTATTTAAAAAACAAAAACAAATAGACAAAACCAAACAACAGAAAAAACAAAACAAATTAAAAAAAATAACTCCAGGATCACTCTCGAGTAGCATGCAAACACAATCTGAGGAAATGTAGCTTCGGGTCCCATGTTAAAAAAAATAAATAAAAATAACAACAAAGTAAAAACAAAAACAGACGAAAAGCACTGTGAATGCCAGATGGTATAAAAGGAGTCACTGTGGTCCTTAAGACATTGAGGTTTGTGTAGGCTCAGTACAGTGACCTGTATGATGCTATACTCCTTTTTCTTTCTATGAAAACAAGCATGCCTTGAGGAATACATTCAACTAATGAATAAAACAAATTATGGAATTAAAGATACCAGAATGCTTTGTTGTTCAGACAGTAGAAGGATAAACACCATAGAAAGTTAAGAATAAATGGATAATCAGAAGTTTCAAAAATATATCCTTTGGAAAAATTAGGTAATTTATAAACAAACTGTTTACTGAGCACAGTGAAAAGAACAATTGGCTAAATAACTTTAGGATCACACACTACCTTCAGATCTACTTAAGCAAGGTACCAATATTTTATAAAGTAAACTGGAGAGAAATAAAACATTCTGAAGCAACTAATGTAAATATAACTTTCTTTCAACACTAGTAAAGCAAATGCAACATCCCCACAGAAGCTGCAAAAACAGGGCCAACCACGAAAACCCTGCTTATAAATGAAAGCTCCCCAGGACTCCCTACTGATCTTCCACTTGTTTTTACATAGAAGTTACCACCATCATTTACTCACTATTATTATGTATAAAATTTATTGGTTGTCTCTTCCCACTAGGGCATAACCTCCACAAAGTCAAGGAGCTTTTCTCTATTTTGTTAACTAATGGATCCTGAAATGCCCACAACAGGTTTTGATAAATAACAATTTCTCAATAAATATTTTACATCAAATGAATGAAAACAGTGTAGGGTCGAGACATTTATTTTTATTTGTTAACAGAATTTAGTGATAGTTTATTCAACACTTCTAAAAATGTTGACTTATCTCTAATTGGAATAGGAATAACTGAAAAGTCCATTAATTTCATAACTGAGTGTTTTTTACATGGGTTTTGGAGTCAGATAAACTTCAGTAAACTATTTTTTGTGAGACTTTGTTGCTTTCTTTATTATCTGATGATATTTAATTCTTCATAAGGGTTTTCACAAATCTGGCACCTTGAGTTTTTAATGACCTTAAATATAACACTATCTGCAATAAATGATTTAGACATAAAATTCTTTATAACTACTTGTTTTTATATCAAGGCAACTTGCAGATTCATCTTGCACAAATCATGCATATTTCTTTGTAATTCTATACCAGTAATTTATTTACTCTGAACAATCTGTATAATCATATCCATAATCATATGTATTCATCTATTTGAATTACACATTCTTGCCTCCATGGGGTGTGGTAGGGAATTACAATATTTTAAATTATAACAATTTCTTTCTTTATATGAGAGAGAAAGAATGAAAGACAGAGAGCATGAGAGGGAGGAGGGTCAGAGGGAGAAGCAGACTCCCTGCTAAGCAGGGAGCCCAATGCAGGACTTGATCCTGGGACTCCAGGATCATGACTTGAGCTGAAGGCAGTCGCTTAACCAACTGAGCCATCCAGGCAAAGGGGGCCAACTCTTGATTTCAGCTCAGGTCATGATTTCAGGGTTGTGGGGCTCTGTGCTCAGTGGGGAGTCTGCTTGAAATTCTCTCTCTCCCTCTCCCATGCCCGACCCCCCCTCCACGTGTTGCATGCACTCTCTCTCCCTCTCTCTCTCAAATAAATAAGTAAAACTTTTAAAATGACTCTTTTGTAGGCAACATATAGATGGGTCTTTTTTTTTTTTTTTTTTAAATCCATTCTGGCACCCTATGTCTTTTGATTGGAGCATTTAGTCCATTTACATTCAAAGTAATTATTGATAGATAAGTATTTATTGCCATTTTATTACTTGTCTTGTGTTTGTTTCTGGAGATTTTCTCTGATCCTTTCTAGTCTTTGTCACTTTTGGTCTCTCCTTTGCACTCAGGGATTTGTGCCAGTCTTCTGTGGGAGGGGCCTGCTGGGCTTGGACTTCTATCCTGCTTTGGTTATCAGGATAATATTAGCCTCCTAGAATGATTTTGAATGTGTTTCCTCTATTCCATTATTTGTAAGATTTTGATAAAGATTGTCATTATTATTATTATTTTTTAATGTTTGGTAGAATTCACCAATGAAACCATGTAGTCTTGGACATTTCTGTATTGGGAGATTTTTTATTCCTAATTCAACTTTCATTCTTCTTTATTGGTGTAAGAAGGTTTTCTATTTCTTGGATTCAAGATTCATGATTCAATCTTGGTAACTTATGCATTTTTAGGAGTTATCCAAGGTTTTTTTCCTAAGTTATCTGATTCGTTAGTATATAATTGTTTATGGTATTATCTCACTATATATTTCTATGGTGTCTGTTGTGTTGTTTTTTCTTCCATTTCTCATTTTGGTTTTTGAGTCTTCTCTCTTTTTTTCTTAGCTAAGGTAGTTAAGGCATTGCCAGTTTTATTTTTTTAGAAAAAACTGGTCATTACTTTCAATGTTATGTTATTATTTATTCTGCTTTCTATTTTATGTATTTCTGATTTTTCTTTGTTATTTCCTTCCTCTGCTAAATTTCAGATAAGTTTCTTCTTTTTCTAGTTCCTTGTGGTATAATGTTGTTTATTTGAACTTTTTTTCTTAATACAAGTATTTATAGCATAAAAAATTAAAAAATAGAATTACCATAGTATCTGGGTATTTACCCAAAGAAAACAAAAACACTAATTCAAAAAGATACGTGCACTCCTATGTTTATTGCAGCCTTATTTATAATAGCCAAGACATGGAAGCAACCCAAGTGTTCATCAGTAAATAAACGGATAATGAAGATGTGGATACACACACACACACACACACACACACACACACACACAGGAATATTACTCAGCCATAAAGAAGAGTGAAATCTTGCCATTTGCAAAAATATGGAAGGATTTAGAGGGTATAATGCTAAGTGTGATAAATCAGAAAAAAACATATACCATATGATTTCACTCATATGTGGAATTTAGAAACAAAACAAATGAACAAAGATAAAAAGAGACAAAAAACAGACTCTTAAATATAGAGAACAAACTGGTGGTTACCAGAGTGGAGATGGGTGAAATAGGTGAAGGGGATTAAGAATACACCTATCATGATGAGCACTGAGTAATGTATAGAATTGTTGAATCATTATATTGTACACCTAAAACTAATATAACACTGTATGCTAATTACACTGGAATTAAGAAATAAATTTAAAAAAAATAGATACTCTCTTTCAGAGCCTGATTTAAAGCTTCATTCAATGGTAAACTATAAGGGGCATATCTGACCTATAGTTTTTTTCTCAATAGAAATTAGAGACTGGGTACTAGTAAAAGTCTGGGAACAAAGCAAGATTACATATATGTGCTTACTGATCTTAGCTACTTCCTTTACCTTGTTGAATTTCATTTTGAATTTCAGTTCTGGGTTATGACTCTGTGTCATTGACTGTATGGATGGGGGATTCAAGGTGAGCGAAAGACACAGAACTGGCTTCAGATATATAAAATATTTTTAGAAACCTCTTATTGGTTTATGGAAAGTCAATTTTGTAGCTGTGGCTATTGATAAAAACAAAAGTGGCTAAAATGATTGATATTCCTTACCTCCTATGAGTTTGGACATTTTAAGTTGAGCATAAATTAAAAAATAATGGAACATACAAGTAATCTTCAATTAAATGTATAGCCTCTGAATAAAAATATTTATGTAATTATGTATGTATTATGAAATAATATATATTGTAATTGACTATGTCTATTAAATTTAAACTAATATTGCTAAATAGACGATTACAACTAGATTTTTTGTTTCTTAACAAACCAATATGGGCTAATGAAAGTTTTGTAAATAAAGTAGCAATAGATCAATAAAAAATGTGATATATTTTTTGAATAGAAAGTATGTATTTACATTGAGTTATCTATGTTATAATATTCATCTGTTTTTAAAAATCATTATTTCATTGTTTATTTCATATTTAGGTATCTAATTAAATCTATATATTTCAAAAATCTTAAAAGCTTTTAGAAGGTAAGATAATATTCCTTTTACTTACTTTAGTCATGCTTTATAGGCAGTAACACTTTACATTATTAGTTTCTACTTAGAAGGCACACATGCATAGAAAATATTGGTATATATAGAACACAGATTTTCAAAACCATGAAATGTTTTGTCATAGATATTTAGGAAAATATATATATTTTTTTAACCAGGACATTGTTGCTAAGACAAAATACCTGCTGCGATTTACTGAGGAGCAATTCAGAATAAATTATATCACAGTATAATGGCTGTAAGTACAAAATAAATAAATAAGTGATAATCACATGTTAATTAAGGGGGAAGAAACAAACTAGAATTTTGGATAAGATAATTAAATATTAAAAAGAAAATAAATTAAAGTTCAGATTTTAAAAATCAAACAATAATCTCCCATTTTATAAATATTCCAGTATATTTATGAGATAAATGCCTTTCAGCATGTATACTTCTGTGTAAAACATTAGAACTGTTAATCACTAAATATTTCTTAAGTATGAAATTCTCAAGTACTTTTAGTTATTTCTTTCTAATATAGTACCTGCAATTAATTTTGTCAGTATATGCTTTTCTTTCAGTACCTCAAAACATTGTTAAAAAAATTGGTATTCACAATTTTTTTGTAGTTCTCTTAAGAATAAATCGGGCATGAGCTTATAAAATTGTGTAAAAAAGAACAAGCAAAATTGCTTATTTTTTACCTTCTACTTCAGGTAAAGAAATGAATTTTTTTTTCTTTTTGCTTGCAACTGAAAGAAATACAAAGAAATGAAAGAAAAAATTAAGTATATTTTGAATCCTTAATAATTATCTTAAATGCCTACCTGTACCATAATTATAAGGTAGCATTAAAAAAAAAAGGGAGAAAAGGAGGAGAAGGAAGGAAAAGGATAAAGAGAAAAAATATAGATAGATAGCAAATAACATATTCTTTTTAGCTAGAGCTGTAATCCCAACCTCAGTAAGATCCTCTAAAAAGGTAGCTAGATGGTCTGAGTGCAGAACCTTTTTTTTTTTTTTTTTTGGTCATAGACCATCCTAAGGTATGGAGCTAGAGGTGGCTGAAAGGTATTTTCATTTTTCCCTCCAGAAACTGTTATGGTCCATTTTTTCCTTCAATTGATACGTGAGAAACTAGCAAAATAGCACATCTGCTAATGACAGTGAACTCACCTCAGGCACAGGAAAAAACAAGCCTAATACCGTTTCCCAAATGAAAGCAGTGACAAATTAAATAGAGGGAGTCATGGCCAGGTTTTCTGTTTAGCAGGAGCAACTTGGGAGGCTTTACTAGTTTCCTGGGCAGGTTATGTGTCCCAGCATCTAAAAAATGTCACTGCCCAGACCCAGGTTCATTTATGCCACTTGGCTGAGTCTTCAGTCTCAACTGCTGCAGCAGTACTTTGAATTTCACTTACCCAGAGCAGTCTTCTTTAGCTTAGGAGTGTTAAAAAGATGTGATGGAAACACTTAGCAACATGAAGATTGCTTTCTCTAGAACTCATTGCAATAATGAAGTCAGGGTTATCTTATGACAATATAGGTTCATTAGTTGTACAAATGTGTCATTCTAGTGAGGATGTTGATAGTGGAAAAGCTATGCAGGTGTGAGAGCAAGGGATATATAAAAACTTTCTGTACCTTCTTTTCAGTTTTACTGTGAACTTTAAAGTGTTCTTAATACATGAAATCTTAAAAAAAATTAACCAGAGACTGCCTGCCTATTGCCCAACAGAAAACAAGATACAGCAATTTATTTTGTTCTTAAGATATAATAATAAGTACTATTAAGGAATAATAAAAAAAATGCAAGCATAAAATGTTATTTGTGCCTACTCATATCTATGAATGTTTTTTTCTTCAATGTTAACAAAAGCAGTAATGGTTAATTTAGACCAATGGCTGATATAAAATGATGACTTAGTTTCAGATATGAGATTAGTTGAAGCAACTTCATCTTCTGTTTCATCAGCCTTTTAAGAAATGTTTATTTATTTATTTTATTATGTTCTGTTAATCACCATACATTACATCATTAGTTTTCGATGTAGTGTTCTATGATTCATTGTTTGCTTATAACACCCAGTGCTCCATTCAGTACATGCCCTCTTTAATACCCATTAAAAAAAAATGTTTACTTAAAATTTGCATGTAAAGTATTTCCAACTAGATAGTTTTCAACAATTTTGGGTATTGATATATTGGTATATTACATATCTCAATTTGTATATATTACATATATTACCTAATCTCAAAAGTGAGCCTTTCCTGTTCTGGGAAAACAAAAACAAAAAAACAAAAATTACAACAAAAACAGCAAATTAAAATGAATAACAGTGTTCAAAGTATAGAAAGAAAAAAAAGAGGGGCACCTGGGTGGCCCAGTATTTTAAGCATCTGATTTCAGCTCGTGTCACGATCTCAGGATCCTGGGATTGAGTCCTCAGTCGGGGTTGGGCTCCATGCTCAGCTGGGAGTCTGCTTGTCCCTCTCTCTCTCCCTGTGTCCATCCTTCACCCCGCTCATACTCTCTCAAAAAAAAAAAAAAATCTTTAATAAGAAAGCAAGCAAGCAAGAAAGAAAGGCAGAAAGGAAGGATAAAGCAGTTCATTATGCAGTGACTTTAAAATGAAAGGAAAGAAATGCAAAATAGAACATAGAAGATTCAGAAAAATCTTAAATACACCACAAATTAGAATTCTGTATGGTATTAAATCTTTTGATAATTTTTTATCCAGGAATTTTAGCTTTCAGCTACACCCATGGCTTGGTTTTTCTTGTTCTTTTTCTCTAAGCTTTGGAAATAACATTTATTGTTAGTAATAATTTAATAAGAATATAGCAGTATCCTGTTTTATTTCTATGTGTATAAACATGCTCTCTATTAAAGCAGTATTTTCCCATTCACATATATAATCCATAATTTAGGCTTAGTTAAGGGCAAAATCAACTTGTTTTTCTAAAGTGAAGTTTTAGATGATTTTGTATAATAGGATACCAAGCTTCTCTCTCATAAAATTTAACCCTTTTTATAATTTATAAAGAGTTTTCAGATACAAATATAAGTCATAAAATATGTATTTTATGTTGAAATGACTTAGGATGGTACTGGATAATTAGTTCAAGGTTTTGAAAATGTTTATATTCATACATTGTATCTAATAATATATACAAGGCTAAGTATAACTGTTCTCCCTGTTGAGCTAAACTATAAAGTTAACTCATTTCCTAACTTTATTTAGACTTTAATCTCTTTTATAGTGGTGATTAAGTAAGAATAGCACACTATTAAAGTGAAGGGCAAACAGAAAATGTATTTTCTTTTAAATTTGTTAACACTCTATAGTTTCTGGAAGATGAATTCCTTTTTTAAAATTTTATTTATTTATTTAAGAGAGAGAGAGCATGAGCAAGGAGGAGAAGCAGAGGGAGAAGCAGACTCCCCACTAAGCAGGAAGCTGAGGCGAGGCAGGGCTCTATCCCAGGAACCTGGGGGCTCGATCCCAGGACTCTGGGATCATGACCTGAGCCAAAGGCAGCCACTTTACCGACTGAGCCACCCAGGCACGCCTGGAAGATGAATTCTTATAAGAAAAAGCATTTACTGTCAAACCATTATGTTCAAAGTATCTAAAGGGTGCTTGTTACTTATTAGGCATTACATCAGAATGGTTTTGCAAACTTTTGTAGACAAGGGACATGCTGTGTTTTTTGTTTTTGTTTTTAAAGGATACAGTTTGAAAACTAATTTAGTCAGATGTACAAACAGCTAATAAAATCTAGGATTAAAAAAAAACTTCATTTTTTTTAAACTTTTGTTTAAAATTCTTTAAGTATAAACTATGCATTCCCACCTTCTATGAGAAGAAGTGCATAGAGATCTGGAAAATTTAATATATTTTAGCTGTGTTGTAACTATTAATGTGCTCTTTATTAAATCAATTCAGCTGTCTGTCTCAGTAAATGTATTTGTAAAATGAAGGTGAAGAACCAGATGATTAACACATTCTCAGCAATAAATGTTCTAATTTTAATGTACTGAGTGTACACTTATCTTGATCCTAGCATAGAGTCAGGACTTCTTGTGAACTTGGAAAGAAATTCATTATAATTCATTTTATCCTGCATTTTTTGGTATCATAATATAAAGAAATTCATTCTATTGACTTGCATTTTTTTTAAGATTTTATTTATTTATTTGAGAGAGAGAGAATGAGAGACAGAGAGCATGAGAAGGAGGAAGGTCAGAGGGAGAAGCAGACTCCCCGCCGAGCAGGGAGCCCGATGCGGGACTCGATCCCGGGACTCCAGGATCATGACCTGAGCCGAAGGCAGTCGCTTAACCAACTGAGCCACCCAGGCGCCCTTGCATATTTTTTTAATTTAGTAAGCATAGACTAGGGATTAAAGTGGGATCCTAAGTAATTCTTATGTTAATGCCAGATTCCAGAGATTATTAGCATTATTTATTAACTATTTTCCATAAGAAAACCTTTTTTCAAGCTTTATATCTTAAAGGATAGACATACAGTACATTTTAAAAAAGATTTGTGTATTTTATTTTATTTTAAAGGTTATTTATTTGACAGAGAGAGACACAGCGAGAGAGGGAACACAAGCAGGGGGAGAGGGAGAAGCAGGCTTCCCATGGAGCACGGAGCCCGATGTGGGGCTCTATCCCACTGGGATCATGACCTGAGCCGAAGGCAGATGCTTAACAACTGAGCCACCCAGGCGCCCCTAAAAGATTTGTGTACTTTTGAGAGAGAGATGCACATGCCTGCGCACACATAACTGTCAGGGGAGGGGCAGAGAGTGGAGCCTGCTGGGGCTTGATTCCAAGACCAACGAGATCTCACAACCCATGAGATCACCCCCGGGCTGAAATCACCAGTCGGTTGCTGGTCACTTAACTGGCTGAGCCACCCAGGTGCCCTAATATACAGTACATTTTTATTCTGCTGAAGAAACAGCATTGCCCTGAGAGAAAGTTTGCATGGCACAATGTCAGGAATGCCATGGTGATTGAGAAGTTAAGTTATTTCTTAACTTGGGGGATGGCTTGGAGAAATAGAGTATTCTCCCAAGGGAGGCAAATAGAAACATTAAACATTGTACAGTAAAGGGGGGAAAAGTGAAAATTAACATCGTTCAATGTATTTGGTCAACAGTCATTTATTGAGATACTTCCATTTACTATAATTATACTTCTGGTAATAGAAAATACATGTTAAAAGTCCATGCAAAGGAGATTATAACCTATTCACTTGTTTTAATCTAGTGTCATAATATTTAAAAAATTACAAAACAGATATAAAAAGTCATGTTGTAAAGTTAAGGCAAAATAAAATAACTGGTTATTTATAGACTAATGTGAGCTATTCTGTGAGCTAGATCTTACCTGTTTCTAAAGAAATATGTTTATCCCCATAAATAAGTTATGTCTAATTAAAACCAGACATATGCTGATAAAAAATGTTGCCATTTATATATTAAGTTATGAAAGGAAAACACAGCTGCCACTGAAGATAATTGACAACTGATTGAATTATTCCATCTTTTTTAATGTAAATTCTGATATAAGATGGACATCTATAATATAATTTAAAACAGAATAAAAGTTTATTATATTGCTGTCTTACTTTCCTTATCCTGAATGAATACCATGCATGTGCATTCACATAAATGATTTGTAATTTTTTTCACAGTCTGAAAACCATTCCATGGCCTAGGTGAAAACTTCAGTGGGATCAGAAGTTATTTTGTAGGTTGCATTAATTAATTAAGGAATTAATATATTTGATGTTAAAAAAAAGGAATTTCTAAAGGTGTAAAAATATATGCTATTAACATTCCCTTTCCATGTTTTTCACATATCTGTAGGGAATGACAATATTACTATTAGATAAAGAATTTCCTATTATTGGTTATCAACTAAAAATAATCATAGAAATATATTTTACCCTACTGTAATGTTAGATATTTCCAGCAATTACCATGTTTTTTTCCCCACACATCTTTTTAAAATCATGATCTCTGCAGGGAAGCTAAATGATGTCTATTGGAAAGATCTCAATTTTATATACTCAGAGTTGGAGGTAATTGCTACTCATGAATGTGAACTGTCATGGTACATTCTATATTTTATTAATATATTCCAAATATATTAAATTTATTCATGAATTTCTGATATATCAAAACATGTTCCATGTGTAGTATAGGCCCTTGCTACTTACAGTATGGTCCATGGACCATTGGCATCATGAAAGAGCTAAAAATACAGAATCTCAAGTCCTATCTCAGAACTACTGAATCAGAATATGTATTTTTGATAATATCCTCTTAGTAATTTTTGGATACATTAAATTTTGGTATTGGTTATTGTAAGTAAAAAGAGTCAAACTTTTATGTAGTATAAAAATTACTATATGTAGTAATTTATGAAGGAATGTTTTTGGTTGACCCAATTATTATAATTATTGTCAATAAAGTGATTAATTTACATATTTCTGAATTTAAAACCCTTACTATTAAGACCTGAGACTAATTTAAGATACATTGTTTGGGCGCCTGGGTGCCTTCAGCTCAGGTCATGATCCCAGGGTCCTGGGATTGAGTTCTGCATCAGGCTCCCTGCTTGGCAGGGAGCCTGCTTCTCCCTCTCCCACTCCCCCTGCTTGTGCTCTCTCTCTGTCAAATAAATAAATTTTAAAACTCTTAAAAAAAGATCCATTGTTTAATCAAAGTTCCAAGAAATATTATAAATAGGAAGGAAGAAAAAAAAGAAAGGAGTAAAGATCAGTCTAAACTATTCTTCCTTTTTCTTAGATATTATTGGGGACGTTAGAGTTCAGCAGATTCCAAATTATCTTGTAAGCAAAACAAACAAAATGTTATTTGGTACTATGTCTTGATTCATTTCCCAAAAGATAGCCATCATTTTGTGAAACTTACATGGTAGTTTTAAGTAAACAGCAAGTAAAAGTTGCTTTATAAGCAATATCACTTACCGATCTAAATTAAATGATTAATGGCTATTCTTCAGGAAAATCATTTTGGTTATATTTAATATAGATATAATTAATTTAACTTAGATGCATTTGTTGTACATAAGATATTTTTCCACATACTGAATTGCACTTGAAAAAGTCTGCAACCGATTCCTTAACATGCCTGCTATATTTTAGGGATTCTGCTTTAATTTTATCCTCTATTTATTTATATTTTTCTCTCTGATATTCCCATGGCAAAATCTCTCACTTCCTTTCAGTATTCTCACATATTCATCTGCCTTTGAGGCCTGTCCTAACTAGACTACTTAAAATTGGAGATGCCAGGAGTCTTTCCCTGTCCTGATATTTTCTATCTTCCTTAACCCCTATTCTATACACATACTGTATATATACCTCTACAATACTGTATGATTCCCTGTCCTGATACTTTGTATCTTCCTTAACCTATCCTATATACATTACCCTCTACCATACTGTATGACTGACTTATTTCTGCTGTTGTACTTACATGTCTCGTGCAGGAACTCTTTAACTACAAGCAACCTAATCCATTCCATGCACCTGAAAGACAGCCTGGCACATAATGACCTCTCAATAAATATATGTTAAATGAATGAAACAATAAAGACCCTTGCTATTTATTAAAAACATAAATACTACAGCTTATGCTGTGTTGTTAGACACATTATTTCTTTCATGACCTGTGTATATTGTATGAGGTCTAATTAAAATGGTGAACACAGTATTAAACTAGTTTGACAGTTTCTACATGTCAAACACTGTGCTAAGGGATTTGTATATATTTTCTTTTAATCCTCACTACAACTCTTAAGGTTAGTATTATATCAGCCCTGTATTACAGGTGAGGAAAATGTGTAATTTATATAGTTTTCTTACCTTTAGGGAATTAAATTTAAGAAATTGACTCTAGGAGACTTTAATAGAAAACTACCAAAAACAATATTGGGTATCTCATAGAATCAATTGAACAATTTCAAATTAGTTGTGAAGCTGGAGAACCTTTTTCTCAGCAAATGGTAAAGAATCAGAGGAGTTCAGATCATAGAAAACAGTGCCAAAATGATGCCACAGAAATAGTCGGTGAAACATTCCTCTGCATCTGCTCCTACAGTCCTGATCTCTGCTCATGGCATTGCCATATTGTGGTTACTGGACTGAAATCCATGTGCCATCCTTGGTCATTACTACCCCTGACCATGAAATGCTGGTGCTACACAACAGATTCTCACAACACTGTAACAGTGTTATAACATATTTTGAGTCACGTTAGCTTTAAGGTCTTAGAAAGTCTTACTTAAATACACATGAAGAATTTCCCATTCTCATTAGTAAATAGAAGAAGGTAAATTAAAACAATGAAATAATTTTCAGTAATCAAATTGAGAAAAAATAAAAGTACCATCCAATTTTATCAAGTGTGTGTAGGAAAGGCATGTGAAAATAGAGATGGGAAGATATATTGCTACAACCATTCTGGAGGACTAATTGCCTGGATCCAAGGATAACATTAGCTTGCTTTTCATCAATGGATTCCAATCAAAGTAGAATTCTGTAAACTATATCTTTGAATAAAAATATCCATATTTGAATAAGGTTAGATGTATAGGGATATTCGTTGTTCTCTTGATTGCAAAAGAAAAAAAAATTAGGAAATATAAAATCTTATCAATACAGAAATGATAATGTAATTTTTGTTTCATTCTTAATATGGAAAATATGATGGCAGCTCTATTAATGTGGAAGCTTCTTTGTCATATAATGTTAATTAAATAAACATGATAAAAGATAAAATATAGTATCCATTCAGGGAAGGATATTTTAATAGACCTCTAATTAACAGATTTTGCAGATTAGTAGATATTCTCCTTTCTCTCTTTTTTTATTTTTTTGTTTTTTTAAGATTTTATTTATTTGAATGGGCGCCTGGGTGGCTCAGTTGGTTAAGATTTTATTTATTTGAGAGAGAGAGAATGAGAGACAGAGAGCACGAGAGGGAAGAGGGTCAGAGGGAGAAGCAGACCCCCCGCTGAGCAGGGAGCCCGATGTGGGACTCAATCCCGGGACTCCAGGATCATGACCAGAGCCAAAGGCAGTCGCTTAACCAACTGAGCCACCCAGGCGCCCCTCCTTTCTCTCTTTAAAACTTCCCCGTTCACACTCAAAGTAAGTAAGGCAGTTACTCTCTACTGAACAGCACCTGGGTGTACTTTTCTTCCTACGAAATGAGATGTATGGTCAGTATGGTAGACGGAATAATGCCTTCAAAGATGTCTACATTGTAATCCTCAGAACCTTTAAATATTACTAAAAAAATATTGCATATGTGTTAAGAATTTTGAGATGGGGACATTCCTCCTGGATTATCCAGGAGGGTGCAATTTAATCACAAGGACCCTTATAAAATGAAGGTCATAGGGTCAAAGTGAGAGAGAGAAAGGGTAAGAAACAAAGGTCAGAGAGGAGAAAAGATGCTGCACTGCAGGCTTTAGCCATGGAGGAAGTCACCAGAAAGGAATTCAGGTGGCATTTAGAATCTAGGAAGTGTAAGGAAATATTTTCCCTTAAAGCATCCAGAAAGAATGCAACTCTGCTCACACCTAGATTTTAGCTGTTAAGACCTATTGTGTACTTCTGACCTCTAAAACTTTAAGATAACTCATTTGTGTTGTTTAAGCCATTAAGTTTGTTGTAATTTGAAATAGCAGCAATAGGAAAATAATATACTCAGTGTTCTTGGTTCTTAAACTTGTTAATGTCAGTTTATTTTATAGCTTTAATTATGTTATTTCATTAAACATTGCATAAACCAGTAAAATGTATATGGAAAGAGAATTGCAGTTTTTATGCTTTTGATGACCTTGATAAATGCAAGAGAAGGAAAATATGTTGAATTTGGAATGGGCATAGCAATGATAAACCTAGGCAAAACTAATAATCTGGAAGAATCCTGGTTCAGAATGTATTAAAAATAACTCAAGTAGAAGATTATTGGCAAAAATTGTGTAATTAGGGGCACCTGAGTGGCTCAGTCGTTGAGCATCTGCCTTCAGCTCAGGTCAGGATGCCAGGGTCCTGGGATCGAGAGCCCCACATTGGGCTCCCTCCACTGCAGGAAACCTGCTTCTCCCTCTCCCACTCCCCCTGCTTGTGTTCCCTCTCTTGCTCTGTCTCTCTCTGTCAAATAAATAAATAAAATCTTGAAAAAAATTGTGTAACCAGAAGAATGAAATAGGCAGTTGAAGAAGGTGACTCAGAAAATATTAAAAAAAACAAAAACAAAAACATGCAGAGCACCTGGGTGGCTTAGTCAATTAAGCATCTGACACTTGGTTTCGGCTTAAGTCATGATCTCAGAGTCATGGGATTGAGCACTGCATTGGGCTCGAGGCTCAGCACAGTCCGCTGGAGATTATCTCCCTCTCCCTTTGCCTCTCTCTGCTCCTCCCCCTGCTTGTATGCTCTTTCTCTCTACAATAAATAAATAAAATCTTTAAATAAATAAAAATTAAAAAAACACATGGTTTTCTAGGCAGAAAACACTGCAAAATGATGCAAGTGACAGATGTCTGATTCCTATTTAAGGAAACTGAAAGGGGAATTCATAGATCATGCATCTTGGACACAGAAAGTACATATAGGAATCCACTTAGTGAAATCATATTAACAAAAGTCTTGGCTCTACATCATATGATTCATAAATTTAAATAAATGATGAAGAAAGACCATCAATACCTAATTAATTATTAACCAGTAATAATTTGTTATAACTAGCTATTGATAATCATAAATGATTAATTAACAATTTCAATGCATAATAAATAAATAATAAAGTAAATTGATGAGTATTTAAATCAGTTTACATTTCCAGCTAGTGTATGATTAATAATAGAATTTGAGAATCCAGAACATCAGTAAGGTCTTAAAGTACAGAGATATAGAAGTTATTTATATAAATGATTACTTCAACAAATATTTATTGTGGGTCTACTATGAGCTAGGCACTACTCTGGGCAGTAAGGAGATGGAGCAGATGGGGACAAACCAGTAACAACACAAATAAGTAAATTCACTTATGATGGAAAGTGATGAAAAGGCTGTGAGGAAAGGAAAAAAAAAAAAAAGGCAGGGTAAAGTGATGGAAAGTACCATGAATGAGGATGTTGAAGTCTAATAAAAATATTGGTGACCTGGTGAGACATAGGTGGTGGTTTGAGATTTTGAAAACTATCTTTTGATTGATTTGTCTCAGTGAGGCACAGATGAGTGGCATCAGGTGAGAGTGAAGTTTGGGGAAAAAACAGAAAACTGAAATCATCCATAGTGATGAGATACCAAAATTAAAAGAACAGGGATAGGAAACTGAGAAACAACAGTGGACAAGGTTTGCAAACACCCAAGAAGGGCAAGACATGACTGGTTACTGGAAAACACTAAATTTTTAAGGTAATTTCAAGTTATTGGTAAGATTTAGATAGATTTTATTGTAATTGCAATTTCATGTTAAATGCTAAGCTCCTTTTTCTTTTTTCTTTTTGAACGCATGAGGAGCCTGCATCGTTTACTTTTGTGTTGCTACAAGATCAATCATCAAAGGCTTCCAAGAATGTTAGGAAGCATGACTAAAAATTGGCAATTCCAAGACAAAAGGGCCAAGTCAAGATTATAAAAATAACAATTAGATTGGTGTAGTGATTCATAGAAAAAAATGATGATGTGTCAGTACTATTTTTACCCCCTTTATTTGTGAATAAATTAATTTTTTAGGTAACTGAAGTTTATTACTTTCTGAGTTTCCTATTAAGCTCTGTACAGACATACCTGGGACATAATCACAGGTTTGGTTTCAAGCACCACAATAAAGCATGCATTGTAATAAAGTGCATCAAATGAATCTTTCTCTTTCCCAGTGGGCATAAAAGTAATGGGTACACTGTACCATAGTCTTAAGTGTGTAGTAGTATTATGTCCAAAAGCTAGAGTACATATCTTAGTTATAAAATACTTTGTTGCTAATAAATGCTAATCATTATCTGAGTAAAGTTTGCTGCGTTGATTAATTCTTCCGTTCACCAACAATGTCTCATAGCATGTGATCCAGCTTGATAGCATTTTACCCAAAATAGAACTTCTTTCAAAATCGGAGTCAGTCATCTCAAACCCTGCTTTTGCCTGTCCTTTAAAGCTATGAAGCCAGGCTTTGACTTCTGTTTTCTAGCTATGAAAGTCTTAAATGGCATCTTCTTCCAATAGAAGGCTATTTGGTTACATTGAAAATTTGCCATTTAGTGTAGCCACCTTCATTAATTATCTTAGCTAGATCTTCTGGATAACCTGCTGCAGTTTCTATATCAGCACTTGCTGCTTCATTTTGGACTTTTATGTTCTGGAGACAGCTTCTTTCCTTAAACATCAAGAACCAACCTCTGCTAACCTCAAACATTTTTTCTGCAGTTTCCTCACATCATTAGACTTCATAGCATTGAAGAGAGTTAGGACCTTACTCTGGATTAGGCTTCAGCTTAAGGGAATGTTGTGGTTGGTTTAATCTATCCAGAAGACCAAAGTGTTCTCCATATCAGCAGTTAGGCTGTTTTGCTTTCTAATCATCCTTGTGTTCACTGGATAGCACTTCAGTTTCTTTCAAGGACTTTTCCTTTGCATTAAAAACTTGCCTAACTGGCACAAGAGGCCTAGCTTCTGGTCTGTTTTGGCTTTTGACATGCCTTCCTTACTAAGCTTAATCATTTCCAGCTTTTGATTTAATATGAGAGGTGGAAGTCTTCACTGGAAGACAGTGGCCATTGTAGGGTTACTAATAGGACTGATTTCAATGTTTTTTGTCTTAGGACATAGGGAGTCTTGAGGAGAGGGAGAGAGATGGGGGAACAGCTGTTTGGTGGAGCAGTCAGAACACACACAATATTTATTGATTAAATTTGCTATCTAATATGGGCACTATTCATAGTGCCC
Organism: Mirounga leonina; assembly: GCF_011800145.1. Classification (NCBI taxonomy): domain Eukaryota; kingdom Metazoa; phylum Chordata; class Mammalia; order Carnivora; family Phocidae; genus Mirounga; species Mirounga leonina. Next base: position 25,356,977 of record NW_023270316.1, on the reverse strand, counting down.
CAAAGCATTTACTATAGTAACATCAAAGAGCAGTGATTACAGATTCCCATAGCAAACTAATAATAAAAAAGTTGGAAATACTATGAGAATTACCAAAATGTGATACAGAGACACAAAGTGAACAAATCCTATTGGAAAAATGGCACTGATAGATAGGGCAGGAAGATGGTGGCAGAGTAAGATTCTAGGCTCACTTGCCCCACTGACACAACTAGGTAACTGTCAAAGCATCCTAAATACCTCAGAAATTGACCTAAAGACTGACAGAACAAACTCCACAACTAAAGGGAGAGAAGAGGCCAATATTGAAGATGGAGCAAGAGACATAACTGGCTTGTGTAACAGAAGAAGCAGGAGACTTAGACAAAATGCCAACATGGAGGAATTTATCCCAAAATGAAAGAACAAAATAAGGCCACAGCAAGATCTAAGTAAAACAGATATAAGTAACATGCCTAACAGAGAATTTGAAGCAACAATCATAAGGATACCCACTGGGTTGAGAAAAGAATAGAAGACATAGTGAGACCCTTGCCACCCTTACCAGATAAAAGAGTTAAAAAAGAATCAATCAGAGATGAAGAATGCAATAAATGAAATTGGAAACAGGCTTGATGCAGTGAACAACAGGCTGGAAGAAGCAGAGAATGGGTTAATGACCTAGAAGACAAAGTAATGGAAAGCAAAGAAACTGAACAAAAGAGAAAGAAGAAGAAAAAGAGAAAGAATTATGCAACATGAGAATAGACTTGGGGAACTCAGTGATTCCAACAAAGGTAATAACATTTATATTATAGGAGTCCCAGAAGAAGAAAAGAGAAAAGGGGACAGAAAGTTTATTTCAAGAAATAAAAGCAGAAAACTTCCCTAATCTGGGGAAGGAAATAGACATCCAGATCCAGGAGGCACAGAGAAGTCTCATCAGAATCAACAAAAGTAGACCAACACCAACACATATTGTAATTAAATTTGCAAAATATAGTGATAAAGAATCTTAAAAGCAGCAAGACAAAAGAGGTTCTTAACTTATTAGGAAAAACCCATAAGGCTAGCTGGAGATTTTTCAACAGAAACTTGGTGAGCCAGAAGAGAGGGGCATGATATATTCAAAGTACTGGACGGGAAAAATCTGCAGCCAAGAATACTCCAGCAAGCAAGGCTATCATTCAGAATAGAAAAAGAGATAAAGTATTTCCGAGACATACAGAAACTAAAGGAGTTTGTGACCACTAAACAAGACGTACAAGAAATTTTTAAAGGGGACTCTGAGTGGGAAGCACAAACCAAAAGTGACAGTATAAAGTCAGGAAACACAAAAGCAGTAAAAATGAATATTTCTGTAAAAATCAGTCAAGAAACACACACAGAAAGGACATAAGGGGGCGCCTGGGGGGGCTCAGTCAGTTAAGCGGCTGCCTTTGGCTCAGGTCATGGTCTCAGGGTCCTGGGATTGAGCCCTGCGTGGGGCTCCCTGCTCAGCAGGGAGTCTTTCTTCCTCTTACTCTGTGTGTTCAATCTCTCTCACTCTCACTTTCTCTCAGATAAATAAATAAAATCTTAAAAAAAAAAAAGATAAGATATAATGACATATATTGGGGCACCTGGGTGGCTCAGTCAGTTAAGCATCTGCCTTCGGCTCAGGTCATGATCCCAGGGTCCTGGGATCGAGCCCCGCATCAGGCTCCCTGCTCAGTGGGAGGCCTGCTTCTCCCTCTCCCTCTGCCTGTAGCTCCATCTGCTTGTGCTCTCTCTCTGTGTCAAATAAATAAATAAATAAATCTTTAAAAAAAAAAAAAAGATATAATGACATATACCAAAAAGGGGTTAGGAGAGAAGAAAAGAATGAGTTCAAACTTGAACAAACCATCAACTTAATATAGATTGCTATTTGCAGAAGAGGTTATATACAAAGCAATGGTTTTGAATGACACACTGGATCAGATGTACTTAACAGATATATTCAGAATGTTCCATCCTGAAACAGCAGAATACACATTCTTTTCAAGGGTACAGGAAATAGTCTCCAGAATAGATCACATATTAGGTTACAAATACAAAATATAAATACAAAAATATTGCAATCATTCCATGCATCTTTTGTGACCACAATGCTATGAAACTAGAAGTCCGCAACAAGAAAAAAATCTGGAAAGACCACAAATACATGAAGGTTAAACAACATGCCACTAAACAATGATTGGGTCAAACAGAGAAATCAAAGAAGAAATTTAAAAAATACATGGATACAAATAAAATGAAAACACAATGGTCTAAAGCCTTTGGAATGCAGCAAAAGCAGTCCTGAGAGGGAAATATATAGCAATACAGGCCTACCTCAAGAAGCAAGAAATCTCAAACAATCTAACCTTACACCTAAAGGAGCTAGAAGAACAACAACAAATGGAGCCTAAAGCCAACAGAAGGAAGGAAATAATAAAGATTTGAGCTGAAATAAATGATATAGAAACTAAAAAAGCAATAGGACAGATCAATGAAACCAGGAACTGATTATTTGAAAATTTTAATAAAATTGATAAAGCCCAACCAGACTTCTCAAAAAGAAAAGAGAAAGGACCCAAATAAATAAAATCACAATGAGAGAGGAGAAATACCAACCAACACCACAGGAATAAAACTATTGTGAGAATATTACGAAAAATATTATGCCAATCAATTACACAACCTGGAAGAAATGAATAAATTCCTAGAAACATATAAATTACCAAAACTGAAACAGGAAGAAATAGAAAAGTTGAGCAGACATATAACCAGCAAATAAATTGAATCAGTAATCAAAAAATTCCCAATAAACAAAAGTTCAGGATCAGATGGCTTCATAGGTGAATTCTACCAAACATTTAAAGAAGAGTTAATACTTATTCTTCTCAACCTATTTCAAAAAATAGAAAAGGAAGGAAGACTTCCAAATTCATTCTATGGGGCCAGCATTGTCCTGATACCCAAACCAGATAAAGACACAATTAATAAAAGAGAACTACAGGCTAATATCCCTGATGAACACAGATACAAAAATTCTCAATAAAATATTATCAAACCAAATCCAACAAAACATTAAAAAAACCACTTACCACAATCAAGTAGAAGTTCTTCCTGGTTTGCAAGGGTGGTTCAATATTTGCAAATCAATCAACATGATACATCCCAATAATAAGAGAGGATAAGAATCAAACGATCCTTTCAATAAATACAGAAAAAGCATTTGACAAAGTACAACATCCATTCATGATAAAACCCCTTAACAAAGTCCAGTTAGAGGGAACATACCTCAACATAATGAAGGCCATATACAAAAAACCCACAGCTAATATCATCCTTAGTGGGGAAAAACAGAGTTTTTCCTCTGTGCTCAGGAACAAGAGAGGAATGTCCATTCTCACCACTGTTACTTAACATAGTAATGGAAGTTCTAGCCATAGCAACCAGACAAAAAAAAAAAAACCATCCAAATGAGCAAGGAAGAAGTAAAACTTACAGTATTTGCAGATGACATGAAACTATACATAGAAAAGCCAAAAAAAAAAAAAAAAAGCTAGAACTGATAAACAAATTCATTAAACTTGCAGGATACAAAATCAACATACAGAATCTTTTGCATTTCTATACACCAATAATGAAGCAGCAGAACGAGAAATTAAGGATTCAATCCCATTTACAATTGCACCAAAACCCATAAGATACCTAGGAATAAATCTAACCAAAGAGGTGAGAGACCTATCCTCTGAAAACTATAAAACACTGATGAAAGAAATTGAAGATGACACAAAGAAATGGAAAGACATTTCATGCTCTGGATTGGAAGAATAAATATTGTTAAAATATTTATACTACCTAAAGCAATCTACACATTTAATGCAATCCCTATCAAAATACCATTGACATTTTTTACAGAGCTAGAACAAATAATCCTAAAATTTGCATGGATCCACAAAAGACTCCAAATAGCCAAAGCAATTTTGAAAAAAGAAAAACAAACCTGGAGGCATCACAATTCCAGACTTCAAGTTCTATTACAAAACTGTAATAATCAAAACAGTAAGGTACTAGAGCAAAAATAGATCAGTGGAAGAGAATAGAATGGAACCCACAACCATATGGTTAATTAGTATCAATTAATATCTTTGACAAAGCAGGAAAGTATCGATGGGGAAAAAGTCATTCAACAAATGGTGCTGGGAAAACTAGACAGCAACGTGAAAAATAATGAATCTGGACCACTTTCTTGCACTATACACACAAAAAAATCAAAATGGATTAAAGATCTAAATGTGAGACCTGAAAACATATAAGTCCTTGAAGAGAACACAGGCAGTAACTTCTTTGACATTGGCCATAGCAAATTCCTCTCAATATGTCTCTGGAGGCACGGGAAACAAAATAAAAAATAAGCTATCAGGACTACATCAAAATAAAATCCTTCTGCACAGTGAAGGAAATAATCAAAACTAAAAGGCAACCGATAGAAAGGGAGAAGATATTTGCAAATGACATATCTGATAAGGGGTTTGTATCCAAAATATATAAAGAACTTAAAAATTCAATACCCCAAAAATGAATGATCCGATTAAAAATGGGCTGAAGACATGAATAGACATTTTTCCAAAGAAGACATACACTAATAAGATGCTTGAAAAGATGCTCAGCATCACTTATCATCAGGGAAATGCAATCCAAAACAATGAGATATCACCTCCCACCTGTCAGAATGCCTAAAATCAGCAACACAAGAAACAACAGGTATTGGTGAGGATGTGGAGAAAGGGGAACTATGACACTGTTGGTGGGAATGCAAATTGGTGCAGCCACTCTGGAAAACAGTATGGAAGTCCTTCAAAAAGTTAAAAATATAACTACCCTATGATTCAGCAAGGACACCACTAGGTATTTACTCAAAGTGTACAAAAATACTAATTCAAAGGGATACATGCACCCCAATGTTTATAGCAGCCTTATCTACAATAGCCAAATTATGGAAGCAGCCCACATGTCCATCAATTGATGAATGGATAAAGAAGTAGATATATACAATGGAATATTACTGAACCAGAAAGAAGAATGAAATCTTGCCATTTGCAAAGACATTGCAAGGACATGGATGGAGCTAAAGAGTACTATACTAAGTGAAAGAAATCAGTCAGAGAAAGACAAATACCATATGATTTCACTCATATGTGGAATTTAAGAAACAAATGATCAAAAGCAAAAAAAAAAATAAATAAATGGAGAAAGAAAGAGAGAGAGGCAAACCAAGAAACAGATTCTTAACTATAGAGAACAAACTGATGGTTACCAGAGAAATGGGTGGGTAGGGGGATGGGTTAAATAGGTGATGGGGATTAAGGAGTGCACTTGTAATGATCACATGGTGATGTATAGAATTGTTGAATCATTATATTGTATACCTGAAACTAATATTACACTGTATGTTAACTAACTGGAATTTAAGTAAAAACATAAATAAAAAACAAAAATGGCGCTGATAGACTTGCATGACAGAGTTGCCATAAACCTTCAATTTGTTAAAAAAACACAGTATCGGGCACCTGGGTGGCTCAGTTGGTTAAGCGACTGCCTTCGGCTCAGGTCATGATCCTGGAGTCCTGGGATCGAGTCCCACATCATGCTCCCGGCTCAGCAGGGAGCTGCTTCTCCCTCTGACCCTATCCCCTCTCATGCTGTTTCTCTCTCTCTCTCTCTCTCTCAAATAAATAAATAAATAAAATCTTTAAAAAAAAAAACACAGTATCTGTGAAGTGCAATGAAATGAGGTATGCTTATATTTAGTAAGATTTTGTGATTTTGTTGTGTTAATACTGATATTTCAAACTTATTTTAGACTTTTTATGGTTAAGAGTATTTCAAATGTATAATATTCTTTTTAAGTTTTTAAAGCAGTTATAAATCTAAACATAATTGATTTAATTAAAGATTTTCATTCTTCATCCATATACAGAGCTTTTAAGTAAATAAAAGCAAATTAATTTTTCCACGTTTCATTTTTCTAAGAACATATTTTTGTGACATTTTACCATGAAAGAATTTTAGTGAGAGGCAGTGCTTCCAGCTTATGTAAATTTCTAAACTCTATTATGTTTGTGACCCATTTTACTTTATATAATTTGATAAATACTCAAATATATAAGATAGAATTTTTAATGAAACTTTAAACAGAGAAAACTTTTCTTCAAATTAAGGGTGGATTCAAGTACTTAGCTATAAAAGAACATGTGGAAAGTATTCTTTTGAACACTGACTTGGCTCTTTTAGCTTTGATCTGTGGAGAGAATTTTTTTTTCTTTTGTAATTTAATTGCAATAGAAGCCACAGTTTTCAGTGATGTGAAGTGTCAAAATGGAAAAGAACAATTGTTTTGAAAGTGGATGCAGGGGCGCCTGGGTGGCTCAGTCGTTAAGCGTCTGCCTTCGGCTCAGGTCATGATCCCAGGGTCCTGGGATCGGCCCCGCATCCGGCTCCCTGCTCCGCGGGAAGCCTGCTTCTCCCTCTCCCCCTCCCCCTGCTTGTGTTCCCTCTCTCGCTGTGTCTCTCTCTGTCAAATAAATAAAATCTTAAAAAAAAAAAAAAAAAAAGAAAAAAGTGGATGCGAAAGTCCGATAACTTTCAACCATAGAAATAAAAACATCTCACTCCCTAGGAATTCAGTTTGCTGAACTTTTTTATTTTATTTTTTAAAAGATTTTTTATTTTTTATTTGACGGAGAGAGTACAAGCTGGGGGCGGGGGGGGGGGGAGCGGCAGGCAGAGGGAGAGGGTGAAGCAGGCTGTCCACTGAGCAGGGAGCCTGATGTGGGGCTCAATCCCAGGACCCCGGGATCATGACCCAAGCCCAAGGCAGACGCTTAACCATCTGAGCCACCCAGGTGCCTCCAGTTTGCTGATTTTTAAACATGAACTTTCTCCTGTGGCGGGAGATGATTTTCTACAAACTGGGACAATTTAATAACCTAGTTGGTTATTCCTGCCTTCATTATGAGGCAGTTGTTAGAGTCGGATTCCACTGCTGCTTTTACTGATGTGTTTCAAAAACCTTTGTCCTTCTTCTGAGACAAGGCTCTCTCTACTTGGTTTCTTTTATTCTCATGGCCTTTAGATCTTAACACTGTCCACTCACTCCTGATTGACAGGTATCAGAGGCTCTGGCAAGGCTGTTGGTCCCTAAGGCCATCAAACTTTCATTCAACCTTCCAGTGTCATGGCTAAATCCCAAAAAAGTTCTCCATTTCTATTAACTTAGCTGGAGATCATGTTGTCCTTCTGTAGTACTTGGATCTTTTATTCTGTAAGTGGCTGTATCTTTAATATAATCAAAATGTGTTTTAATAAAACTAGCTTCAATATAGATTTTGTTTCAAATTTTTCTTACCAAAATTTACATGTTGGTCAAAGCTAAAACATAACAAATAGCAAATTTATTAGGAAAATAAGCATAATTATAAGATTAGTTGGTTTACACTATAATTCTTCATTACATTGGTCTTTGATGTTGCCCAGGATTATACAGTGTGCCTAGGGATAAAATAGAACATATAAATGCTAATGATTTTTTTAGATAAAATGTGTTTTATGTAAATATTCATAAATAGATGAATGAGGATGACTAATTACAATACTTTTTCAAATGTGTTCTTAAAAATGAATATAACTTTGGGTGATCATCAAAATTATAAAATTCATTGATGGATCTCAGTTGGATATTGGTTATCTCTGTGGTACCTTCAATAGGTGAACCAAGAATAATTCTCAGTATTAGAGGTTCAAGTAATCTTTGGTATCCATATTATAGTGCTTCCATTTGCTATAAATGCAAAGGAAATAGGTTGGTTTTCTTTTGGAAATTAACCTATAATTTAAATATCCATTGGAAAATACCCTATAACTGCTAGTATAAGACTTTTCTGATAAATGTTTCTGTAGCATGAGGCATTAAGCCTGAAAGTCTAAAACATTTAATTCAAAGAATAGTAATCAAGTACTTCTTCTGTACAAGGCACTCTTCCAATGCTTGGGTTACATCCAGAAACAGAATGAAGGTCCTGACTTCTTCACGCAGTTTTGTTTTGTTTTTTAAACTTTAAATGAGCCTTGATCTGCTCTCTTTTCTAAAATGGATTCAGGGCGCCTGGGTGGCTCAGTTGGTTAAGCGACTGCCTTCGGCTCAGGTCATGATCCTGGAGTCCCGGGATCAAGTCCCACATCAGGCTCCCTGCTCAGCAGGGAGTCTGCTTCTCCCTCTGACCCTCCCCCCTCTCATGTGCTCTCTCTCATTCTCTCTCTCTCAAATAAATAAATAAAATCTTTAAAAAAAAATAAAATAAATAAAATGGATTCAATATTTGGCCCAAACTTTTGATTTATATCCATGCAAATAGCCTCAAAGAGAAGGAATTTGGCCTGTTTGGTGGAAGACAGTCAGAGTAAAGTATTAGCAAAAGACCCTGAGATCTGAAGGGGTACGTGCACCCCGATGTTTATAGCAGCAATGTCCACAATAGCCAAACTGTGGAAAGAGCCAAGATGTCCATCGACAGATGAATGGATAAAGAAGATGTGGTATATATATACAGTGGAATATTATGCAGCCATCAAAAGGAATAAGATCTTGCCATTTGCAACAACGTGGATGGAACTGGAGGGTATTATGCTGAGTGAAATAAGTCAATCAGAGAAAGACATGTATCATATAACCTCACTGATATGAGGAATTCTTAATCGCAGGAAACAAACTGAGGGTTGCTGGAGTGGGGGGTGGGGTGGGAGGGATGGGGTGACTGGGTGATAGACACTGGGGAGGGTATGTGCTCTGGTAAGTGCTGTGAAGTGTGCAAGACTGTTGAATCTCAGATCTGTACCTCTGAAACAAATAATGCAATATATGTTAAGAAAAAAAAAAGATAGCAGGAGGGGAAGAATAAAGGGAAATCGGAGGGATAGACAAACCATGAGAAACGATGGACTCTGAAAAACAAACTGAGGGTTCTAGAGGGGAGGGGGGAGGATGGGTTAGCCTGGTGATGGGTATTGAGGAGGGCACGTTCTGCATGGAGCACTGGGTGTTATGCACAAACAATGAATCATGGAACACTACATCTAAAACTAATGATGTAATGTATGGGGATTAACATAACAATAAAAAATTAAAAAAAAAAGACCCTGAACTTCTTACCAATAAGTGCAGCAGAAGATTAAAACCATAAAATTATGTTTTCTGTGCTTTTCCTTAATTAATTTAAAAATTTTTAAAAATTATTTGTTTGACAGAGAGAGAGACAGTGAGAGAGGAACACAAGCAGGGGGACTGGGAGAGGGAGAAGCAGGCCTCCCACTGAGCAGGGAGCCTGATGCAGGGCTCGATCCCAGGACCCTGGGATCACAACCTGAGCCAAAAGCAGACGCTTAACAATGCCCCTCCTTAATTAATTTTTAAAACAATATTCAAACCTTCCTAAACACTAGAGAAAAATATTCAAATTATATTTTAAGTGTTGTGAATATCAGGATAAGTCACATGATATTTTCAGGATATTAGTATAGTATGGACTCATGTACAAACACTAAGAATGGAAATACTTTTTAGAAGTAGGTTGATATATAGTTTCAATAAAGCATGGGACTGAGAAATCTGATATTTTAATTAGAAATTAATTTTGAAATTTTAACTCATTTAATATGAAATCTCATATAGTTTAAGTCAGGGGAAGTTTTCAATAGAATTTTATCAGGGTATTTAAGAAGAAAAATATCTTAACTCTTGACTGTTTGACAGCCAAAAAGTGGGAGAAAAAGAAAATATATCCTGGACTAGTAAATGTTTTATCGTCCTCATTTCTAACTTCTGAGGTCCTCTCTTCACCTGAGACCACTGATAACCCTACCCCAATCTTCTCATTCATCATTAGGACCAGTTTTGAAAATAGAAGTATATATTTAAAACAATTCAGTGAGTCACACATTGTAGAACTTGCCCTGATACTATCGTCCATTAGATTGTAGGCCTTCTGACAGCAAGTACAGGTTTTTATTATTTTATTATTTTATTTTAAAAAATATTTTATTTATTCATTTATTGAGAATGAGAGAGAGAACACAAGCAGGGGAAAGGGCAAAGGGAGAGGGAGAGAGAGAATCTTAAACAGACTCCATGCTCAGTGCAGAGCCCGACCCGGGGCTTGATCCCACAGCCCTGAGATCTTGACCTGAGCCAAAATCAAGAGATGGATGCTTAACCAACTGAGCCACCCAGGAGCCCCCAGGTTTTTATTATTTATCACCCTAACAGTTTTCACAGTCTGTCATATGATAGGCAATGACAATATTTTGATGGGTGAATAATCTACTTTTGTGCTGTCATTTCCTGCCATTACTCAAGAGGAAGTATTATAGAGTGGCAAGGTATTAGAAACCAGAGTTTGAGGTTAAAGCATGCCGGTGTCTGTTTCTGTCATGATTCTCTATGTCTCTGCATTTGTTGTTTAGAGCCCATCTAAAGACAGATTGTCAAAATGAATAAAAACAATCATGACTCAACTGTATGTTGCTTATGAAAATCTCAATTCAAATTCAACAGCATGAATAGTTGAAATAATGGAAACATGTACACTATGAAAACATTAATTTAAAAAATAGGAAAGCAAGAGTGGCTATATTAATATCTGATGGGGTATATTTCAGAGCAAAAAAAATTCTAGATACAATCGAATGCTTTCTAATTTCAACTGCATCTTTCACCTGAAATAAAAGCATACTTTCTATCCCTTTGTCCACCTTGAGAACATTTATGTTTTCATTGTCACAAGATCCCATGTCCCTGGTGTTTTATTTTTGAAGATAATGCTGGCATTCCTCTGAAGACATACAAATTTCCCCTCTGATTTTTTTTCCATGTGTATACCATCATTATAGACTTGTCTTTATTTCTGTCATCTTAACACCATATATCTACTTTTTATATGATATTGACAGTAGTTCAGAATGGTATCTATATATCGTTGTGCCACCAACAGTCATTATAGTGTCACAATTGATAAATATTTACTTAATCACTTAAAAGCTAGATATATTATTGAAGTAAAGAAGCATTCATTGTTTTGGTAAAGGAGCATGTGTGCATAGAAATCAAATCCATACTTAGGCAATCTTGGTTTTTATTTTGTTGAGGTCATCTGTTATTTAAAGCTACCCAAGATGTTTTGCATACTCTGTCTACATCTTGATAATTTTCCACACTATGAGCCTTACCTTCTCAAACAGAATTGGAGAGACTATATTCACAGGATCCCTTTCAAGTAGAACGTGTTCATTTAATCAAAGTCACTCCAATGAAGGACAACCAAGCATTCTTAGTTATAGAAATAATCAACACCTAAAAGGAAGTCAGTCTTTTGGCAACCACTGTGTTAGAGTGTCCTGTGGCAATAATAGAATTTCTGATGCCAATCATTGAATGCCATAGGAGCCAACTGATAATGGCAATGAGGTTTAGGAACAGAAATCCCTGTGTTATGTGGGGCATTGCTGCTTCTTCTGTCTGGCTTGTTGACCTTACCAGAGATTCTGGAAGCTGCCAAGCATCCTTTAATGAATTTTGTTCCTGATTAAGTAACTCTGAGAGGATTGCATTGTTTGCACTCAGGAGTCCTGACCACGAATCACTCTGATGTTAACAACATGTGTTTGTTCTTAGTTATTTTTGATGGTAAAGACAATAAACTATAAACTTTTACAGAAATCATCAATTTTTAGCCCATATGCTGTAATAGGAAAGTCAGCCTACCTGAGATAATCTGCTTTTGGTGGGATGTACTGTATGATTGTCTCATGACTCATATATTTGCTTTGGGTACAAAGTTTGCATCAAAGAATTTGCCAGCAGTTCAGGCAGAGAGGGGTGACTATATATAGTTCACTTTCTAGAAAAATTCATTTGTCTTAGACTAAAAATAAAGAGAGATTCCTGCTAAGAGTATGAAGATGTAATGTTAATGCTCTGAGTCAGTCTGGAGGTTTGAATAGTGTAAGTGCTCAGGTGAGGTCTGCTCCTGTTTCTAATATTTGTGACAAATGCACATGAAGATGGCATTTCTTGTCAGCTTGTTCCCCATAAGCAGCTGTAGATTTATAGGTGCCTAGGCAATTGGAGTAGAAAAATATAGCAAATAGAACAAATATTTATCTTTATTTAATAAATAAAATTCCATAAATATACATATTAGTGACATGAGTATTGGCTACAGTTTTTATTTCTATATCAATAGCTTTTTGTAACTCTCTGCCATCCAAATTTTACAACCAGCTCAGTATAGCAAAAACTGATTGGAAATATCCTAAGTATGACAAAGTACATAGTGAACTATGTAAAGATGAAAAAGACAGTTGGGAAACAAAAGGAAAGAACGAGAGAACTCATATTTTATCATATACGTGGTGCTATGGACTCTGCAGAAATTTTCACCCATGTTAACAAACTTACTGCTCATAGTAGCCTTTTAAATGAGCTTTCAGGAAAGCTCAGTGATTTGTCTACAGTCATATAAATAGTGGATTATGTTGTGGTTTAATGAAGGAACAGAGATTCAGTTTATGTTTAGTTGATTTCCAAAACTTAGCCCTTTTATTCTCATAAGTAGTTTTTACTCTTTCGTTCATAACTATGAAGTGTATTATAGAGTATCATATGATTTTAATTAGATTTTAACATTTATGTAATATTAAAATGCTATAAGTTAAATAGCATGCTATGGTGAGTATGTTATTAATAATACAAACAGATATATATACATATTTGAAAATTCATATATGCAAGCAATGTTCTATTCAGTTATATAGACAGTATTCGATATTCATCTGAATTTATGGATAATTGTAGTAATTCAGTTGCCCTGAAATCCAATGAATTTGTTAGAAACCACTGTTTCACACTCTGAGATAAAATTATTAATTCAAGGTAGAGCAACTATCTGCATTTTTATAATATGCTCCTCAGAAGAGTAGTTAACAATAATAATAATTTATCTTAGCTGAAACAAAGATATTTGTGCTAAGATAAACTTGTGAAATTATGAGTTAACCAAAGTTTAACTGCAGGACTCCCCAGAAGCTGTATTTTGCTAAAATTCATATGAATCTCCAAGAAGACCATATAAAATAATGTGCTCTCTGAAATTATACTACATAACATTTTCCTCCCATGATACATAAAAAAGACCAAAATTCAATGGAATGTATTTTGGAAAATATTTTTACCTATTATTCTGACATCACTGGACAACTGACTGATCAGTTACAGGGCAAATATTTGGGAGATCACTGCCATAATCCAGGGAGAGTTTATGAGGTTATTGCTAAAAAGGAACAGGAAGCCTAACACAGTGACAGGCTATAAAATATAAGTTAGAAGGGCAACTGACACTACTTAGAGACAGACAAAAACATCTATACATATAAAAATAATAATAGCTATCATTTGTTGATAATTTACATGCTTTCCACTAAATATTTCCCATGGTTGGCTTATTTAGTCATTATCCTGTAACCCCATTTACAGATGAAATCTTTAAATCCATGTACATAGAATACCTTGAAGAAATGAGTTATGGGTATAAGAAGTAAAAGCCTTATTTTATAACACTGTAATGTGTTCTATATAAATATACAGTCATTCAAAATACTTATGTATTAAAAATACTTAATTCATCCAATATAATGTAACTATGATCCTATCTGGTTTCAAAGGCTGTTTAAATCCCTTACAGGTAAAATTACTTCAGTTACTGAATTATGGGGCACCTGGGTGGCTCAGTTGGTTGGGTGTCCAACTCTTGATTTCGTCTCAGGTTGTGATTAGGGTTAAGGTTGTGGGATCGAACCCTGCATTGGGCTCTGTGCTGAGCGTGGAGCCTGCTTGAGATTTTCTCTTTCTCCCTCTCCCTCTGCCGCTTCCCTCTCTAAAAAAAAAAAAAAAAAAAAAAAAAAGAACATATTAAGCACCCCTGTTGACTCTTTTGTGCTTCCTTCCAGTCACTCAAGCCCCAGGGAAAACCTCTCTTCTTCTAATGGCATAGAATAGTTTTGCCAAATTTTTTGTTACAAAAATGAAATCATGTATTTTGTGTTCTTTGGTGCCTGAATTCTTTTCCTCAATATTATATTTGCAAAATACATCCACATGGTATTGCATAGTTGTAGATCATTCGTTGCCTTTGTTGTATACAATTCCACTGTATAAATATATTATAATTACTTATTATTGTATTGCTGATGATGGACATTTGGGGCTATTATGAATAGTTCTGCTAAGAAAATCATGACATATGTGTTTTGGAGAAATATGTATTTATATTGGAGGATAGAAAACTAAGTCATAGAGTATGCCCATGTCCCATTGTAGTACATAGAGCCAATCATTCTGCAAAAGTGAATGTACCAGTTCATATCCTTTGTACCACATCTAAGGGTTCTGTTTGAACCATACTCACCAGAACTTGCTGTCTTTGATATTTCTAATCTAATATTTGGTATGTGATGGTAAAATGTTTGGGTTTAATTTCAATGTTTATAATGGCTAATGGTATTGCCCAACTTTTTGATGCCTAGTAATTACTTAGATATGACTTATGTAAAGTGTTTGTTCTTGTGTTCTGTCAAATTTTCTATTGGTTGTTTTTTTTTTTTTTTTTTTTAAAGATTTTATTTATTTGACAGTGAGAGGGAACACAAGCAGGGGGAGTGGGAGAGGGAGAAGCAGGCTTCCCACGGAGCAGAGAGCCCGATGTGGGGCTCGATCCCAGGACCTGGGATCATGACCTGAGCCGAAGGCAGACGCTTAACGACTGAGCCACCCAGGCGCCCCGGTTGTTTGTTTTTAAGATAGGTTTGAAAACGTGATATTAACAAGTTAACCTGCAAAACAAATTTGATAATAACAAATTTATAGATATCTATGGAATTTTTGAGCAACTCCATATTGCAAAATTATGTTTGATGTTTGAAAAAATATATTCCATAGTCCGAAGAATGGGATTTGTCCTTTTAAGGATGAAGTTTGGATTGAAAGTATAATGAAAACTAAAAAAAAAAAAATAGATATAGCAATATATATTACCAAGGCCCTTCTACCATCTGAGATGAAATGAATCTGCTGATGATTTACACAATATTCTATTATTATTGAAAATAAGTAAACTCTGATTGAGTTTTAAAAAAATAAGTCAATATGCAACTTACTGTTACTTGCAGCATTCATCTTGAATCTCCATAAACGTGATATATGTATATTGGTTTTAAATCAGGCAATGATTTAATCATCATTTTACTTTATTTTTTTAAGACTTTATTTTTTGGAGTAGTTTTTGGTTTACAGAAAAATGGAAAGTACAGAAATTCCCCATATACTCCTCAGACATAGATAGCCTCCCCTATTATGAAAATTCCCAACCAGAGTGGCACATATGTTACAACTGAAAAACCTACATTGACACCTCATTATCACCTAAATTCCATAATTTTTACGAAGAGTTCATTCTTGTTATAGTGTATTCTTTGGGTTTAGACAGAGGTACAATGACGTGTATCCATTATAGTATTATTATATAGATAATTTTCACTACCCTGAAAATCTTCTTCAACCTTTTGTTAACTAAGGTAGTACTTAACTGCCATTAAAGATGACCATAAACTATCTAAATTGGTCTAATCTGCAGTTTAAATATAATACTTTTATCTATTTAATCACCTTAAATATAACAGGTTGTAGGTGGAATTCACCTGTTACATAACATAAATAAATCATTTAAAAGTGTGTGTGTGTGTATATTTGTTATACATACAAAAGTTATGCAGGTGTACACAAATATAGTATCTGATAATAAGTTTTAACATTGCCTTCCAAAAGAAAAATATCACCAAAAATCCTTTGCTTTTAGAATAAAACAGTTGATAGCTATAATTTTAGTTGGGCAGAAAGTATTCACTTATAATAATTTCAGAATGCAATCCAGTGTTGATAAAAATAGAGAAATTATATAAAATATAACTGTCAAATACAAACTTGTTTTCAAAATATGTTATTTTTTCTGCCTTACTTTTGTGCTTGGATTAAAATTATAAAGGGCACATTTTTTTCCAGTGAAAGGAACACACACACACACACACACACACACACACTTTAACCGCATCATATGCTGACTTTCTCTTGCTAACATTGACATTTTATCAAGGTTGCTGTTAACATTTATCTTAAGCTAACAAATGACTTCTATGACTCTTGTTTGCTTGTAAAAATATTAAAATTAAACATGAAAGTGAAAGGACTTTCTTGTCTTCTCATATTTTGTCTGGTAAAAATGACACTGAAAGAATGTAGCTTAGAGACATTAATATAAATCGAATAATTCGGAAAGTATGATTCTAACACAACTTTGCAAAAGATTTCAAGTTCTCACACATTCAGATAAGTTTATTCTCTTCTGTATTTAAACAAATTTTTTTCAAAAATAATTATGGACCTTTTTAAAATTTTAATTCCAGTGTACTTAACATACAGTGTTTTTAATTTCAAGTATACAATTTAGTGATTCAGCAATTCCATATATTACTTAGTGTTCATTAGGATAAGTGCACTCTTAATCTTCTGCACCAAATTTACCCATCCGCCCACCGACCTCCCCTCTGGTAGCCATCTGTTTGTTCTCTATACTTAAGAGCCTGTTTTTTGGTTTGTCTCTCTCTTTTTTTCCCTTTGTTTCTTAAATTCCTTGTATGAGTGAAATCATATGGTATTTGTCTTTCTTTGACTGGTTTATTTTGCTTAGCATTAATACTCTCTAAGGTCCATCCACGTTGTTGCAAATGGCAAGATTTCATTCTTTTTTATGAAACATTTTTGATGCATTTTAGTTTCTTCTGAAATTTGAGAATGTGTCAGTTTTTTCTTCAGGTTATATTAACAACAAATATAAAAATATAACAAGTACAAAAAAATTTTTTCACTATCTTTAGGCAAGGTTGAAAATGAACTCTATTAGTAAATGACTAAATTTAGTAATATAAAAATGTAAGATTTTTTTTGGAGTTGTAACAACAAAGAAAGACACATGGTAGTTCCAGAAACAATGAAGACTGTATCAGGGATACAATAAGAAAATAAAAATAAATGGTACTAATATTTATATCATGTTTCATAATGAGGGGACCAATAGCTTTGAAACTACTTTAATAATAATGTTTTTCAGTTCCCCATATGTAGTTCAAAGCCTCTAAAAATACTATTTCATTTTGTTATCTTTAAACCTTATAAATAGTGCAATATAGTGGACTTGCAAAATTTATTTCATACTACAGTGCTGATGTGCTTGGAAAGCCCCAATGTGTGGGGGGGAGAAAAATAAGTTAATTCTGTTCTATAAGGTTAAAAAATTGGATGATACATTATTTATGGCAATCCTTTTAAATAGTGTTTAGTACCTATTAGATAAAATTGTGTGGTCACTTAGCATCTCTTGTCTCCTGATGTAATTTCATTGGCAAAGCCCTTGGAACCTATCAGCTGTCTGTGGTGGCCTTCTGACTGATTGTCCAAACTGGAATACTTTGACAGTAATAGGAGTTGATATTAATAATAATCACACCTAGGCAACAGGCATAACCGGGAACATGCTCCAAAATACCTAGCTCAGCCTCTCTTCCATTCTTGGTGAATGCAAACTCTACATCCTACCAAATTCTCCATCTGACTCACTACAATAACCCACTAGTTTTTGCTCAGCATTTTGCCATAATTATGTTAATATGAGCCATGTTGCTGGTACACTAGTTTTCAATTCTAAACCCTCAGGTTCTGAAAGGCTCATAACCTTTATACCTAAGCACATTGAGCTTTCCAAGGTTCTGTGATGATATCTGTGCACCAGATTATTGTGTGGAAGCTTTCTAAGTATCCACTTCCTTGGTTCTTCCTTAGCAGACAGTCACTATTTCTCCAGTCTCTGCCCTTACAGCATTTTGCGTGATATGACACAAATTCCCCCTCTTTTGAGCTAAAGACTGTGGAGGGAAGAAACAGGACTCACATTCAAACCTGATTCTCTCTCTCTCTCTCTCTCTCTCTTATTTTTTTCGTTCTCACTACTCAAATAGCACCTGGTCAGAAAAGGACTCAATCTCATTCTATCAAAAACAGGCATAGTGACACATGCAGGGGATGCCTACCCTCTACCCCACGGGAGGATATCCTTATTTGTTCTCCTTTTAGGTTCGTTATTGACATACTAATGGGAATGGTGGTAAAAAAAAATCAGAAAAGCGCCTCTCATGATAACCTGATAAACATGGTTACCCTCCCCTCTATGTAATTTTTCATATAAGAACATAAACATTATCTATTCCATATACATCCCTCTATAATGCATCTCAACAGTCCCATTCCTTCTATAATTTATCTTAATCTCCTCTCATGAGTTGGAAGTATTAGGCAGTTGGGCAAAAAAGAAAAGCACATTTATAATAAATAATCTTGTATTCATAATCACAATTTTTATTATTTATTATTTATTTATTTTTTAAGATTTTATTTATTTGACAGAGAGAGACACAGTGAGAGAGGGAACACAAGCAGGGGGAGTGGGAGAGCGAGAAGTAGGCTTCCCGCGGAGCAGGGAGCCCGATGCGGGGCTCGATCCCAGGACCCTGGGATCGTGACCTGAGCGGAAGGCAGACGCTTAACGACTGAGCCACCCAGGCGCCCCTACACAAAATATTTTAAAACATATTTTCTAATATATAAAAGGGATATAAGTTCCAAAATTTTACAAGTTACTGTTCCCCCATTGCATTATTTTAAGTGGAAATCCACATTCTAGTTGAATCAAAATTTTAAAAAAATAACAGACAATACAGTACTAGCAACTCTAGTTTTCAGTCTTGCCAAGAAATTCTGTCCTTGGTGACAGTGGGCAGCTCACATTATATAGAAGGAATTTTATAATCCGGTTTGCAACATGAAGTGTTCTTTATAAAGTAGCTAGCCTATTAGTAATTCCCACATTTATCTTGATGTGTAACTTGGTGACTTTCATGTTTCATATGAGGAATAGTTTCCTCATATCAAACAAATTAGATTGATATTTGAATCTAATTGGATATATTATTTTTCTATGTGTAATTGGATATATTATTTCCTGTAATATATTTATATGTATTATAGTATATTTCCACTAAGGCTTATTTTTTTTATATGCTAAGCATGTGGTCAAATTTTGGAAGCAATGTATTCTCATAGCAAAAATTACTGTTCTCTTGATATTCATAGAATGAAAAAGAAAAAATAAGAATAAAGCCATATACCTTTAAAAAATATTTGAAGGGATAAAAAATAACTGAAGTCATCCAACAAAATGGACCATGAGGTTATGGATATTTTTAGTCTATGTTCTACAAATATATTACAGAAATTAAGAAATTACCAATATTTGAAGATCACTAATTCAATAATAATTACCCTCTTGAGAAGCATATTGTCTTTAGATACATTTTAATGTGTTTGATTAATTAGTCTTCACTTACACAAGAGAATGACTACAATTATAATGTTAAACATGTTATAAAATTGTCTGAATATGTGTATATATGAATTTTATTATAAAAATGAAATACCCAAGTGTGATTATCCTATAAAGGAAACCTGTAAAGCAATCTTAAAAGAAATACGGGGGTTTCATATAACCAGGTCTATGTATTTAGGTATTTAGTATTTAGACTAGAATTATGCTAATATATAGGAAAATAAGATCAGTATATTTATGTCTATATCTGCATTTATATGTCTGTATCTATATCTACAAACACACAAGCATATATATTTATACTTTGCTATCTATATCTATACACACATACACACACACACATCTTGCTTTGAAATTGTTTTTCCTTTTAATTGACCAGATCTATTACTAAGACAACACAGCAATCAAACAAGTATTCCAAATTGACATATATTACTAGAAACTTGAGAAATATGATTCAGAAACTGGAGTCTGTACAACATTATCACAAGCTTAGCTCATTGATAGAATGGCGATGTCTTCCTTTGAGCTCAGTAATTAACCTTCTCATACCAATGTAATGTAAGAGACGACATTTTTGTGTTGTATATAAGTAACTTCTAGACTTTTGTCTCTTTTACTTAACCACAAAAGTACTACATTTCCTAGTAACATCACAAAATAGTCACATTTAAAAATAAAGAATGAAATGATTTTTATAATTTTCTATCAGTTTATGCAGATGTTATTTTTTGTTGTACTTTTTTTCTTCTAGAAAATCTCTGGAGTGATTATCTTGTAACTATATATAATTTGGAACAATTCTACATTTTATTTTGTTTAATAAATTTCTTACAGAAACTTGTATTGGTGATATAATATTCTACACATAGTAAAATTCAGTCATTACATGTGATCAGTGACAGTATCCTTTAAAATATGTATGAGATATTTGCTTTAGTCATTTCATCAAATTAAAGTCAAATTAACATTTTATGGATGAATTAATACTCCAGTGTAATTTCTCTTGGTAGGTGATTGATGCAAATAGCAACTACCTGGAATACAAATATTTCATATTTTTAAACTCTGAGTATGATGTATTTACAAAACAAAAATAATTTTTCTCTGTGTGCTTTTGCAATATCCTATGGAACCACATAAATTCAGGACCTTGAGATTGTCTCATTGCAATTTTTTTTAAAATTAGGCTTTATGAGTTTTGAAGTGAGGATACATTTCCATATGTCTGGATAAATAATCTCCCGTACACAAAAGTCAAATTGTAACTTATTTTCAATTGAAACCACAGAGTATGAACTATGAAGGACAAGATAGATACTTTTGTGATTTTGCAGACAAAAAAGTTTTTTAAAATGCTATATTGACATTTGGGCTGCATTGAAGTATTTGAGGAATTCTGTATGAAGGAGAAGGTTGTATCTGCTTGTTCTCATAGAGTGTAGAAGGAAGAATCAGGACTAGCATGCAGAGATAAAAGGAGATGTATTTGTCTTGCAAATGATGATGAATTTCCAGTAATTAGTAGGAGGCAGAGATCTTGTGCCCATTATTCCTGAGAGTAAATTAATTATCCCTGCCTTGTGTCAGAGTTTGCACCAAAGATCTTTGCAGAAAACTCCTGCTTATAGGATTATGTTAACAGCATCAGAAACACTAAAGTTAAGGATGTCTTGTGGGTAAGAGAGGAGGCTAGCACAAACAGGGAACTCTAGGTGTGTGGTGCCCTTGAAATACTCTGGTGCTGTATTCTGGCACTCTGATTGCATGGCTTCAGAAACCTGACTTTGATGGCAGCGATAAATTTGCCAGATTTAACATTCAATGCAGACAGATAGATTTCCTCCCATTTACTTTGAGCCCTAATAGACGTATCTGTAATTATGCTAATGTGGAAAAGTACAAAATGGTGCTTTGAGGACAAACACGCTAACTGAGGCATTTTTATTATTATTATTGTCATTAGGCTTGAAATATGTTTCTTCTTGGACACATGATCACACAGGGAAGAGTGAAATTAAATGAGAACCAATTATGTATTTTCCTTTTTAAATGGAGGTCTCTGTATTTCCATCTCAAATTTAATTCGAGGAATGTCTCGGAAGTCATAGTCAAGATCCTCTGAAGTTAGAAAGGAAACTTTCGTTTGGAGATTGTAAATGGGGAAACGGATCTTCTTCTAGCTGAGGTGATCATGTCAAATTAAATACTTCATTTTATGCGAGAAGCAAATGGAGTGGTGACGACGGAAGAGGCACTTAGCCGGCCAGATCAGCGGAAGCAGTATATTAGTTGTCACAGCCAGCTTGTCCTCAGATCACGTATGTCAAAGGGTGTCTCCATAATTTTAGCTGTTGGGCTCACCACTACCTCTGGCAAATTAAATCAAATAGTATCCCTCTCTCAGTGTATTCATTTTGAGCCAATATAACAGTTGGCAGAGATAAGAGGGATGGATTCCACAGGGTCCCATTATAGAAGTATCATTAAATGAAAATAATTAAGTACTTTCAGTATCATGCTATGTACCGTCTCACTTGACTGTTTGCTGATATATTGGGAACTGAGTGTTAGGGTAATTGAGATTATATTTCAAATGAAATGGTTTATTTGGAACCATGAAGTAATTCAATTAAAAAGTTTATTTCAAATATATGTTTTCTTTGCATGGGGCTCATTTGTCATCTTGCACTGTGATTTTGTAAAGGAGAGGTAATAAATATCTTGAGCCTCAAGGACCATTATGCTTGGTTTATTTCTCCCCACCTGAAAGTCCAAAGTGTATATTTTAAACTGTGAGTTGTAATAGTGCCAATATAATTAAAATTACCTACAGTATCCTGATATTCAAGAGAAACCAATGTTTTCTAGAATTTTGTAGGAAAATAAATGAGAGGCTATTATTAGAAAACAAGTGAGCATATGAATATTCATACATCCACACTATGTATGTGTATTATTTATTCACACATAGTATTTCCTTGTTTTAATGGGTGTTTGCTCAAATGGGAGTCAATAAATGATGACATCAATGATTATTATCATTATTGTTATTTCATTGCAGTTTTAGATAATAAATGGAATTTAATACTTATCTACTGAACAGACAGGTGGGAAAATTGAAGAGCGAAAATTTAATTAGGTTTATTAAGAAGAAACAGCTAATTAATAGTAATATGTAAGCCAGAACATAATTCTTCCGATTCTGTCCTCTGTGATTTTTTTTACTGTATCATACCATTCAAATTCTAAGTTCATTCCATAGATTAATTATGAATTATCTCACCAAACATCATAAGTTCCCTCTGGCTGTATTTGATGTATTGTATGATCTTTAATTTCCCCTAATCATGTACTAGAGGACCACACATGAATACATGCCAGATTCACATCTCTGACAGACACTATTTATTTGCTCCATGTTCATAATATCTTTCTTTACAAAGAGAACACTGGTATTATTAATCCTGGCATTCAGCCCAAATTTTAAAAGCCTGTCATTTATCCTAGAGCTGCCCCTTTTTCTTTCCTGTGCCTCTGTATGAGAAAATAACTTTAGAAAGAAGGAAGATCAGGGCACCTGAGTGGCTCAGTCGGTTAGGCATCTGACACCTGATTTTGGCTCAGGTCATGATCTCAGGGTCGTGAGATCGAGCCCTGTGTCGGACTCCATGCTGGGCATGGAGCCTGCTTAAGATTCTCATTCCTTTCTCTCTCCCTGCCCCTCCCCTCCCCCAAAAAGGAAGATTAACAATGGAAGGAGGAAAGGGAGATGAAGGAGGACAATGAGAGCAATGCCATGTCATTCTCCAGTTGAACATCTACTTAGGCAATGGTTTGATGATTAATCTTTATGCCTGAATTAGCTGTATTAACAACCACCACCACATCACCTACAAAAATATAGGGAGAGATGACAGGACTGAGACAGAGTTCAAAAATAAGCAGCCACATTTCCATGTTTTGTTATGTTCAAGGAGACACTATCAGTATTTGTTCAACGTAAGCTACCCTACTTACCATGCTTACTCAAAAAAAAAAAATGTATATATATATATATTGCTATTTTAAGGGATCAGAAGAGCAAGTGAGTTTGGTGAGGGCCTCAGAGGAAGGAAATGAATAAGGAGATACAAAGGTAAGCAGAGAGTTCAGGAAACTGGAGACAGTAACCCCACTGAACTGTCTAAAAAAAATTTGGTTTCCCCATGAGGGAGTCAGCATTTAAGCTGTTTTGAGCCACACCAAGTACCCTGATCAGACACTGTTGGCCTGAGAATTAGTAACACTGAAGAAAGAACACCATTAAATGGCCAATTAGGTGAAGAGCCACATAAAATTCTGCTCTTTGCAGTCAGAAAATTAAGTTTTGGAGAGGGGATGGAGAGAAGGTAACTTGGAACCAGATAGTAACCCTAAGTTTCCCAACACCAGCCCTCAGCGATCCAGGTCAGGCCTTCACAGAGGAATGAGAGGAGCATGTGAGCTTCAAGTGAAGATGGAAGTGGAACCGTGCTTGAAAAACACAGGATGGCTGGCAAGATACCGAATCGGTTCATGGTACCACTAAGGGCTTAGACAGAGATTCGGCATGGCATATGCAGAAGCAGTGACAAAAGAAAAGTGAAAACTCTCCAGGGATGATTTACCAAGTTGAAACAGAGGCATAAAAACATATTAAGAAGTTAATTAAGAAAAATGGTCTGGTAATGTTACACTTCCTCACTTCCTCATAGAGAAATTCAATTAAAATGCCATGTATAAATGACTAATAATTATTTTGATCCAAAGACTTTAGGAAATAGGAGTAAGGAGAAAGAGAGTGAGAGAGAGAGAGAGAGAGTGAACGAGAGCACACAGAAACTGTCATAGACCACAGGAAACAAAGTTAGACACGATGACTAAAGGCAATGTCATATACTCTATTTCATTCTTGAAGCAAAACAAGACATTAATGGAAAATTGGATGAAATCTGAAGGAAGTCTCGAATTTAGTTAATAATAGTAATACACTAATGCTTATTTTTTACTTTTGATTATTGTACCGCAGTATGTAAGATGTCAGCAGCATGGGGAAATGAGTGAGAAGATGCCAAAAGTTTCTGTAATATCTTTGCAATTTTCTTATAAGCTTAAAGTTGTTCGAGAGTTTTTTTTTAAGTTTACTTAAAAAAAAAGGTTAAAAAATGAGTAAAGGATATACAGACGATTTACAGGAAGATAAAAAACATAAAGAAAAGAAGATGAAATTCATGAACAGAAAATATCATGGTAGAATTCAGGTAAAACAAACTTAAAAACTCTATGAAATGTTTATAATTACAATAATAGAAAAATGCATTTCAAATGATACCTCTCCTTCTGCTAACCCCAAGTTAGGGACACTCTACAAAACACCTGAGGAGTACTTTTGAGAAGGATCAAACATAGATGAGATCCCAGAACAGTAAACAATACATTAAGTGAAAACTTAGGGAATATTGATAATAATGGACCAGTTAATAATCATGTATCAATATTGGTTCAGTAGTTCTGACAAATTACCATAGTAATATATGATTCTAACAATAAGGAAATCTGGGTGCAAGGTATATGGGAACTCTGTATTATCTTTGCAACTTTTTTGTCAATATAAACTATTCAAAAATAAGTTTATTTGTGTTTGTATATACACATTTTTGGTGGAAGAGACCATAAACATACACACATCACATGTACATACATACATACATAGGAATATATTAAACATAATAATTGAAAAAGAGCTAGAAGGAAACAAACTAAATTGTTAACCTATTTATCTCTTGGGACTAGAATTATGAATTATTGTTACTCTTTTATAATGTTTTCGAAGTGATCTGTAATAACTACATGTTATTTTCATTAAGCTATTAAGATAATACCAAATCTTACTAAAGACTAAATTAAAACATAAGAGAAAAAAATTCTGTTAGATTTTTATATAGCTGAGTGGTGGGCATTATCAAATAGATTATTCTAAACTAGTGCCTCAGACATAGCTATGTCCTGAATCAGAAAAAAGTGGAGTCAGGAAGGGCAAACAACATGTTTGCACAATAATCTGTATCATTTAGGGCACGTGGGTGGCCCAGTAGGTTAAGCATCTGCCTTTGGCTCAGGTCATGATCCCAGGGTCTTGGGATCGAGCCCCGCATCAGGGGAGTTTGCTTCTCCCTCTCTCCCTCCCCCCTGTTTGTGCTCACTCTCTCTTTCTCTCTCTCCTCTCTCTCTCACAAAAATAAATAAAATCTTAAAAAATAATCTATACCAGTTAAACTCATGTAGATAATATTGCTGCTTAGGATATTTATCTTTAGCAATGCAAATTTAGAAGGCACTCATTAAAATTAGTACTTAATCTGAAATATGTACCAGGGAGAGAATATTTGATTCAATAGCTGGAGGATGATATGTATGTGTGTATGATACAGGGGCAATGCAAATAGAATTGGATTTGAGTAACATGATCTAACTAGAATATCCTGCAGTAAACTAGAGAAGATCCTCTAGTTGGAAATAAAGGATTTCCACAAACATTTTACCTATGTAAAGTCAATAAAACAGTGTACCCATGTGAAGTCCTCTCCTTCAAGAAATTATGCAAAAGCAGAAGAGTAGAAAACAAAGTATAATGTCCCTTTGCAATGAAACTTAAAGACATAACTGTTCATCATCCTCCTGATTATATGAAAATGTTTTTTAGGCACTGGATTTGGGCAGAAGCTGTGAGGAAGAGAGCCGAAATAGAAAGAGAGACAGAGGGAAAAGAAGGAAAAAGAAGGGAGGGAGGGAGGAAGAAAGGAGAGAGAGAGAGAGAGAGAGAGAGAGAGAGAGAAAGCAAGAAAAAAACAATCTCAATAGAAAAGACTCCTGAGGGACTTGCACCTCTTCTCACCCTACAGAAACTTGTAAAAATGTTACCTGGTAAAGCTTGTGTGTATTCCCGCCACCTTGTGGTGGTAGCTTTTTTTTTTTTTTTTTTCTCTTAAATTCCTCAAAGTCTGTAACTACCACCTGAAGTAAGTTATCAAAATATATTTGTTGTCCTTAACATGTTCTCATTTCCTTCATCAATAACCAGGGTCGCTATTCTTGGCTAATATGTGATGATGAAACTAAGGGTACAGTGTCTGAGTGTTCCCTAAGGGTGCTAAGCAAGAGATGACAAAATGCCAGATAGGAGAGAATTTGGCAAGGTAGCATTCTCTCACAAATTTAGGCTTAACATCCTCATACAGTATTTCACACTGATTCTAATAGCCTATTCAGTGGCCCTTTAGAATTTGAACAGGATGACTAATTAGAATAAATGGTGGATGTGTAATAAGTGCTTTGTCAGAGTGTTGGGGAAAAAATGAGAAACATCATAAAAATGGGAATGTTAAGATGGATTTAATTTGAGACCAGAGATTCCACTGTATATGTTCTCTGGATGGCACGGAACGCCATCATTTCATCAAGGCAAAAGGCAGTGAGAAAGGTGCTCGTGCAGGTAGGTGGCACCCTGCTTCTTTGGAAGGTTAAGGGTTGGTGTCCTCTGTAGATGATGACTAACTGTAGGAGATGTGGTCATGGAAGTTTGCTACCTGGTCTCAGTGGGTACAAGATTTCAGAAAGGCAGGTATTTGGTGGTGATGCTTACACGCAGAGGAAGAGTGAAAATCATTATGATAGGAAATAAGGTCAGAAAGGCAACAAAGGTACCTTGACCTTTAGGAGTCTATGGAAATTACTAATGGATCATGATGTTCCTAGAGGGATAGATGAACAACTGAATACAGTAAGAGTATGACTTCAATTGTGGAGCAAGGAAAAAAGGAGGGAAGCAAAAATTGGTGAGTATAGGCTGGCAATAGATACTCAGTGCAAAAAATTATTAACCTAAGTCAATTGACAACCCCAAGGCCTACCAATTAAAGAGACTCTTTAAAGAAAGATCTAGTAAGGATGTGGCAAGTATACACAATAAATATTTCTCCATTTCTTCCCTTATGGGGCCTATAGTGATTTACCATAGTAATTAATTGTTGGGGGAAAAGGGCCATCCAAATATTAAGAGTTTTTTAGCTTCAGGATCTAAGCTGTTACTGATGTCAGGGTACTTGAAATGTAATCACAATCACTGCCCTCTGGGTTAAAGTGGTGATTTATAGATGCTAAATGATGCATAGAACCCAAGTGCATCCTATAGTGGATCTAGTGCATTTAGAGACTCAATAGCATCCTCCCCATCTTTCAGAGTATAAATAGTATACATACATTTAACATCTGAAAAAGTGCTCACATTGGTTACCTGGATTTGAGGTTAAGATTCAGAGTAGGAGGAAGAGCCAAGGGAAATGCCCTGTAATTCCAGGCTCCAGCCAAGACAGTGAATCCAAAGTACTGCTTGATCCTTGGAGGAGCTGCAAAGATTAATGTCATCTTCAAAAACTTAAAAAGACCAGGATGGATACTGTCATTCTCTAATTCATTAACCTGTTTGATCTTTTGGGAGGAAATGTATAATAGTGTTTGTGGACTACACTAAAGTTAGTCAAGTGATAGTCATAACACCAGATGTTGTGACTCATGAGGTATCCTTTTTTTTAAGTTTTAAAAATTTTTTATTCAAATATGGTTGACATATAATATTAACAATAGAGCAGTTCAACAATTATACACTTTACAAAATGTTCACTGTGATAAATGTATTATAATATTATTGACTGTATTCCTTGTGCTGTACTTTTCATCCCTGTGACTTAACTTATTTTGTAACTGGAAGTTTGTCCTAATTCCCTTCACCTATTTCGCTCATCTCCTGCCTCCTTCCCTTTGGCAACCACCAGTTCATTCTCTGTTTCTCTCTTTGTTGTTATTGTTTGTTTCTCAATTGTCCAAGCTCAACAGAGCCTCGGGCAGATGGCATTTGTCTCTTATCTGTCAAATCTGTTTTTTCTGTCTCCAACAATAAGTAGGACCAAAAACAATTGACTTTTATGTGATAAGGAATGCTGTCCACATTCACTGTCCTATTTCAGGAATTATTAACCATCCTGATTCTGTAATGATATGGTCCACCAAAAATTTGATCATCTTGTCATTCATAAAAAAATTCACCTAAGTCTACATCATCGATGACACTCATTGGATCTAATAAGCAGGGGATTACAAGTAATCTAGGTTAACCAGTAAAACAGAAATGTGCCAGATGGTAAGAGATAAATGACATGAAGACTGAGGTACTGATCACGCTTAGGAATTTTTAGATATCCAATCATATGAGGCAGGACAGGATATTCCCTTTAAGATAGACACCCTTGTGCATATTGTATTCCCTACCACTAAGAAGAAACCAGAACTTGGTGAGTTTCTTTTAAATATTAGAGGAAACACTTAGGACACTGGGATATATTGCTCAAAACAATTAATGAGTGACTCAAAGGACTGCTAATTTTAAATGAGTCCTAAAGCAAGAGAGCTCTTTAGCAGCTCCAGAGTATGGTTAAAACCGTCCTGCTATTGAAGCTATATGACACAGCTGACAAAATGATAGTATTAACAAGAGACCAGGAATTTGCTAATTATAGGGCATCAAAGGACTTTGTAACTGGGACCACCCATCATGACACAAATGTTGCCACATTCAATAAATCAAATGGCCATGTAGGCTGAGCAGTAATCCAGCGTATGACTGGATTACTGGATATAACTCACAGGATCAGCCAAAGCAGACCAGGAGGCCATAAATTATGTGGGAAGGTAGTACAGACTCCCATGTCCTGTATTTCTTTTGAACTCATGTCTCTTCTTCTATTGACATGTACTTATGCTGGGTTTTCTATAATGAACACATAGAAAAGAGGAAAACTAACTAAAGGCCTGCTATGCAAATGGGCTACTTAAATATTTCGAGGTCAGCTGAAGTCCTATTCAAGAATGGCTTGAAGGAGATTCATGAGGGCAAAATCCTCCCAGTATCCAGAGTGAATGTTCACATTTACATTGTATGGAGGGAGAAGTGGCCAATGCTGTGTATATGCCCTGACTCTTAGAGAACATGGTTGAGTTTGTTGGTCAGTGATCTAAAAGGAACTAGTTCATAATTTCACATTCAAAGGTTTGGGGACAAAGCATGTAGATTATTAACACATGGGAGTAGACACAAAGAACACAGATTCTTATGTTTGCTGATGAAGTTCAGCAGAAAACATTCATTGCTGAGGAGACACTAAACAATCGAGTGGAAGAGGGATTTTTTTGTCTACATGCCAGCCAGACCCTTTGACCACCCGGGGCTGCTATGATAGGTTCGTGAACACAATGATCATGGTGACTGTGAATGAAGTTATGCATTTGTCTGAAAGTACAGGGCCCCATTTTCCAAGGCTGCTCCAGCTTCTATGGCTGTTGAAAGACTTAGAAACTGACATTTAACAGTAACTGGCATTTAGCCCTCAAGATGATATGCCTTAAGAAGACCAGGTAGTCACTTGGTAGCAGATTGATCACATCTAACTCCTTCGACCAGCGGAGAGGACAGTAATTTATCATTACTGGAATTCACACCTTCTCTGAATACAGATTTGCCTTCCTTGTTCACAGTGCTTCTAACAATATCATCAACTGAAGGTTTATAGATGGCATTATTTCCTGGAATATGATCCCCCACATCATTGAATTAGACAAAGACACCTATTAAAGAGCAGAGAAGAAGTGACAGAGAAAATAATGATAAAATCAACAACAGATATTTCTACCACATAATCCATCACTCAGATATTGGCAGGTGAGCAACATCTTGTGTAGTCTCAAGGCTCTGTCTTGTAGTATGTAATATATAAGTTGAATGAACAATTTATGTAATATGTTAATGGCGCTAGAAAGGATCCACCATACATAGGTCTAAGACCAAGTGAAGGAAGGAAATTGTCTCCTCTTTCTTATAGAATTTGTATTCCCAAAACTTAAACTTTACTAGCATGGAAGTTCAGGACTGCTTTGCTTCTGCTGGATTAGGAAGAGGTACACTGGATTTGAAACTCTATCATTTGGTGTTTGGACTAGCAGGAAAATAAACAGGTTAATATATTGAAGGTTAGACAACCCAGATAGCCACGATGAAGTACTATAACTTCTACACAGTGAGATTAGAAACAAGTAAGTTTGGAATCCCAGGTATTCACTGGGGCATTTTTTTTTTTTTAAGATTTTATTTATCTATTTGACAGAGACACAGCGAGAGAGGGAACACAAGCAGGGGGAGAAGGAGACCTCCTGCTGAACAGGGGGGCCTGATGCAGGGCTGGATCCCAGAACCCTGGGATCATGACTGGAACCGAAGGCAGACACTCAATGACTGAGCCATCCAGGCGCCCCTGGGGCATCTTTTAGTGATTGTAAAACACAGTGATAACTAAAAATGGGCATTTGCAGCAACTGTGACCATATAAGGATAAAGCAACTCAATGTTCATATACTTTGAGAGGGAGGTCTCATGCATGCTAAGTAAACTTGCTGACGTTCTGGCCAAGGGTAAATAAACCTAGGCTTGCTGGTTAAGGAGAGAGGTGATGAGTATTATTTTCAGTGGGTCCAGCTGTGGCAATTAGAATTAGCTTCTTCCACTAGCCATCATGTATTGATTTTATTTTTGGAATTAAAAACAGCATAATCTATGGTAGTCTTCATAATGATCTTGACTTAATAAAAAGTTCTGAATAAACTAAGGGAAAAATGTATGACACCTACCCCCCCATCTCATATCATCCTTGACTGTGTTTTACTCAAGCAGTTATTTTTAGTGTTCAGCTTCTTGCACATATTACCTGAACGCACCTCACCTCCCTCATCTCACCTACACAACATAAATTTTACACTATGCCTGAGTGGCTTCTTTTGAAATGCCTGTAAGAATTGGTCTGGTACTCCTAGTGCACAACCTGGAATTTGGAAGGATTTATCCTCTGTGGAGAAATCTTTGACTAATAAGGAATGGATGTCAGTGGCTAAATGCCCCCTCTTGCATCTCTCAGAGAAATAATTTGAGGCATGTTTTACATGGTTCCTCATCATACCAGAATCAAGTTACATTTATCTAAGTGGTAACAAAAGTATGAATACATCCTTAAACCAAAGTTTTCTCCCTTGAGGTTTTGCACTCATCAGTACCCACTTTTCTTGGATCACTTTACACGGTAAACCATTTGCAAGTACTTGATTCATGTTCTGCCTTAGTAAGTAGACACAAGCAAAGACTCCCACATTCAATAGGGTTGGTGCTGTGGCTTTGTAAGGACTGTGCAGCAGGAGAGGATAAGGGCATTAAGAGTGTAGGCAGGGGAATTGCTATAAAGACTAAAGACGCAAGTTAAGTAAAAATGAGAGAAAAGATTTGGTTGTCAAAGGCATTGGAAGTTTCTGCAAGGTTAAATATTGTTGAACTGAGAGCACTTAAAAGGAGTGAACCAGAAAGGTAGGAAGCAATAAAAAGCTTCTTCCCTGAATCGAAGTTTTTTCAAGTATTGCTGTTATTGATAAGGTTGATTGTAATCCGTCTAGGCTGTTTGCCATTGAGTTGAAAGGATTGTATTGCTACAAAGAATGAAAGTGAGCCAGAAAAATGAATCATTATGAAGTGATAGAATATCTCTGGTCAGTACTGAACAACAAAATAGGGGGTTAGTCTTATATTTTGATTGCATGATATTCAAAGGTAGTTAATATTAGAAAGAGAAGAAAAATAGTTTAAATATGACCAAAAGAAAAAAAAAAGGTGAAGGAAGAAATCAACCTCACTTCCAGACCACTATACGGGTCTTGTGAGAAAATAATTGCTAAATGTTAAGATGATGTAGAAAAGTGGTATTCTCAGGAGACAGCCTGGATACCATTACATGCTGAACAGGGAAGAGTCTGGGGATATAGGGAATTAGGTTGACTATGAACCATAAATTCCAGAGGGCAGAGTGGTAGGTTGTCAAGAGTTTGGGAGGTGTGAGTGAGACAAAATAGGAAAAATATAAAACTCTGTGGAGATCAGACTATAAGGCAAAAGGTAGGATCTGGGAAAAACAATGATAGAGAACATAAGATCATACATTGTTGATTTAAGGCATTTAGCAGTGATGAAACTGATAATGTTCTAGAGCTAGGGAGAGATAGGAGCTGGAGTTACCTCTTGAACTCTGCCAATAGAGGTAAAGAGATCTTGGGAAACAGGGCCCAATGTGGGAAACCCTTGTCGAACCCTTAACAATTGCAGTGTTAAGAGGTCATTCTTTGCCTGCTAGTGTGCTAATATGAATTCTTGATGCTATTGGTAGTTTGTGGACCCAAAATAGGAAGGGATCACAGAAAATAACTATATATAGAAAGAAAATTTAAGAACTCATTAGACTATTTCTGCTCAAATTAATATTTGATAACTGGATAAAGTGACTATCTTAGAGATATAATTACCAAAACTGACTTCAAAAGTAATAAAATATCTAAATAGACGAACTTCATAGCATAAATACAGATATTTGAAAGCATATTTCTCACCTCTTAAAATGCAGCATATCCGGATATTTTCACAAGGGATATTGCTCTAAATATTTATAGACCAGATATTTATAATAGTAATTAAAATTTTCTAGACCATGGACAAAGAAGAAAATTCTCCAAATTGTTTTTATGAAGAGGATATAATATGGACAATACATCTAAACATTTCTCACTCATATGTGAAAATTCTAAGTAAAACATTAGAAAATGTAATCATGCAGTATTTTTAAAGATACTATGTCATGAGTAAGTATAGTTTATCCCAGCAATGTAATATTAGAGGCACTATATTAAATAATTCAACAAATCAATAGACGTAAGAAAAAAAATTTCCTAGTCCTCAGGGCAGCTACCTAACAAGCACTTAATAAATATACATCCTTTCCTAATTGAAAAGGAACTCATTAAAATAGAAATAGATAAATATAAACCTTTAACAAAATAAAATGTGACTTTCACTCAAAAGCTTTTGTCATATCTGATAAAGACCCATTTGTTAACATTATTTAATTTTATTAATAAAAAAGAAATACAGTTACAAGTAAATTGCTGTGTTGCATACACGAAACTCATATAACATTGTATGTCAGCTATACTTCAATTAAAAATAAAAGCTTTTATTTCTCTGCTATTTTTTTATCTTTAAATTCATTTTGAAGGCATTTTTCTTTATTGTGCATAGATATAATAGCTGCTTTTAGGGTCCTTGCCTAATATTGTCAACATCTGGATTATTTCTATTGTGTATCATTGGCTCTGCATGTGTCAGTAGTTTTGGATTGTATTCTGGACATTGTGCTGTTAAATATCATAGACTATGAATTTTGAGAATGGTAATAATTGTATTGAGTAGGAAATTAAATTGGTAAGGTAAAAAGAGCCAACTCTTGCTATTAAACTGTGGATGGAAGTTTAAATCTTAATTCAATTCTTTGAGCCCTAGTTTGGCATCATGAGTGCTATAAATGTGAGATTCAGGGTTCAGCCTGGGAATTGGTCAAGTTTAAATAGAAAAATTGGGGCTCTCTCTTTCTGGGATTCCCATCTCATATTTCTGCTGCAGTGGTCAGCCCTTGCTTCATCATCTGATTGTCAAGTCAGAATGATGGTGGGGTCTCTTTGGGGCTTCAGCCACCAAGTACCAGTAGGCCTTGCACCTCTTGCTCAGGCCAGCACCCCAAATTTAGGAAATTATCTTTGTCTTCTTCCAAGTTTCAGCAACTTGTAAGGTGCCCTGCCTTTGGTGCAGGTTTTTTTTTTTTTTTTTTTTTTTCATTTTGTGTTGAGTTTCTTGTCAAGAGTAATTGTTCTTCCAAAGGAGGTTTGTCCATTAGGACTTGCTTCATTATATTTAATGTGCCAACCTCTGGCAATGCAAGATTTATTACTTCATTTTCTTGATGAGTTGTCATTGTGTTTTTGCCCTGAATTATCTCATGTATACTCATCATAGCACCTCAGCTGAAAGATGCATAGCCCTTTTTACTGAAAACCAGTAATTACAATAACAAAATTTTCCATACTGTTTGGAAATAGTTTCATAGTTAAATTCATTGTCTCTATGTTTATTGATATGCGTCAGTTTCATTTGTTCACTGTTGTCTTCGCTGTCACTGTAAACTGTCTTTTTCATCGAGGTCAAATTATTATACAGTAGTAAAAAGTCAACATGTTTATGTCTGCATTGTTGTGTTGACAAGCAGTGTCAAAAAAAGCCAGTAAAGTGGTTATAATACATATGAGTTAATTAGCTTGATGTCACCTAATCAGAAGGGGGGAGAAATAAGTCTGCATCTGAAAAGTGGTGGCCTAAATTAATTGAATAAGAACTATAGGAAATCTGTAGCCTACTGGAAAGAAAAAAGTTAATCCCATTCTTGAAGGCATTATAAGAAATACCTTTTGCAGCAATAAAAAGAAAATACAGAATTAGAAGATATGCAGTATACATTTAAATTTCTTTCAAATTTTGAATTGTGATCAATCTGAGCTCTTTAAGTAACTATACATACTTAATTTTATGTGACTTTATGCTTAAATCTAACAATTCACAGAGATCTACTCTTGTTTGCACCAAAATATCAGGAATATAAAAACTCAAACTGCTCATACTTTGACTACAAACAACATAAATTAGTTAAAATCATAATTATTGAACATTTTATAACTGTACAGCAGTTATCTGCAATGAATCAGTGTCATGTCATCTAGGAAAGAATACTTACTGAAAGTTTTTATATAATTAGGTAATTTGTTGGCTACATCAAGAGTTCACCATTTAGCTAAATTAAAATTTGTTAATATAAATTTAATATTATGTTTATGTATGATCAATATTGATGTCCTGTTCTTCTTTGATTTAAATTCATTTTTATAGTGTAAAGATTCATATATAACTTATTAATTTTTCCTGACTTTAAAACAAATAATTATTGTCCTCATGAGTGGAAACAAGTAAAGAATATTCTCATCAGTTGGGGATTCATATGCACCAGACAACTTTAATTCATATCCCATAGCTATGCAAATAGCTAAAGCTGTTCAAGAATATACCAACAAATCCTTAAATTGGGTAATGCACCAAAAAAGGCATATTAGTCATGGTTGACAGTTTTGAAAGGG
This sequence comes from Mirounga leonina, assembly GCF_011800145.1. Taxonomy (NCBI): domain Eukaryota; kingdom Metazoa; phylum Chordata; class Mammalia; order Carnivora; family Phocidae; genus Mirounga; species Mirounga leonina. The sequence goes on along the minus strand of NW_023270316.1, from coordinate 25,321,215 downwards.
AAAAAGAACAGTTAAAACTTATTATTTCAGAAAGCAGTGTTGCTCTTTCTACTGAAACTGACAGTTTGTAACTCACAATTTGATCATTCATCCATTATTATGTTACACAACTCTTCAAGTTGATAGTTGGAAACCTGTTAACTCTACAACAAAAATAAAAATACAACTTCTCCTTTTTGATATAGTAATGTAGTTAATGGAGAACATTGTCTATATTATATTTTAATTCTGAAAAAAAGTATATGTTTAAAAGTTTGTAACATTTCAAATTGACAATAGGTTTACTCCTACGTGGTTATAAAAAAACACCACACTGAGCTTCATACTTCAGCTTATATACTTTTATTTCAAGATACTTGTATGATAGATTTTGAAACTTATTTATAGATATATGAATAAATATTGTTTTTTTTAAATCCCACAAGGTAGTTAACATAAATTTTCTTTTTATTTTTCTTTACATTTGTTTTTTTTATTGAAGTATAATTGACATACAATATTGTATTAGTTTCAGGCATACTAGATAATGATTGGTATTTGTATACATTGCAGAATGTTCATCACAATAATTCTAGTCACCATCTGTCGCCATACAAAGTTATTACAATATTATTGACTATCTTGCCCATGCTGTACATTACATCCCCATAATTTTTTATTTTCTACCTGGAAGTTTGTACCTGTAGACCACCTTCACCCATGTTGCCCAACCCTAGCCTTGCCTCAGGCAGCCAACAATCTGTTCTCTGGATCTGTGAATTGGAGTTTTGTTTTGTTTTGTTTGCTTGTTTTGATTTGTAGATTCCACATATAGGTGAAATTATATTGTATTTGTCTTTCCCTGTCTGGCTTATTTTACTTAACATATTAACTTCCAGGTCTATCCATATTGTCCCAAGTGCAACATTTCATTCCTTTTTATGGCTGAATAGTATTCCATTACATGTACAACATCTTTTTTTTTTTTTCAAGATTTTATTTATTTATGTGAGAGAGAGAGAGCATGAGAGGGGGGAGGGTCAGAGGGAGAAGCAGGCTCCCCGCTGAGCAGGGAGCCCAACACGGGACTCCATCCCAGGACTTCGGGATCATGATCTGAGCTGAAGGTGGTCTCTTAACCAACTGAGCCACCCAGGCACCCCGTGTATAACATCTTTATTCATTTATCATTGGGAATTTAGATTGTTTCCATATCTTTGTTATAATAAAAAATGCTGCAATGAACATAGGGGTGCAGATATCATTTTGTATTAGTGTTGTTTCTTTCTTCAGATAGATACCCAGCAGAATTGCTGGATCATATAATAGTTCTATTTTTAATTTTTTGAGAAACCTCCGTACTGTTTACCATAGTCGCTGCACCAATTTACATTCCTACCAACAGTGTACTAGGATTCCCTAATCCTCTCATCCTTGCCAAACACTTGTTACTTCTTGTCTTTTTGATAATGGCCGTTCTGGCAGGTGCAAAGTGATACACCATTGTGGTTTTAATTTGCATTTCCCTGATGATTACTGACGTTGAGCACCTTTTCATATGCCTGATGGCCACCAGTATGTCTTTTTTGGAAAAATGTCTATTCAGACTCTTTGCCTGGTTTTTATTTTTATTTATTTCTTTTTTTTCTTGCCTTTTTTTTTCTTTTTTTCTTTTTCAAGTTTTTATTTAAATTCCAGTTATCATATAGTCATATCAGTTTCAGGTATAGATTTGAATGATTCAATCACTTACATACAACACCCAGTTATAATCACAAGTGCCCTCCTTAATGTCCACCATCCATTTAACCCTTCCCCCTGCCCACCTCCCTTCCAGTAACCCTCAGTTTGTTCTCTATAATTAAAATTCTGATTGCAAGTAAAATTAAAGTTGAGATGAGATGATTGAATATTCTATAGATTTTTTCTTATCAAGTAGCTATTAAATAACACACAACATTATTATGTCATTTTGCTGATTAAACCATTTGTAAATATTATTTAATACAAATATAGGCAAATTACATTATTTCCTTTGGTCAATAACAAACACTTCAAAGTTTAATGGTCTTTAAATATATTCAGATTTATTGAGCTCCTTATAGTATCTCAGTCAAAGAATAATAAAATTTTAATTTGCCACATATAATTTAATTTTTATCCGAAATCTTTTAATATTGTGTTAGTAAATTCTTATGAATCCCTACATTTCTAGCAGTTTCTGATGAAGACCATTTTCATCAAGTAAAGGACATCAGGTTGTTTCTGTTGCCATCTATGGCAAGCAGTGGGCTGAATCTGATAAAAGTTAGTAGTCCTATTTCTGTGAGCTCCTTGCAGTTTGTTCTCAGTATTGGATACTTATAGTGCTGACATTTCGAAAGCACAGATGGTGCAGAGGAAGTCCTCAGACGTCACCAGAGGGCGGTTTTCAAATCTTTGTCACAGGTTTAGAGAGCTACAACTTGAAAGAGACAAAACTTTTTCACTAAGCTTTCTATTTGAAATGCAAAAGTAGTTACCTTCCAAAACACATAAATCAAACTAATTCCACCTGAATTAGTCTAATAGTTTACACCTTATATTTTCTTTCTTTTCTTTTTTTTTTTTAAGATTTTATTTGTCAGAAAGAAGGAGGGAGAGAGAGCATGCACAAGCAGGGGGAGTGGTGGGCAGAGGGAGAAGCAGGCTCCCTGCTGAGCAAGAAGCCCAATGTGGGACTAGATCAAGGACCCTGGGACCATGACCCGAGCTGAAGGCAGACACTTAACTGGCTGAGCCACCCAGGTGTCTCACACCTTATGTTTTCTATGATTTGAGGAAAATATTAGATCTTCCAATCTTTACAACAAATTGTAGATATTTTCTATAGGAAGGTTTATATCTCTTGCCATGGAAGATATATTTGTAACTGCCTATCATGAGCTTTGTACTACAGCAATACTTTTTACTTATGGTATTAATTAGCTAGTATATTATAATTATTGGATTATGGATTTGTCTCACAGTTAAGAATTTTCAGTTCTTCTGTTTTTTTATAGACCACTGTGCCTAGTTTAGTGTTGGGCATATGGATGGTGCAAAATACATGTTCATTTAATGTTTGAATGAATGGATATCTGATCAATTATGAGACTAAAATTATAAGTTAAAGAGGAGGATAACATGTCATTTTTATAAGGCACAGATTAAACTAAAACTAAAAAAAAAAAAACACCTTAGAAATTAGGAATAAAGTGTTCTGCTTCTATCGTCATAATGTGATTAATCCCTCATTTAAAAAGAAAAAAATACCCCTGCAAATTTAGTTTATAATTAAAGGAAATACATGTACAGAAATAATAGAAGTATATTTTATATCATCTTACTATATACTTTCATATTAAGCAGGTATTTCTGTTTTTTTTCAAAAGTTAAAAACATCTTTAATGAATGTCCATTTCCAAATCAAGACTTTTATTAAAGGTAAAGAAAATAGAGTTAACATCCAAAACATCCAATTCTTTGAGGTATTTTTTTCTCATATATTTAGAGATAATTTTCTGTATGTTTGTATGATTTATGTATATCTTTTAGAGAAGTAAATTCTATAAAATATTCTATAAAATAGTAATAAATTACTAAAGAGCTTCTAATGCCAATATAATCCAGGAGAAAAACTTTTAAATTCCTCATAATAACCTTAAAAGTAATGCATCATTGGGGCACCTAGGTGGCTCAGTTGGTTGAGCATCTCACTGTTGATTTCCGCTTGGGTCATTATCTCAGGGCTGTGGAATTGAGCCCTGTGTGGGGCTCTGCGCTCAGTGCAGGGTCTGCATGTCCCTCTTCCTCTGCTCCTTCCCCTGCTCATGCACATGCTCTCTCTCTTTAATAAAAATTAAATAAATAAATAAATAAATAAATGAAATCTTTGGAAAAAATAAAATAATGCATCATTTATTTTAGATATTAGTGTTAAAACCATATGGCACTGTATTGTTCTGATAATTATGTATGTACTGACAAATAATAATCATATAAACAAAAATACATTCTTAGCTCCACTTTAATTTTTACCCTTTAATTAATAAATGAGATTTTTGAAAATGGCAGATGCATAGCATCCACAATTTAAATCATATAGTAAAGGACGTAGGAGAATGTAATCCTTATGTGAAATTCAGCCTTTCAGAAATAATCATGTTTGACATTTTGATGAGCTTTGCTCCACTAAATGCATGTATTTACATAATACACTTTTCTATATAGTTTCAAAGCTGAGATAATATTATGAATGTTTTTCTGTATATATTTGTATGTTTATATTTATTTATATATATAAACAATAATTTTAAAGAAAGATTATCTAATCATGTTGTAGTATTTATTGACTGAGATAATGATTCATATATATATTATAATTTATATTACTAGTCCCCTCTTGTTGGATATTTAAGCTGTATTCAAATTTTATATTATAATAAAAGATTTGGATAAATTATTTTCACATAAATATTATTTTACATTGCAGCCATATCTGTATGGAAAATTTTTAGAAGTATAATTGCTGGACCAAAGGTGAAAGATACTTCATATTTAGTAATAATTAAAACTAACATCCAAAAAGATTGCATAAAATTATGCTCAAGCAACATTAATGAGATTCTGCTGACTATTGATTTCCTTTCCAAAAGCAAAATACCTCATTTTACATCAAGCTTTACTTTGTCCTCTAGTAATTTTTTTCTTTTATCATAGTTTTTGGGTGGCTCTTGTTTTTACTCTACTATAATTTATATTTTTGTTGTCTATTTTAAAAATATATTTTCTACTTATGTATTTTTGTTGTAGAAAGCTACTTCTATGTTATATCTTGTGTTTTGTATGGAATTTTCTAATAAGCTAAAGATACATTAACTTTTGATCCTGGGCTTTCAAGTCTAAAATCTTTTTTGCAAGTGATTGTAATTTTCTTTTCTTGCCTCTGCTTCAGTATATATACTTAATTGATTCACTGTTAAACTGCAGTGGCCAGATCTTTGAGAATAATATTAAAGTACCAAACATTTATTTATCATCTCTATAGTTGTTCTTATAAAAGCAGTCTAACACTTAAATAAGAAAAGTTGTATTTTTTTGCCTTTATTTCTTTTATATTTTAGGACATAAATTATTCACATACTTGTAATGTTCTTTCCCCAAAGCAATCAACTTCTCATCTAAATTTCAGAACTCATGAGTCAGAAATCATTAAAGAAAAACTGGATGCTAGAATAATAGTATGGTCAACAGGCTAGCATTTTAAGATAAAAACAGATTAGAGTACTAAAAATAGTATAAACATAAATCTTGCAAGGGAGGGAGAGAACATCCTTGTCATTGGATTAACTTCTCATCACATTTGCTATTATTAGAGAATATTGAACATGATGGACTAATTTGTATTTTGCTTCCAGGCTATGCTGTTAAGAGCTATTCCATCTTTTTTAACAAAACTTTTATGCTTGTAAATTAGTTATGTTAAAATGTATTAGTTTCCTGTGTTTTAGAAAAAACAGTAATGCATCCTCACAATATGTATAATAAGACAGTGGATGAAATATGAAAGGTTAGTAAAAACGTTTAGAGTAACAGTTATCAATAAGTCTCTAGAAATCTTGTGAATTCTCTCCTGACTTAAGAAAGTTTAATAAACTCAGATTTAAAAGTAGTAGAAGGACAACCTAAGTAATTATCTTGTGAGACTTACTTTAATCCCAGGTAATGATCTAGAAAATATAGTAAGGTAATCGATCTTTTGGAAGAAGGAACTCAAGAATTGAGTGAAAAGTTGTCCACAAGTATTTTTGAGACACAGTTGCAAACCAATGTAATAAATAAATTATAATAGAGTAATTGATAAAGTTGACAAGGACAATGTGCCTTGTGTAGTGTAACAAAGTTAAAGTCAAACCACACATGCTATTTTGTTGCCTGCTTCTTTCAACAAATGCATCATGAGCATCATTCAAAGTGGCTTACTATGAATGAAACTATGATAAAGTTATTATAATTACTGGAAATATACTATGTCCATCATAAGTTTTCTTGAATATATTATCTTCATTCTTTGGATATTTCTAAGTATATATATATTCTTATTTTATCAGCTTTCTGGATTCTAAACCCCTAGTTGATTTATTTCACAATACTTTTTTTTTTTAAAGATTTATGTATTTTAGAGAGAGAGAAAAAGAGAGGGAACACCAGCAGGAGGGGCAGAGGAAGAGGGAGAGAGAGTCTCAAGCAGACTCCATGCTGAGTGCAGAGCCTGTTGTGGGGCTCAATCTCATGACTGTGAGATCATGACCATGAGATCACCACCTGAGCCAAAACCAAGAGTCAGACCCTTAAATCAACTGTGCCACCCAGGCACCCAATTTCACAATGCTTTTAATAAAACTTCATTTTACCACATAATTTTAGAAGACACAAAGTATTATGCATCCCATTATGCATTGCAAGGCAAATAGTTTCCTTCCTCCCTCTTTCTTTCTTTCCCTCCCTCTTTCCTTCCCTCTCTCTCTCTCATTCTCTCTCTCTCCTCTATGTATACAGGATCTCAATCATAATTTGCTACTTCCAGAGAAGTAGGTTGTGATTCATTCCCCTCTTTTAAAAAGATTACATTAAAACAGCTCTTTGTAAAACAACCAAACAAAAAAACTCATTATAAATATTAGCAATATAATTGTCTTAATAATTCCTGCTTAAAGAAAAATTAGGAAGATAGTGACACTGAATTAAAAGTGAACTTTTTTATTTCCAAATTTTAATTGTTACAATTATTTATTTTGATCCAAGCCTTCTTTCTAATTATTATTGTGCCATTATTTCATAGCTCCCTAAATACTTAGCTGTAAGTTTTTGGGTAAAATTGATCTTAAACTCTCTAAAGAAGAATACTCTTAATTGTGCAATCAAACATTCATGAATTTAACAAAATTAAAAAAAAAATCTTCTATGAGCCAAGCACTGTTCTTTGGGGTTATGGCAGATAGGAAGATTGATGAAATCCTTGCCATTGTGGAACTTTCATTCTAGTTGCCAGAGATAGCAAACTAACAAACAATGTAATTTTAGGAAGTAATATGACAAGATAAGAAAATGAAAAATGATAGGTGGTAGGGCCATTTTTATAAGAATAGTCCTGGAAGGTGAGGCATTTGAGCAGACACTGAATGAGGTGGGAAGTGAGTTGGAGAGCAGTTCATTCCTGGCATGAAGAACAGCAAGAACAAATTTACTGCTGTGCTAATTAATTTGTTATTAATGAAGAAGAGCAAAGTCATAAGTCTTCCTAAGTGGAGTGAGCTAGGAATAATATGGTAGGAAATGACTTAGAAGAAAAACCTGGGGCTTGTTAATATTGTCTTATTGTTGTTTCTTCTTTTGCTTTATGTTCTCTTACATAAGAGCAAAGGATTTGGATTTTGTTTTGATATGATCCAAACATTGGCATGGTGATGATGTGTTTTGATCTATGTGGAGAGTAGATGGTGTCCACTTTGGATACTATTATGGTAGTCTAGGTGAGATAATTTCAGATCCATTATGAAGCTCTATCCCAGGAAATATGGTGTGTGAAAGAAGGATAAGGTCAAGGTCAGATTTACAACATTTTATTTGCACAGTGGTGTTGATTTAGGTGACATCTACTGAGGAGGGTATCACTTGAACAAGAATCATTTTGAAATTTTTTTCAGACCATCTATAGATGATTTTGAGTAGGCTTCTAAAGATAAATTTATTTATGGATAGATGCAGATATATAGAGATGTAATTATGAAAAAACAGTGAGCCCTGAAAGTGTACAGTTAAAACCATATGCATATAAAAGGCATGAAAATACACTTTTCTATAAAATTTACTGTTAAATGCTAAATTATTATCTGTATATTTTATGGGATATATATATTTTTATATTTCTAACTAGAGAATAGCTGCATGTGCTATAATGTGATATCTCTGTTCTGTGTGAAATTCTGTGATATTTACATGTAAATAGGCTAACATTTGTTAATACTTTAGGGAATGTTTCTTTTACCTAAACTCAGATTTTCAGGGGCTGGAAATCATGCTTTACTGTCTGCCTATGAATGCAAAATCTGCCTTATATAAAGAATTCTTCCATTTGTTAGTGGCTTGAAAGAATTCTTACTCTCTCACCAGATTTCCAGTGTCCCTGGATTTAATTTAAACCAGTGAAATCTGTGAACATTGGGTAGTCCTTCCATTGCAATTGTGTCCACATTTGGGTAGTCTGCTTATTGGCCTTCAGTAGTCCCCATTTCAAGTCTGTGAATTCCCTGGAAATTCAGTTGTAGACCTGTTAGATGGAACATCAGATGCCTTACTTGTTTCTTCAGATCTCCACATCATAATAGTAGAGTTTATGCTGTCTCTCTTACCAATGAAGGCATTTTCCTCTATGGGATGGAAAGAACAGCTGAGAAATTCTTCAAATCTTCTATTTCAGGGTGGTGTTGTATTTGAGTAGGGGAATCAAATCATGGACAAGCTAATAGGAAATTAATATATTTTCATAGCTATTTGAGTGTCATCTTCCCATTCGTATATAACATTGTGTGTTTGTCTTTTTATCTGTATTGAATCTGCACAAAATGGGATTTGTTTATAAGTTTATATTTGTTTATAAGTTATTTAGTAAACTTCAAGATAATGAGTTAAGGATATATTCAATTTATTATGATTCCTCACCACTGTACCCTGAGCTTGAGTAAGTCCTGAATTCTCAAAGATGTCCCATCAGTATTTCCTTGGGTATGAAATAAGTATTAGTATTCTAACCAGTCCCATCTACAAATGACAGGCGGATCTCACTGATAGATTAAATAAAATTTGTTACAAAGCCAAGAATACACTCTTGGTCAGAATTTTGTACTAAATAATTCACCAGATAAATATGTTCTCAAATTATCTAAATATAAATATTGAATTTTATTGGATTTTGAGGTATTTTTCAGGATATACTTAGTCAGGACTTGAAACTCCTATGGTTGAATAATATTATTTAAAGTGGTCTTCTGAAATGAAAGAAAAACGGAAGTTTAATAAACTGATCATGTTTTGTGACAACAGCCAAATAACAATTTAAATTATTTAGCATTTCACCTATATGCAAAGTAATTGATTTAAAAATTATCATATAGCAAAGAATTTTCTAATACATATTTAAATTAACTATGTTTATTATTTGTGTAGGCTTTTTTATTTTTAGAAAAGAATTTATCAGAGCACTTTTATGATTCTCCATTTATTTTGTGGTACAGGTTAATAAATTAACTTTCTTTCATATCTGGAGGTGGATGTTTAGGCAACTTAAATTTTAGTGTGACTTGCCTCCTTGTTTTATGTCCCATTATTAGGGTCTTGTAAATCTGACAGGCTTTATTTTTCTAACATGGTTTCTAGGATATGCTATTTCCACATACCATAATTCTAACCATGTAGATTTACCATGGCAAATCCTTTTAACATGCCCTAACAATATCTTAAATAGTGGAGCATAACAAAAATTTGCTGCTAGGGAAATGCTAACTTTCTGGCATGAGTATATAGGAAGGATTTTCTTTTTTGTGATTTCTTCCAGCATTTGTAAGTGTGGTTATCATGGTTCAATTCATTTGAATGATGACAGACTTAAAATCCAATGAAACATTTTTCTTCTGAAAGAACTCAAGTAAGTTATTCTCCTTCCAGTCCCTTTACCTATGGAATGCTGGCATTTTAGAATTTTTCTCACCAAAAGCAATGCCTCATGTGATGCCCAAAATAGTGTTTATTCAGTTCATGTTGATGGTGGATTAAGCTCAATATGAGAGTACTAAGAACTATTATAATTCTAAGGATTTGGCTTATAGAGGAATTAGGGAAGTACAAGAAGAAACCACTTAACCTAAGGATAAATATTTCTAACAGCAGTATTTTCTAATGGAATATGGATTATGTGATAATCCTGTAACTCGGAAGTGTTACTCTGCAGAGTAGAAATCTGTGCTGGTGAAGCAGGACATTGCCATATATTTGAATCTAATAAAGGCACAGTTTGTTCAAATAGATATGAACATTTAAAACATATCTTACATAATCAATAGCCTGGGGCACCTGGGTGGCTCAGTTGGTTAAGTGTCAGACTCATGGTTTTAACTCAGGTCATGATCTCAGGGTCTAGGGATCAAGCCCCGCATTGGGCTCCACGCTCAGCAGGGAGTCTGCTTGAGAGTCCCTCTCCCTTTTTCTCTGCCCATCCCCTGCCTCTAAAATAAATAAAGAAAATCTTAAAAAAAAAAAAAAAAGACTGAGTGATTTCAAATCATCATTGTACATTAAACCGGGTTGCTATCCCTTTGGCTCTAATATCTTGTGTTACTATTATAAATTCAAATAATCTCAGAAATAAATACCCATTTATTGGATAACACTCTCAATAAACTTAAATCATTTTCAAAATGGTGAATATTATCCATTTGGATATTGATTATTATTAGACCATTTATAAAATATTAAATTATGTTTATCTAATTTCAGTAACTCTGTTGCTTGAATATTAAGAAAGCAATTGATGGAACATTAATTCCCTTTACTTTAAATAATCGAAGTTAAAACATTTGCCTACTCACTCAGTTTCCATCATGCTCAAGTGTGAACTAAGCTGACATCATAAAGTGCTTTAATTTCTTTAGAACAACATTTTCAATAAAATTATAAAATTCTTAAAAATATTCATGAGGGATTAAATTTCTAATAATGGCAAGCTAAGTTGCTTAGGTCAAAGCAAAAAAATATGCTTATTAAATATAAAATAGCAGATGCTTGAGATCATTAGTAATCTGAAAAATATAGTAAGAAACCCCTGGCTAATATTTTTTTTTTTTTTTTTTTTACGTAAAACCTATAGTAAGAAAAGGGAGAAAAATTGTTCATTAAAAAGGTACATTTGCCCTCATGGCATTTACCCATACTCCAGTCAGCTCTATTTTGGTTTCCTGGTTGAATCAGACCAAAGACATAGATCACAGCCCAGAGGTTTGTCACTTTCCCTTGCCTTGAACTAAAGAGCTAATCTTCAAGTAAGAGTGAATAGATGTTGAGAAATGCAGAGAGAGTTTCCTTGGCACAAAGTGGAAAAGAAGAGAAAAATTAAAAAAAATCATCTTGGGGCGTTTATGGTCACAGACTTGACCTTGTCTTATGTACTTATGAGTATGCTCAGCCTGGGTGAACCAGGGACTTTTGCATCTTCAGTCTGTTTTGAGACTTTCTCAAACCTATGGTAGCAGAAAGGAAGGAAAAGAAGGAGGGAAGGGATGACTCTCCTTGACTTCAGAGAACACTGATTATCATTTAAAGACAATGACCAGTAAGCCATGAAATATTACAAAGCATACAAGGAAGGGCGCCTGGGTGGCTCAGTTGGTTAAGCGACTGCCTTCAGCTCAGGTCAAGATCCTGGAGTCCCGGGATCGAGTCCCGCATCGGGCTCCCTGCTCAGCGGGGTGTCTGCTTCTCCCTCTGACCCTCTTCCCTCTCGTGCTCTCTGTCTCTCATTCTCTCTCTCAAATAAATAAATAAAATCTTAAAAAAAAAAACAAAAACAAAACAAAACAAAAAAAAAAACAAAGCATACAAGGAAATAAGAAATGCTGAACCTGTGTGAGAATCAACAGAAACTGCATACCAGCCATGTGTAGTCTACAGATAATAGATTTATATGATGTGGTGGTTAAAATAATTCATGCTCAACCTGTTTAAAGAAATAAATTTTTTAAAATATTGGAAACCCTAAAAAGTGACATAGACAACCAAACAAGCAAGTATAAACTTCAACTTCCAGCCCTGTTGGAGTACTTGGTACAAGACTTTTCATTTTGTTTTCATTTTTATTTTTTAATTATTTCATTTTTTTTCATCATGGTAAGTGTACTCTTTAATCCCCATGCCCTATTACTCCCATACCCTACAACCTCCCCTCTGATAACCATCAGTTTGTTCTGTACAGTTAAAATTCTGTTTCTTGGTTTTTTTTTTTGTTTTCTCCTTTGCTCATTTGTTTTATGTCTTAGATTTCACATATGAGTGGTATCATATGGTATTTGTCTTTCTCTGACTTACTTATTTCACTTAGCATTATACTGTCTAGCACTATTTGTTGTTGCAAATTGCAAGATTTCATTTTTTTATGGTTGAATAAAGAAGATATATATATATTTTTTATGGCTGAATAAAGAAGATATATATATATTTTTTTTTAATGGTAAACTAAGCTTTTATTATAAATAGTTACATCCTGGATGGCATGATTTATTGTCTTGGTTAATTCTATTTGTTATCTTATCGGAATCTTGAATACATATTTTTTTTTCCTGCCTGAAATGCTTAGGCCATAGTGCTTAGGAGGAAAGTGCTGGGACAGGGGAGAGGAAGAGTTTGGTCAGGAGATGGAGACTGACCATTGGCAGAGCCTCCAACTCAACGGGGAAGAAAACAGAAGTGTAAATAGGTGGGATCTCCGTGAATCCCTGCAAAGGCCACAAAGTACCAATGGTAAATGTTTTGGGGGGGACGGAATCTGGAGGAATTTCTTGCTATTTTTGAGTTCAACTGCTGATGTATGGAATTCACAAGCAACAGCAAATAAGGTAAGGCTGAATAACAGTGAGGAGTATATATATATACATACTCCTCATATTTATATATATATATACTTATACATAATTATACATATATACTTATACATATTTATATATATATATATATACTCCTCACTGTTATTTATTATATATAATTTAATTTAATATAATTTAATATATATATATATATAAATTCAGGTCCCAAATGACAGACATGATCTATCTATCTATATATCTTTATATATATCTAAAGATATATATATATATAAAGATATATATCTTTATCCATTCATCTATCAGTGGACACTTGGCTGCTTCCATAATTTGGCTATTGTAAATAATGCTGTAATAAAGCAGTAAATACAGGGGTGCATGTATCCCTTTGAATTTTTGTATTTTGGGGATAAATACCCAGTAGTGTGATTATTGCATCATAGGGTAGTTCTATTTTTAACTTTTTGAGGAACCCCTATACTGTTTTCCAGAATGGCTGCACCAGTTTGCATTCATTTCATTTTCAAATAGGAAGGAAACTGAAAATATACAAGAAAATAGGGAAGCAAATAGCACAGGACTGTATTCCTTGAGTGAAAGAAAACGAGTGACGTGAGTTTGTACAACCTCAAGTGTCTCTGTGAAGAGGGTTTCCTGGAATGGTGTAAAACTGAGTAACCCAAGCAAAGCACAATGACTATAGTGAGTTGAGGAACAAGAAATCAGAATTTTTGACAGCTGAGGCAGCTGGGATTTGTACGGAAAAAACTACAATATGCCGAGAAAAAATTTAAAAGTACATTCATGGTATCCCCTTTAGTCTTTTGCTGGATACCTATTTTCATATTTATATGGTGAAAACCTGAAAGGCTGATGAACAAATTTCAGAGACTACTCAGAGCTGAGAGACATATGCATTCCCCCTCATCAAATATGGAGATATGGGTCAACATGTGTATTCAGTAAAGCCATCAAAAGGATCAGGATATATAGATCTTAAATTATTCTTGAGGAAAGGCTACTCTCTAGATACACTAAATAAAACTTAAAAGAAGCCTCAAAATGTTAGCTTTATTTGTAAGTAACTTATCTTTCCCAAATAATAATAATATTCTTCAAAATACAGATATTTAACTCTGCACAGTAGTCATATTTCCAATTTAAAAAAGTACTAGACTTTGAAAGAAACAGATGAAATAACAGGAAAAATAAATAAATTCAGGTCCCAAAATGACAGACATGATAGATTAGTAGACAATTGCTGTAAAATAGCTACTATAAGTAAGATGGACCTTTTAAGGGAAAACATGATTATAATGAGTAGACAAATGGAAACTGAGAAATAGAATCTCTGAAAAATTCACTGGATCAACATGAGAAATTTAAGCAATGTAAAAGAAAGTATCAGTGAATGTAAGGCATATAACAATTATCTGGCAAGATTAAGAGTAATATAGAGAAGAAGGGGCACCCGGGGGGCTTAGTCATTAAGCGTCTGCCTTAGGCTCAGGTCATGATCCCAGGGTCCTGGGATTGAGCCCCGCATCGGGCTCCTTTCTCAGCTGGGAGCCTGCTTTACCCTCTCCCACTCCCCCTGCTTGTGTTTCCTCTCTAGCTGTCTTTCTCTCTGTGTCAAATAAGTAAAACCTTTAAAAAAAAAAGAATAATATAGAGAAGAAACATACAACAAATATGATGAATAAAAATGGGACAGGATTAGAGGTGCTTCAGACAAATAATGATGTTATATTATGATAAATTATTTATTCAATAAATTTGGAGGATTAGATAAGATAGAAAAAAATTTTAGAAAAATAAAATTCACCAAAACTACCTAAAAAAATTAAAAACCCATTCATGTTACTTTATAATTACATTTTTACATATATAACATATACTTTTATTATAACTATTTCATATGTTTATTTAAATTATATTCTAAAACATAATTTACATATTTGTATTTATAAGCTATTAATAATCAAGTTGTAAATAATTCACAAACTATTAAATTAAATATTTAAATATGTATATATTTTTAGTTTTATTTTATTATGTTATGTTAGTCACCATACAATACACCATTAGTTTTTGATACAGTGTTCCATGATTCATTATTTTCGTATAACACCCAGTGCTCCATGCAGTACGTGCCCTCCTTAATACCCATCACCAGGCTCACCCATCCCCCCACCCCCCTCCCCTCTAGAACCCTCAGTTTGTTTCTCAGAGTCCATAGTCTCTCATGGTTCATCTCTCCCTCCGAATTCCCCCCCTTCATTTTTCCCTTCCTTCTCCTAATGTCCTCCATGCTATTCCTTATGTTCCACAAATAAGTGAAACCATATGATAATTGAGTTTCTCTGCTTGACTTACTTCACTTAGCATAATCTCCTCCAGTCCCATCCATGTTGATGTAAAAGTTGGGTATTCATCCTTTCTGATGGCTGAGTAATATTCCATTGTATATATGGACCGCATCTTCTTTATCCATTCATCTGTTGAAGGGCATCTTGGCTCTTTCCACTGTTTGGCTATTGTGGACATTGCTGCTATGAACGTTGGGGTGCATATGGCCCTTCTTTTCACTACATCTGTGTCTTTGGGGTAAATACCCAGGAGTGCAATTGCTGGGTCATAGGATAGCTCTATTTTTAATTTAAAAAAAATTTTTTTTTAAGATTTTTATTTATTTATTTGACAGAGAGAGAGGGAACACAAGCAGGGGGAGTGGGAGAGGGAGAAGCAGGCTTCCTGAGGAGCAGGGAGCCCAATGTGGGGCTCAATCAGGACCCTGGGATCATGACCTGAGCCGAAGGCAGATGCTTAACAACTGAGCCACCCAGGCACCCCTATTTTTAATTTTTTGAGACACCTCCACACTGTTTTCCAAAGTGGCTGTACCAACTTGCATTCCCACCAACAGTTTAAGAGGGTTCCCCTTTCTCCACAACCTCTCCAACATTTGTTGTTTCTTGCCCTGTCAATTTTTGCCGTTCTAACTGGTGTAAGGTGGTATCCCAATGTGGTTTTGATTTGAATTTCCCTGATGGCTAAAGATGATGAACACTTTTTCATGTCTCTGTTAGCCATTTGTATGTCTTCTTTGGAGAAGTGTCTGTTCATGTCTTCTGCCCATTTTTTTGACTTGATTATTTGTTTTTTGGGTTTTGAGTTTGAGTAGTTCTTTATAGATCTTGGATACCAGCCCTTTATCTGTAGTGTCATTTGCAAATATCTTCTCCCATTCTGCGGGTTGCCTCTTTATTTTGTTGCATGTTTCCTTTGCTGTGCAGAAGCTTTTTATCTTGATGAAGTCCCAAAAGTTCATTTTTGCTTTTGTTTCACTAGCTTTTGGAGATGTATCTTGAAAGAAGTTGCTGTGGCCAATGTTGAAGAGGTTACTGCTTATGTTCTCCTCTAGGATTTTGATGGATTCCTGTCTCACATTGAGGTCTTTCATCCATTTTGAGTTTATCTTTGTGTATGGTGTTAGAGAATGGTCAACTTTCATTCTTCTGCATGTGGCTGTCCAATTTTCCTAGCACCATTTATTGAAGAGACTGTCTTTTTTCCATTGCATATTTTTTCCTGCTTTGTTGAAGATTATTTGACCATAGAGTTGAGGGTCCATATCTGGGCTCTCTATTCTGTTCCATTGGTCTATATGTCTGTTTTTGTGCCAGTACCATGCTGTCTTGGTGATCACTGCTTTGTAATATAGCTTGAAATCGGGCAACGTGATGCCCCCAGCTTTGTTTTTCTTTTTCAACATTTCCTTGGCGATTCAGGGTCTTTTCTGATTCCATACAAATTTTAGGATTGTTTGTTCCAGCACTTTGAAAAATGTCATTGGAATTTTGATCGGGATGGCATTGAAGGTATAGATTGCTCTGGGTAGCATAGACATTTTAACAATGTTTATTCTTCTGATCCACAAGCATGGAATGTTTTTCATCTTTTTGTGTCTTCTTCAATTTCTTTCATGAGTGTTCTGTAGTTCCTAGAGTATAGATCCTTTACCTCTTTGGTTAGGTTTATTCCGAGGTATCTTATGGTTTTTGGTGCTATTGTAAATGGAATTGTTTCTCTAATTTCTCTTTCTACAGTTGTATTGTTAGTGTATAAGAAAACAACTGATTTCTGTGCATTGATTTTGTATCCTGCCACATTACTGAATTGCTGTATGAGTTCTAGTAATTTGGGGATGGAGTCTTTTGAGTTTTCCACATAAAGTATCATGTCGTCTGCGAAAAGAGAGGGTTTGACTTCTTCTTTGCCAATTTGAATACCTTTTATTTCTTTTTGTTGTCTGATTGCTGTTGCTAGGACTTCTAATTCTATGTTGAACAATAGTGGCGAGAGTGGGCATCCTTGACATGTTCCTGATCTTAAGGGAAAGGCTCTCAGCTTTTCCCCATTGAGGATGATATTCGCTGTGGGTTTTTCATAGATGGATTTTATGAACTTGAGGAATGTTCCCTGTAGCCCTATACTCTGAAGAGATTTAATCAGGAAAGGATGCTGTATTTTGTCAAATGCTTTTTCTGCATCAATTGAGAGGACCATATGGTTCTTCTCTCTCCTCTTCTTAATTGTTCTATCACATTGATTGATTTGCAAATGTTGAACCACCCTTGCATCCTGGGGATAAATCCCACTTGGTTCTGGTGGATGATCCTTTTAATGTAGTGTTGGATCCTATTAGCTAGGATTTTGTTGAGGATTTTGGAATCCATATTCATCAGGGATATTGGTCTGAAATTCTCCTTTTTGATGGGGTCTTTGCCTGGTTTGGGGATTAAGGTAATGCTAGCCTCACAGAATGAGTCTGGAAGCCTTCCTTCTGTTTCTATTTTTTGAAACAGCTTCAGGAGAATAGGTATTATTTCTTCTTTGAATGTTTGGTAGAATTCAAATTGAATATATATTTTTAAAGCCATTCTCAGAAGATATGATTGTGTACTTAGAAAATTCATAAACATCTGCATGCAAATGATTAGAACCAATAAGACTGACAAAGCCACTAGATATGAATTTACTATACAAAATTTAGTTGCCTTTGATAGTCTAAAAACATAATATTTTAGATTTATACAATTTAGAATAACACCAAAAATATGAAATATCTATGTGTAAATTTAAATGATAATGTATAAAAGTTATATGGAAAATTCCCTTAGATGTGTTAAAGAAATAATGTGTTTGATATAGTATATTTACAATTTTAACACTAGGTATTGTAAAGATGTCAGTTGCTATCAAATTATTTAATGCATTCATTTGGAAACCAGCAACCAAAAATTTTTATGGAAATTGGCAAGCATCCTCTAACATATATACTGAGATATAAGGACTAAGTATAGTGAAGATTGTAATATAAGATTAAGGATTTTCTTCTGAGATATGTAATATGTATATTGTACATATATATTGTATCAGTTGAGTTTCAACTATTGTATTGCTTGAGTTTCATAAATTTCAAACCTTTGATTAGGTTTTTTTTAGATATTTTTCATTTTGCAATTCTGTGGAAACTGTAGGCATGTATATAGCAGGGTATCTTCATAAACCTTGTACATTAAAGGGCCAGGTAAAAGTGAAGCCTGATTGTCTAATAGTTGCCAAAACCAAATTCAGGTTAAAACATGAATCCAGTTTGGAGAAAGCTATATATTGCACTTTAGTTGCATACATACAAACTCATATAAAAGTGCAAAGACATTCTCTTACAGTTGTTCTTTGAGTTGCATGGATTTGTATTTGAAAGAATGCTCATCCTTACCAAAAAAATGCAGGGTGTGGAAATCCACTGTTAATAGAACAGGGCTTATTTCAAAGTTAAAGTTAAAAAAACAAAAAAGCAGATCACTTCATTAGCCCCTCTCTTTTACCTAGTTATTTCAAGATTAACATTGTCTTAGACACTGTAGATTTAGAATTCAAAATTCCTTCTCAAATTATTTTCAGTAGTTTTGAAATATAGACGTCTTGTTAAATGCAAATCATTGGACAATTCTATGTAAAAATCTAATTTGAAAATAAAGGAGATGTGGATACTGACAGGAGAGCACACAGTAGTTAATTATTTAAAGTTACTTGACTGATTTCCTCTACCTTCTTTTCCTATTTGATACGCATTTGAAGGAAAAAAATAATAATAGCAAAAATGAAAGTACATACAATATGTTCAGATAGGCTGGCTGGAATCAGGATATCTATGAATAAGAGACATGTAGGTTTAACATGGAAGACAGAAAATTTTAATAAAGGAAAAGAGAAATCTTATTTGCAATACTAGTAACAGTTAAGGGGAAGTTTTAGATGTTTGGGTTGGGGGAGAGGTGGAAGCATCATCAATAATTCTCGTGGTTCATTACACTTAAGCCAGACGTTTATCTCCTCTCTCAGTAGCATTTAGAGAAAGGAGGGACAGGAAAGAGTTCATGTTTACAGATCATTCCTGCCTCTTTCTGTATCTATTCCATTGATCTGTAAGCTGATTTCTTCAGGTAGTTTGCAGCAGCACGTGGTGCAAAAAACTTTTTGATGACTTGTTCAGAAGGTTGAGAATAGGGGTTTTCAGCTGAGCACACCTAGATTGCATGCTCTATCTAGCTTCTGCAACATGCATTTGTATGGCAAAATGCCTTTCCTTGTCATTTTTCTATGTTATTTAAATATCTACAAAATCAATTCAATTGCAAGGATTATTATCAGTTGCATAGATGACAAAATCAGTTTTTTATTATCTGATAATATATACTCATGTAAGTAAATATGGCTGGGACCTAAGGTATTATCATACTACTGTTTTACACCAAAAATAATTTTTTTGACATTGTGAAATTGCTTTTTTAATAGACTGAGTAAAGTAAAAAGCATTTTTATTATGTGAGTGTCATCTTCAGGAAACTATTATAATTTTTCATTTTTATATACTTTTAGTCTTGTATAAAAGGATATGTTATGACATAAACTTCTTTGACTGAAATCTAATTCAAGTTTACATTTAGTACTTATCTCAGATACATGGCACTGTAGAGTATGTGACAACTTTTCTTATTTAAACAAGATCCTGTCAAATGTCGACACACCAAGTACAGATGTGAATTTATCTGAAGGCAATAGATGCCATCCTCTGCTTCAGTGCAGTCTTTTTCTTTTGTCTTTGTTCCTTTCTTTAGATAGTTTCATAATTTTGTGATTATTAGTCACAGAACTGAGTGAAAATTATGGACTCAGAGATCTGGGCTCAAAACTTTGTGTGCGATTGAACATGACATTTCTCTCTTTTATAATTTTTTACCTTTGTTCTGGCGTCTAACACACATACAGGAAATTACACATATAATCAATTAGTGTTCAGCTCACTAGATTTACACAAACTGAATACACCAGTGTAGCGACGAGCCAGATCAATAAACAGAAGACTGCCAGCACCACATTGCACTTTACCTGCTCCCTCTCAGCCTCTAAATACTCCCTCAAGGATATCATTACTAACTTCTAACATCATGGAATAGTTCTTGGCTATTTTTATATTCCATATAAAGAAAATCATATGTTATTAATCATTTGTATCTGGCTTCTTTCAACTCAATGTTATGTTTAGGAGATTTATCCATATTGGTGTATGTGGATTAATCCATTCATTGTCACTAGTGAATGATATCATGTGTGACTATATCATAGTTTATTTATCCATTTAATGTTGAGGGTATTTGGATATTTTCCTTTTTTTTTTTTACTTTTTTATTAGAACTGCTATGAGCATTTTTGTATGTACTTCTATTAAATATTTAAACACTCTTCAGTAGGTTGTCTGTTAAGGACAGGAATTACTGAGTTAAAGAGAATGCATATATTCCTTGTTAGTGTTTACTACCAAATAATCTTTCAAGGTGATTATACCAATTTTTATGCTCACACTGGCAATATATGAGGGTTCTGGTAGGTCCACATACTGACAGACACTTGGCATTTTCATTTTTATCTTCCTTTTCTGGCCCTTAAGTGTTTTCCCAACTTCTTTGGCTTATTTTCCTTCTCATTCTACATGTGCTCAAATTGACACAGATTCAACTCTATATAAATTCTAAGACATAAATATATATTTGTAGCCTAGATCACTCTTAAAAATCCTGGATTTATACCCACATGCCTCCTGAATCATTCAACTTATGTGAAATTTCTCAGAATTATAATAAAACCTATCTCTCTAGATTTGCCCTTATTTTTCTTATATTATTTATTGACTAATCTAAAAATTTGATTTTTATCCTTTAGGTTTATTCATTTACATATTCAAAATATGAGTAGAAAAGTCCTTTTATTTTTGCTCTTAGTTATCTAAAACTATAGCTTTCTCGCCAACATTACTGCCTTTGCCATTATTCAAGGTTTATTATCTCTCATTTCTTTCACTAAGTGTATATTTTTTCCCCCTTTGATTTCAGGCCATTTACTTCCCCAACTTCCAAATTGTTTATTCTAGACTTGTCTGTTAAAATGTAATTTGCTCGTTCATAGCACTATCATGGTACTGTCTTTTTTATGGTTTTCCTTCTTACACTCAGATTTTTTTTAAAAATTAGTTCCTTAGACTGGCGAGCAAGGTATTTTGTGCTCAGGTGGAAGATCTGAAGACCCATCTCCTTGGAGGAAACACTGAATTGTAGAAAGAACAAGTGTTTTTTTTTTTTTTCAGACAGACTGTAATATTTGAGAGATGATCAGGTCACCAGTGTGTATGAATTTATTCTCCTTTGTGAAAGATTCTTATGTCTACCTACCTCAGAACATAGTTTTATGGGGATTATATTAAATAGGGTATCATGTGAAAGACTGACATAATCTGATTTGTAATAGCCTCTTAAACTAAGCAATTAGCTCCTGACACATCTTCAAGAATGTTCTTATCCCTTGCCACATAGGGTACTTAAGAACAATGAGTAGATGATGCTTTAAATCTCTCCGTGTCTTTGCTCATGCTAGTGCGTCTTCCTGGTATGTAATTCTTGATTTAGTGGGGATGAAGGGGGCTGGCAAATTTCATTTTCTTTAATCAAAAAATGGTTCATTGTCATTTCTTTTGATTATTATAACTTGGAGTGGTGATGAAGTTTTTTTATTGAAGTATAGTTGACATACACTATTATATTAATTTTTTGGTGTACAACATAGTGACTCAACATTTATATAAGTCACAAAATGATCAGCATGATAAGACAGTTACCATCTGTCACCATACAAAGTTATTATATTATTGACTATATTCCCTATGTTGTACTCTCTATCCCTGTGATTAATTTACAGCCACAGTCTTTTTTACATGCATTTTTTTCTCATATTCCATGTTCTACATAAATAGCAGCTTCTGCTTCACAGCTATGTCCAAAATAAAACACAACAAAAATAATTATATAGCCTATTACTTCATCATATACAGAAATGTGAATTTATTTAACTCTAGTACAGAAGTACTTACCAATGTATCTGGCATCTTATGAGTTCAGTATATATGTAACTAAACACTGACAACATTTCACTAATTAACCTAATGAATAAATGAGTTGGTGAGTTATTGAAGTTTATATTAATTAAGATGTTAGAAAAATGATTTGAAAATATATTACATCACCATATTTGATGTTAAAATGTTATCATTTACCTACAGAGCCTAAAACTTTCTTCTTAAATCCATAATAATTTGCATTGTCTATATATTCAGTTGAAATAACAATTCCATTCTTAAATACTTAAATTGTGATGGAAAGTTAATTTAATTTATTGATTCATGGGACAAGAATTTACTGATCACTAATATACTCAATGTGGTATCAAGCAATAATGGTCATATCATTTAGTTTAATCATAGCATCCCATTTACCTTTCTAGTTATTGTAATAACTGGTTCCTAAGTGCTTAAATTATGAAATATTTTGTTCATTGGAATGTATTTCTGATTTAATATTGAAAGTGTTATGAAAGCCATAAATGATATATTGAATTTTATAATAGCTAAATTTTCACAAGAAGTATGGGATGTGTATATCTAAAAGTATTTTAAGACAATCTCCTTAACTATGGTTTTTATTTTTACTTAAAGCCTGAACAAAAATAGGTTCAATTATATTCAAATACCTCCATATTTGATCTTTAGAAATTGCTTCACATATCCCGAAATAAACAGAGAGTTAAGCAAAGAATATTGGTTACTTTTAAAATATTTATAAGGCAATGAGACATTTCTTGTGAACTATAGGAGTTGTTTTTTTTTTTTTGAACTATAGGAGTTTTAAAGAGAATACCTGCCAGCAGAATTGCAATGCATTTTTCAAATATCTAGTTTCTTATGACAGCAACTACCTTCACGTTGAGCCAAAGGGATTTCCAAATCAGAGATCTGAGTCTGACACTTCAGCTAAAGCGACTATTCATAATGCAGTTTTAGATCACATTTGGGGTTTGATAATCTTCCAGAACATCAAGTTTCTATATGCTTTGTGTTCATCTGAATTTAATTGAAAAAATAAAACCTTTTAATGGAAAAAAAGACTAATAGGAAAAATGACAGTAATTCACTTTGAATCTTTTGGAGAATACAAGAATTTTATTCAGGTTGATTTCCAGCAAGCATCAGTTTGAACAAAGATAATTTTGCTACCACTGCCCACACTTTGATCATTTTGTATCATTCTCTTTTATATATCTTTTGTATATCTTCTCTTTGTTATTTTTTAATAAATTATGTTCCATATGAAGTAAACCTTTTTTCCTAGATTTATAAGTGAAATTCCATCCTTTGAAATTGTCTTCAGAAACATCAATAAAACCCTTTTTTGTTGCTATTACAACCATTGTGCATGTTTGACCTTTAGTGTCCAGTTTGGCCTCTCCACTGCAAAAATACTCTTTAAAGTCTTTATTTTATACAAAAAAATCGAAATAACGATCCTAATGTATTTTGACCAATGCTGTTATCATTGAAAGGAATAAGTATTATCTTCAAAGTAATTAAAGGAGATTCTGAGAGTTTTATAAAGTTAGTTATTCGTGCTGTTTACTTTGTGGGTTTGGTAAAGATACCAACTTCTAAAGAAAAACAAAAAATCTGTAAGTATATCAGGAAAGCCAAATAAGTAACCAAGGTGGAAACTATGCAAATTAACATTAGGTTTTACTAGAGACAGCATGAGGATGGGGCAAGGGATACACTGTAGCATTATTAATAGGGATTTCTATACTCATTGAACCTGGTCTTATAAGATATACAATGAGAAGAGATAGGAAAATTAGTAAAAATGCAATTATAAAAGAATAAAAATATTTTAGCAGCTTGGAATTTCTAGAAAAACATATCTGAGAAAAATGGAAAACCTGGATTTCACCAGGGAGGAAAATTGCCAGTAAGGATAGAGGTGCCAAAAAAATTAAATGTCCTCTTCAGAACAAGGGGAAAGGATGGAGTTCTTATAATACCTGTTATTATCCTCAAAATTAGAGGACCAAAGTAACCAATAGCTGACCTTAGACATACCTCCCATTGAAGTAGTACATTTCTTTTTGATAATATAAACATGTTTTTAAAAAGTTTTCTAGTAGAAAAATATGAACATTTGCTGAAATTAAACTCCCACATTTCCCCAGTGATAATGTTTATTATTCTGTCATCCTGTTAAAATTCATCTTAACCAATGCAAATGGTTATGGTGCCTTGCCTCAATTTATTATTTGTTCGTATTTTCTTTAATTTTTAATGGATTTACAGGAATGAGACTTAAATTACTTGTATTATTTTTTATAATCTAAGCTTAAATATTCTAAAATTATTATTCCCAATATTATAGAAGTTGTATTATATTAGATATTTATAATCATTTTTCTTATTTTAGCAATTATTAATAAAGATCACTAATATATCATAGTTTGTTTTATAAAATATTTTCAGGTATAAAAAAATATTTTCAGGTATTTTTCAGAGTAGGAAATTGTGTTCAGCCCAAATAGATATTTTTCTGGCCTGACTTTTTTTTTTTTTTCTCCTTTTAATAGTCCCTCGCTCTGTAAGAATGAAGGTACTCCACTTTATTTAGAAAATTCTGGATCATTGGTTGTTTTGGTTATTTACTGGTGTATTAAAAACTACATTAGATCTGTAAGTATATCTGGAAATTTGTGGTTTAAGGCAACAGTTTTCTTTTGCTTAACTTTTTATGAGTCAGAAATTCAAAAAGGACCTCACTTGACACTTGATCTCTATTGTCTGCGGCATCAGATGGGGAGGTTGACTGAGGCTGGAGGATTGCCTGAATCTGGTTTACTCCTAAGGCTGGCAAGTTTGTATTGGTTGTCAGCTCAGAGCTCGCTGAGAAACTCAAGGACTTCTCCACTGGAATGCCTAAACTTTCTCAGAAAATGGAAGCTGGGTTTCAACACATAAGTATCAGGTTGCCATTCTCTTTAAGTCATGGGCCTAGAAATTGGCAATATTGTAACATCTTCCATGTGCTATCCGTCAAAGCAGTCTTCGGATCCACACAGATTCAAACAGAGGAGGCACAGATCTTACAATTAATAGAATATTAGAGAATATGCCTGGTTTCATAGGGTTTATACATGGATGAGAACCAACTTAATTCTCACATTAGTCTGATTTCAAACACAACAGTTGTGTTGGCAGATATAAAAATATTTGAATGATCAGCAGAAAAATTATTGAATATGTCTGCCTTGCAACACTCTACTTTTTAAATTGGATCACTGGCATCAATCACTAGCAGTGCCCTTGATGAAACTTTTCCTTTTCTCCCCGCTTTGGTAAGCCTTAGAGCACTTTTAAGATACATTAAAGCAGGGAGATCTAGACATAAGAGACATAAAAGAAGAATCAATGCCTGTGAAGAGAAACTGAGAATATTAAAGAAGAAATATCTTCCTTTCTTCTTTATTGCTTAGAATGTTAACAGATTTCTGAGACAGGATGAGACTTTTAACCCAAGACCTGAGCAGAGCATTTAGCGTTTAGACCATGCCTCTACTTCTGACCCAGAGATAATAAATATGCATTGTGTTAAGCCACTAGGTCTGTGGTTATTCGTTACATAACAATAGAATACTAATATAGTGATATATTTCAATGAACAGTAGCTCTTATTTTCAGTTCAGGTCAGTATACTTATGTTTCCTTTATTGTCCATGTTCTATGTCCTATTTATGAAATTACTGGCTAGGGGCGTCTAGGTGGCTCAGTTGGTTAAGTGTCTGCCTTTGGCTCAGGTCATGATCCCGAGGTCCTGAGATGGAGCCCCACATTGTGCTCCCTGCTCAGTAGGGAGTCTGCTTCTCCCTCTCTGCCCCTCCACCCCTCTCATGCTGTCTGTCTGGCTCACTCTCTCGGTCTCAAACAAATAAAACCTTAAGAGAAAAAAAAAAAAAAAAAGAAATTACTGGCTATTCCAAGATCCTGGAGATTTTTTCATATTCTATTTTCTAAAACATGTATTATTTTACCTTTTTCATATAATCTATTTAGAATTGGCTTGATATATGGTAGAATTCATAGTTTACTGTTTTTCATATATCTATTTAGTAAAGTTTGTACATTTTGCACTGCTCTGCAAGCCTCCTTTTCCACTGTATGAAGGTACATTTAAATCTGGATCTCTTTAGAATCCTGAATCTATTCCACTGGTTTAGTTGTCTATCATTCATTGTGCCTATAACACCCTGATTAGTTATAATATTTTTAATTAAATTAATATACGGCAAATTCTGTTCTTCAAAATTGTTTTGGTTATTTCTATGCTTTTCATGTCCATATTAATTTTAATATTATTTTGTCAATTTCTGTACTCATATACACATATACACAATTTGCATACATATAAATATACACACACATTGATTGTAGCTGGGATGTTAACACATCTGGACATTTGAAGAATTTACTTCCAAGCTCATTCAAATCCTTGTCAAAATCTCTTTCTTTACAGCTGCATGGCCGGGGTCTGGCTCTTTGCTGGCTGTCTCCTAAAGGCTTTCCTCAAGTCCTAAAAGCCATCTGGTTTCTTGCCACATGCGCTTCCTCAACATGGCTCTCACTTCATCAAGTCAGCAAGAGTGATTTGTCCACACTGTTTAGTGTCTTTGGAGTGACATCTCAACTCAATTGCCAGGCAACCTAATCGAGCAATAACTCTTCTGCTTTGCTATATTCTATTGGTTAAAAAGAAGTTGCAGCCCCCACATACAATGGGAAGTGTCATACAAAGCCATAGACACCGGGAAGTAGAATGATCACTGGGGGTCACCTTAGAATCTGTCCACTGCAAACCTTAAGGAAAGGAAAGTGCAAACTCTAAAGGGTGAGACAAATTTGCAATTACTACAATTGGCAAGGAGTTTACATCCAGAAAATATAAAGAATGCCTACAAATGCATAACAGAAAGAGATCCTAAATATGTAGTGGAAAAGAGACCAGCTAGAACAAAGACATCACAATAAGGAAAATTCAGTATAATTTAGATATATGAAATGTGCTCAACTTATGAAGGAAGTGAAATTATAATCATATTGAAAATCCACTATACAAAAACTAAAATGACTATTTAAAAAAAATACTGCAAGGATATAAAATAATTAGAATGCTCAAACTTTGCTGATAGGAGTAAAAATTTGTATAACTACTTTTAGTCTGCATAACTGATCATAAAAGCCTCCACTTATGGGTATATACCCAAGTAATTTTGTATATAAATGCATTACAAGTCATGTGTAGATGTACTTCAGTCAAATTATGGTCCCATATGACTAGAAAGTAGTCAAATATTCCTCAAAAGTAATTTGGATAAATGCATTGCTTTATATTTATAAAACAGAATTCCAAATAATGCTGAAAATAAGTGGAATATTGCCACATGCAGTAATACAGTTTTGACTCACATATGCCAGAAGCAAAAAAGGAGACATTAGATTATTCCATTCACATAAGGATCAGAAGGGTGAAAATGAACCCATGGAAGTACAATTAAACATTAATTACTTTATAGAAGAAGGTGGTTTGGCTTTTGTAGTCTTGTATTACTATTTTTCTTAATTTTTATGGTGGCTACATACTTGTATTAACTTTTTGATAATACACTGAGATTATCACATACAATTATTATTATACTTCAACAAAAATATATTTAAAGTAGTTATAATTCAAGATTATGCTCTCCAAGTTATTAAATATTGTTTCAAGTTATGTTACTAAAGTGTACTTTTTTAAACTTCCAGGAATCTAATGATTTAGTTGTTTACGTGTGCCGAAGGCAGCCGCCTAACCAACTGAGCCACCCAGGTGCCCAGCTGTTGACATTTTAAAAATGTGTTAATGGAAGCAACATGTTTAATTTATAGAAGTAACATTTATATTATTTTGGATAAATAGGCCCATGAGTTAATTTACAAAATATATTGGTGTTCTTTTTAATAGCACCTGAAACGATTCCACTATGTTAAAAGCATTTTAATTTTTTTTCCAAGAAGCCAATGCTATTACCTTATACATGCCTTTTTAGGTAAATAAATTATTCTTAAAGGAGGTTTCTGATGACAAAGGTACAATTAAAATAAATTTTGTAGCAAAAGAGTGTTAAAAAGAAGTAGAAGTTCCTGGAACTGATAGAGAATGAATAAATATGTGCAATTTACTTTACTTTAGAAATTAAACTTAATAGTTGTTTTAAAAACTAATATCTCCATATTTTCACAGTCTAAAATCCCATGTGATTTTAACAGAAAGTTTTCAGTAGATATATGAAAATGCCTGTTTACAATTAGTATCATAAGTGCAAGGAGGTAGTAATAAAATGCATTACTTTTAATGTTAGAGTTTTAAATTAAGATGTATATTAATTTTAAGAAAAATGTATTCATATGTTAAGAAATTTCAGAAAGACAAATGTAAAAAACTTGCTTAATGTATATTGCCATTCTGTTTCAAAATTTACATGTATTAAACTTTTATTTACCTTCTTTTTTAAATATATTCACTCACTCCTCATGGCAACCCGATGAATTAGATGTTATTATTGTCCACATTAGGTGTGGAAGCTAAGGCTTAGAGGAATTAAATAATTTGCCTGAAGTGACACAGTTTGGGAATAGAAATGTTTTCTGAAGCCAGACTGACACTATGCCAGTGATCTTAATCATTCTACAACTTCCTTTGCTGTTAAACATCATTGATTATATATTCTTTGCACTTGGTTTTCTTTGTGGGAGATGCTGATATGCACAAGAAAGAATATTCTTAAAGCAATAATCTTAATATTTTCTGTTCTAAATATAGCATGTAAAATTAATAACAAATGTGAGACAAAGTATTATACATTAACTCAGTCACATACATGGCTATATAGAAGACAGCTTAATTTCATCTGGCTGGCTTCTGTGAATCCAAATCTTAAACCAAATTCCAAGTCCTCTAATTGCTTTTGCCAGCACTAGATGAGGTAAAGGAGATTGGAAGTGTTTAGGGATTGGCTTGGAAAAGTAAATACCTAGAATAATAATTATTTGCTAATATTTTTTGACAGAGGAATAAAGAAAACATAGTAAAACATGACATTAAAAAAAAGAATTAATGTTACTTTTTTTGCTTAAAAAATATTATTAGTTGATCCATAAGAGGGTATGGTAAGCAGAATAATGCACCGTCCTCCCTCCCCCTCTGCCACCAAAATATGTTCATGTCCTAATTCCTGGAACCTGTGAATAGGTTGTATTACCTGGCCAAAGGACAATACAGATGTGATCAAGATTATGGATTTAAAATGAAGAGATTATCCTGCATTATCTGGGAGGAAGGGGTCAATATAATCACACAAGTCCTTAAAAGTAGAAAATCTTTTCCTGGCCCTAATCGAGAGATATAATGATAGAAAAATGGGCAGAGAAATGGCAGCATGGTAAGGATTTGGCACCCTGTTGGTTCTGAAATACGGGTGTTTTGTAAGAGGAATGCAGAGGTTTGTAGGGCTCAAAGGTGATCTCCAGCAGACAGTCAGCAATGAAACAGAGACCTCAGTCCTGCAGCCACACCTAACTGAATTGTCAACACATGAATGAGCTTGAAATTTGTCTTTCTTCTAGAGCCTCCTGAAAATAACACACTGCTGCCAACCTGTTGACTTTAGCCTGTTGAGATTCATGTGAGACTTCTGGCCTCCGGAACTGTAAGGTAATAAGTTTGTGTTGTTTTATGGTGCTGTGTTTGAGGCAATTTTTTATTGCAGCAATAGAAAACTAATATATTGGGCAATACAGTTTTCTAAGCATTAAGAGCAAGGTATGGAATTGTGCATGTTTCTAGGGACATATAATGGATTGTGAGATTGAACAAGTTGGATTTTATATATGAAGGTGAATGCAGAGGTGGCTGAAAATTCTTCCAAAGGAAAAGAAAAAAAAAATGAATGAAAAGAATTCTACCATTTGCTCAAATACAAATCCCAGTAACATTCCTTGAATGGTGATACTACTTGTTACTTCTAATTCATTTATTCTTCGCAATGAATCAGTGTTTTCAAATAGATATTCTCCATCCAAAAATAAAATTTTGCAAAACTGTGTACTTTTGTGTGGATTATGGTGAAATATGCATGGAATATATTCATTAAAATCCATTAGAATATCAAATACTACTTTTACTGCTTCATTTTCACCTTGTAACAAAAACTTTTCCTCAGTTTTGTATCATTGGCTCTCCTCCTTTTGTTTTTGTTCATTACATCTTCTTTCCTTTCATTCAGACAAAAATGTGATTTTGACCAAGTCTTTTTTATTGACAAAATATTAAAATGTAAGGCTCATTTCAATTCCTGACTCACTAGACACAATTATAAAGCAATAAATAATTGGAATTAGAAGTTAACAAAGAGGGGCGCCTGGGTGGCACAGTCGTTAAGCATCTGCCTTTGGCTCAGATCATGATCCCGGGGTCCTGGGATCGAGCCCTGCATCAGGCTCCCTGCTCAGCGAGCCACCTTCTCCCTCTCCCACTCCCCCTGCTCCCCCTGCTGTGCTTGCTCTCTCTCTCTCTTTCTCTGTGTGTCAAATAAATAAATAAAATCTTAAAAAAAAATCTTAAGAAAAAAGTTAAAAAAAAAAAATCATCCTCAACTAATTATATAACATTTCTGAAGCCAGTTGGGTATTCACCATTGGAAAGAATTTGTGCACACACATTTACATTTACATATATATGTTTTTATTGAATTACTTAAAAGAAAAGAAAACATAATTCGGGGTACCATTTTATATGAGTAGTGTCATAATTTGAAGATAATTTGGTAAATTGATTTGTTTTCAAAATATGCCGAATACCCCATATATATGAGTACATGTGTTTTTCATCAGTCGTTAAAAAATGATTTCTAGTATTTTATGCTGTAAATATATCCCAGTGTTGTTCCTTCCAATGATTTATATTAAGGCTTACAATTTATATTTTGGGTTATGTTTATTGACCAAGTTAATGATAAAAATAGAGAAAAAATAATAGATTTTGGGTTATGTTTATTGGCCAAGTTAATGATAAAAATAGAGAAAAAATAACTTATCAAAATAACTTAAATTATCAGAAAAAATATTAGTATTATTAACTTCTTACATTTTACTTAGCACGATTTAGTAACATCATTTCTCTACACACTCTGGTGGTAATTGATTTATCATTGACCCTTTGCACTGGACATTGACAAGAGATAGCAGAATGGAGTGATAAGTTGCAAAAACTGTCAGAAGTATCTCAGTTCATGTGAAAGGTAGGTGTAAGAGAAGGAGTTTTAAGATTTTAGACAATCAGATTTTGTTCTTCAGTAATCACTCTT
Source organism: Mirounga leonina (assembly GCF_011800145.1). NCBI lineage: Eukaryota > Metazoa > Chordata > Mammalia > Carnivora > Phocidae > Mirounga > Mirounga leonina. Next base: position 25,289,686 of record NW_023270316.1, on the reverse strand, counting down.
TCTCATTGCCATAAGAAAACGCATGTGGAACAAAATTGATAACTCAGGATCTCTCCTAATTCTTCAACCATTTTTTCACCTCAACTCCACATTTCCACAGTCTAAATTCTTTAGGAATTAATTTGCTCTCCCACTTCATAAATGGAGATTAAGGAAGTAGTCCCTCAGGGGAAAACACATACGTTAGAAATTCCAGCAACAACTGAGTTTGGTATTCATCTATTTGGAATGTGACCTTTAATAACTAGTTAGAAGGAATGACTTAGTTTTGGTTCAGTAAGAGTTATATTGTTGTAATTGATTTATTGATTCAAGAAATGCCCTTCTGTAATTGCCATAAACAGCATTCATTACCATTAATTTGAGATTATTGTTGGGTTCATGCGAATTATTAAAAAAGAGATCTGTGGTGTAGAGTTAAGAACACATAAAGCACTCTATTTTCGTATCTTATTTCTATGTGATTTATAAAAAGTAGGTTGAACTTGGCACATAAAATAAAAATCAAAATGTTACTTTATGTAAAGATAATATAAAATATCCTTCTCTGTTAAAAATCAGGAGTTTGGGCTTTCAAATCAGAATAAGGCAAGCACATTTTCTCCACAAGATTCATACAATGGAATAGGCCATCAAATTAATAGATGCTGAAGATTATTTTGTTTGTTCACGATTTGTTGAAGGACTTGTATAGCAAAACTTTTGCAGAAGGATTTTAATCATATAGATAAATGTCTTTATACAAGAAAGGTTTATGTTCTTAAGTATGTACAAAGCAGTGAAGAGACAACAGAGTCAAAAGTATTAACCATTCAACTTGAATACATAGAATAATAACAGTTGTGTCAAAAATTACTTCAAATTTTCTTGGTTAGAACATCAAAGAAAGTATGTTATTGCCTAGTCAGGTGAAAAAATTGTGACTCTGAATAAAATGTTTAGGGCATTAAGACCTCTATGTCAAGAACCAATTGAATAGAGTTTAAGTCAGACACAGGTATAATTTTTGAGAAAATTTTTTTTTCCAAATAGGCAATATATTAAGACTGTTCATCCCATGTTTTTCACTTTCACTGTCTTATTTAATTAAAAATAATTATGGTTTAGGAAGTATAATTAATTTAACCCTACGTATCCAGAGTTATCCAGAACTTCTTGACCTGCATTGTCTGTTCCCTTGTGAGACTATTTTAGATTACATTTAGTCTGTTATTTTGAAAACTAAAGAAAAATAACTACTTCTAGTTTTCTTACAAACTCCCTCCATAAGGAATTGAGGGGTCACATTTTTTGTTGCCTTTCTCATGTGGCTTTAGCACCTCAGTTAAGGATCCTTTCATTTGGATATATTTATCAGTTTAAGGAGTTAAACTTCCTTTGTGTGATACGAGCACTTTATAAATTTATAAGGCTTGTTTTCCCAGCTATTTTACTGAAGATAGGACAGAGAAATGAATAAAATATACATTTAAAATAAATAATTCCTTCAGCTATATAAATGTGCCAAGATGCCATGGTGATTTTTATAACACAATTGCTGCAATGGGTTTTGAGATTATTCTCCCACCTTCTTTTCATCCTACTCATATAGTTCTGTTCAATTTATTCTGTCAGCAAGTTAACAAAAATCAAATGAACAAGAACCTGATGTTCTGAAGAAAGCATTTAGAAAGAGACTAGAGGGTTTGCTGTCTCAGCTGGGGGGTGTGGCATCTACCCTTTTCCAGTGATCTCTGACTGCATTTGGACTGTCAAGATAGTGGTGGAAGCCAGGAACATCTTTACCATCTGTGCTTGGCATCCGTTTTATAGAGTGACTGCCAAAGGAGATACAGCTTCTTTTAGTACACACCTTAGTGCCATTTTCCTACCTTTTAACTCCCCGTGAGGTTACATTACAGATAACTTGGCAACAGAGTAGTGGGCCAATTGAAAATATAAGAATCGTACAAAATTCAGCAAATCTCCATTTTAGAGGAAGTATTTGCTATCTGGATACTTCTAGGCATAATCCATTTGCTAAACTTCATACAGTTACCTAAATCATATACTGTGGTCTGACAAAAATGTTCTCTTCTGAAATGCCATGAATAACATTTATGCATGAGAAGGAATAGGTTTAAAGCCTCAGAAAAAAAATCTGAAACAGTCTGAATGCAACAATTTTCATAAATATAGGTACTGAATGGGAAGGCCTAATTTCATTATACCATTTTGCTTTATTGGATAACTTCTAGTGTTCTATAATATAGATGGTATATATAGAAATAGTGAACAAAAGTGAAAAAAAAAGTTAGATAAACATTGATGTAAGGAAGAACGTAAAAGTATGTAAATGAAGCCTGCAGTCAAAATGATTTTTTAGTTAGGATATATATACTCAAACCAAAATATATTCATATGCGCATATGGAAGTTTATATAAATATATTAACATATAAATATTCACTGTTCTCAAGACTTTGTGTCTGATGTTGTGACTGATATAAGCTCTTACTATGCACCCTTGAATTGTCCATAGACCGCGATGGGGGAAGCCTTTTGTGTGAGCCGATTACTGAAACAGGACTTAGAACTGTTTGCACCCAGTGAGTGCTGGATAAGTATTTTTGAATGACTGTATATCAGTTGATGACTGCTCTCAAGTAGCTTACAACCTACTAAAGGAAACACATACATAAATAAACTTAACACAATCAACTTTTGAAAGTAATTATTAAAATCACAAAGACTTCTATTATGTTTTCAAAAGATCAAAAATTCATATATACTTGAGGCAATCAGAAGAGTAGTATTTTAGATAGAACTAAAGAATATATAATAAAAAGACAACAGGGAACATTGGGAGTATCTTGTGTGCTGAAGGAGTTAGAAACATTTAATAATAACTAGCCTGACTTGACAGATGCATTGCATATGGTTAGGGGAATGGTGGGAACTAATACAGGGAAACTAATGTTGAATTATACACTGTCCTCAGTATCTGGCTTAGGAATTGTATATGATTAGATAAGAAAAGAAGGGAGGTAATGAATCTATAGCTTAAGCAGGGAAGTAAAGTATATTAGTAGCACTTCAAGAAGATTGAGTCATATATACATGATAAACTGGAGAAGAGATACTACATGCAGGAAGACTGATTGCAAGAGATAAAGGCAGTGATCATGAGGGCTGACACTAAGGTAATGTCTCCAGGAATAGATGGATTCAGGGGAAGTTTAGTTTTGTAACCAGAATAATACTGAGCCCCCTTGAGATCTTTCTTTCCTAGCAACATGTCTAAGCACTCATGCAGCACCAAAAACTTGGAGTAATTTTTGAGTTAACAAAGAGAGGAGATCACCCTATCAAAATGAAAATATTTAAAATTCCTTTCTAAGTGTCTCTCCTTCTCTCCTGTGTTTCACAGTACATATTTCTTTGACCTCACTTCTTTCTTTACTGTTGTCAGATCATCTTTTTTCAAAAAAAAAAAAAAATCTTGTTTTGGAAGATAAAACTGCTTTAAAGGTATATAATTTGGGGAAGTATAGTGCTTTTATAGTTCTAATTCTTTGTCTCATGAAAAGAAACTTCTACCTCCAATCCCTGACCCTGGAATTTTGGTGAATGAATTTCTACATTGACAGATATATAAGGGCCAGTTAAGGTTAATGAATATATAAAGGAAAATCTGTGACAGGTATGGCCACTTGATTGTCTATATTACTCCACTCCAGTAACTAATGAATAAGCTACCAAGTTTAGTAATTGTGATGCCAGATTTTCTGATGAGTTATATTTGATGATTCAAGCATTTATTATACAGAGTTCAGAGCACAGACTAAGTAGTTAATAACTATTAACTATTATAACCATTTGAATTCCTTCTGCTGTTGTTAGAGCCAATACTCTTAACTAAGTTTTTCCAAATATGAAAGTGGTTAATTCTATGCTCATCCCCCTTCACTTTATTTGGTCCGATAATCTTGGAACTACTTCCCTAAGAATTTTATTTTTTATTTATTTTTTTCCCTAAGAATTTTAAACAATGTCAGTAAAATGTTCAAATTGAAATGCCCATAAATCAATTATATTATGTAAGAAAAAAATCTAGAAAATTGCATAAGGAAAACTCAGAAGAGATAATGGTTGTGAAAGCATTTGCACAGACAGTGGGAGAAGTGGATGGGATTGCCAGGGAAAGTACTGCTCTATGCAAAAGAAGGAGGGAGGGAGGGAGGGACAGAGATGGGACGTAGAGAAAAGAGTGAATCTTTGAAAATGTCTAGATTTGACTACAAAGAATGAACCAAATGAGGAGTGTTATGATTGAAAACCAGGAAAGCACGGGATTGGGGAATTGGGGAACCTGGAGTAAAAACAGGTGGTTGTTATGATACATGGCAGAAGGGTAGAGAGGAAAGGTATATTGAGGAAGATTTCATTGATTTTTTTTCTCTCTTATGGGGAGGTAAGAAACCAGATTTTTATGAGGAAGTTAGTTAAGAACTGAACTGTAGGTTACTACTGCTATTTAAAGAGGTTAGGAAACAGGAACACTACCATGGGTGTGAGTTCTAAGTCACATGATTTGAACCACACAGAACCTGCATGACCACTGATGAGGAAGAATAGAAGGGATTGGTCCAAACATAGATGGGCTTTTAAACCACTTGGCCTTTAAGACATTTTCTTGCCATAATACTGTATAATTCTATTCAGTAAGGGGGCAAGCCAGAAGTATGAATATGTAGCTAGTGCAAAGGTGGTGACGTTTTCCTGAAATGTGTTCATTCTAGAAATACTATCGAAGAACTACTTTGAGTCACACTCTATTCAAGAAACTGTGGATACAGTGGCAAATAATATGAGTAATGTATGTGCCTTGATGGAATTTACATCACGGTTGGGAGGGGTTTCCAGGAAGTAAAGTAGTAAAATTATGAATTAACAACATTTTGGATGTCCATATGTGATACGAACAAATGAAAACAACAATGCGACACACACAAAAAGACTTGGATAAATAGAATCCTACTTTCATGTAGAGGGTTGAAAAATACCTTTCTTGAATGGTGATACCACCTAGAGACTTGAAGCTGGGAAAGGAGCTGGCTGTGAAAAGAGATGTAGGAGGAGAGTTTCTAGCTGTGGAATCTGCACATGGAATGACTCAGTGTTTGGGAAATAGGTAAAAGGCCAATTCTCTAGATAGTCATAATTAAAGGAGAAAGTGGTAGAAGATTGGTAAAGCACTGATGGAACTATTAGAGGAGATATGGGAGATGTCTGCAAGGGTAGAAATAATTGATGAGAAAAATGATGGGAAAGTCAGGTGGGTATTGGATCAGACTAACCTTTTACCTCCAAGATACGAGGGACACTTAATTGATGCAGAAGTATTTTTGAAATAGAGGTCCAGGATTTAAATATCAGTATTCATATCATAAACCCTTATTCCTGGTAATGTAGGGAGCAGTCTTCTGAGAAGGGGAGTAAAGAGAGATTGGTTACCTAGAAAGGGGAAAGTAAAACAAATTTGGGCCAATTTCTTGGGAAATGCAAAAGGAAATAAAAAAGTTATATATTTCCCATCACCAATTAGAATTAATTTGTACATTACACAAACATTTATTAAGCACTTAACTATCTATGAGATTAGAGACCAAACACTGGGAATATGAAAAAATCCCAAATAATGCAATCCCTGCCCCTGGAGTTCATACATGGCTAAGAGATAGCACAGTGAGCCTGGAGTTCCGTGAGTTTGTAGTAGATTCATCAACATAAATTTATAAATGTATCCCATAAGTCATAATCACATAAATATCTTTATTTCATTCTGTTCCATTAATAACAGAATCTTTAGTTTGTGCACTCTGGAATTTTGCATTAATAACAGTTTGGAGAGTAATACGTAACCATGAATTGTCCTCAGGCCGGTAATTTGCTCTGTTGACAAGCACAGAGACTGATAATGCAGAGTGAATCATAAACATTATCCTGAATTAATACAGCTGCCTGCTTTGATATGCAATTATTTGTATTCAGTTTCTTCACTCAGACCTATTAAAATATGTAGAAGCATATGGAGTTTTCTTTGATCCTCAATGTCTGTGTTTGCAGTACCAATAAACTAAATTAAATGTATAGATAGGTAAATAGGACTGATTCTGAACTCTGATGCCTTAAAAAATTGAGCTGTACTCTTTGTCAACTAAAGTACAGTGATAATAAATGTCAAATATTTTGTGCAAAGATGTATTACTGTTCATCCTTGGCTGGGTCAATAATAAATTGTTAGCCAACACCTTCTAGGGCTTCCTAATTAAATTGTTGAATTAATTAGTGTGCAATAAGAATGTTGATATTTCTGTGTCAATCCATCATTACCGTTTTGGCTTCCAGTGTGCATTTTATTAAGTTATTTAAATATTTTAAAAATATTGGAAATGGGCTTACATAGAATACACATATCCAACTAATTATGCCCAAAATAATCTTTTCCCAACATTTTTTTTTCTCTTGCCAGGTCCCTCTTCACCATTTGTTTCTTTGAAACTATAAAGGCATAAGAGATTTTAAAAAACCAAAAAACATATTTTAAACTTACTTAAAAGGCAATCAGTCTTTTGCCAAAATTCCAAATTGTTAGCTCCAGAATTTTCTTCTGCAGTTCAGTATTTCCAATTTTCAGTTGGACGCCAAGGTGTTTATATCAGGAGGCACTTTAAATCTATCCTGTTCAGAATCTGATTAAATTATCCTTTTACCCAATAAAACACAAAATATATAAAAGTCTTGATATATTTATCTTCTGTATATTCTTCCTCTGTCAGAGTTTTTGTTTTTGTTTTTGTTTTGGAGAGAGAGATGGGGAGGCTCAGAGGGAGAGAGAAAATCCCAAGCAGGCTCCATGCCCAGAGTGGAGCCTAACTTGGGGCTTGATCCCACAACCCTGAGATCATGATCCGAGCTGAAATAAGATGCTTAACTGACTGAGCCACCCAGGCACCTCCCTGTCAAAGCTCTTATAGCTATACAGCACATGCAACTACAAACCTGAAAGTCATTTCTATATTTCCTTTATTAGCTTTCATTCAACCAATTAATTGTCAAATGCCCTTTGCTCATAGTTATACTTGTCTCTACTTTAATGCAAGCCCCAGGCCTTTTTGGATCCCAGTGACAGCACCCTATCCTGTGTCTTTCAGCTTCCAGTCTCAATCCTTTTTGATTACTAGTTTTATCTTATGAAAAAAGACCTAATTCTTGATTTAATAATTCCAAAATTTTGCTTATAATAGTCAGGAGTTAGCAATTTCCTCAATTATTAAATCCAAACGTGCCTATATGGATTTGTGCCACATTGGAAACCTAGTGTTTTGCACACTTACTATTGCAAATAAGACCAGTTTCTGGGAACTGATTTTCTTTCTTATGTGATTTTTGTTTTTTCCCTGTAGTGATTCTTAGAAGGGTTTGGAGACCATATACATCAGAACCACTTGTCAAAAATAATACTTATATTAGTTTATTATTGTTGCTGTAATAAATTACCACAAACTTAATGGCTTACAACAATACGGATATAATTCTGGAGGTCAGATTCCTAAAATTAAGGTGCTGGGAGGGCTGCATTTCCTCTGGAGGCTCTTGCCTTTTTTAGCTACTGGAGCCCCCTATATTCCTGTCTCCTGTCTTTCAAAGCCAGACCCCAGGAAAAGTGTTGGTTGATACAGACAGCAGGACGGTGGCCATGGAAGTGGGAATCTGCTAAGGAGTGTGCCACCTTACTTCTGAGAATCTCCCAAATCCTCAGGAAAAAAACAAAAACAAAAACAAATGGCCCATCTTGTATGCCCCTATATTTTGCCTTTGACTTTGCTTTTAGTTCTCCAAAAGAGTATCTCCTCAGGGTTTCTAATAGTTTCTTTAACTTGGGAAATTCTTAATTGTCTAGGATTTTTTTAGCATCCCCGACCCACAGACAAAATATACCAAAAGCACTCCCGGCCATTTTACGCAACCTGTAAATAGCTTAAAAAGCCATTTGTCTTTAAGAATAAGAGCCATATTTTTTATTTTTTTCATCTTTGGGTCTCCATTGTGTATAACTGTGACTTCCCCAGAGTTAACAATTAAATAGTTGTTGATAAATATAATAAGAAGGTTGTGACAAAAATGAAGCAAAGTGAAAATTCAATTTATTGATTTATTCAACAAATCCTGAGTACGTACTATGTACCAAGCATGGACAATGACCTGTATATATTTTGAGGAAAAGGACAGAGGTCTTGTCTTTCAGAATTTTTAGAATGGTGGAGAAGGCAAACTTGTAATAGCACGGTTTATATCCTAATGTGGTGAATTTTTAATATTATTAAATTGTACATAAGAATCTTAATAAAATCTTATGTGGAAGATGATTAGGAGTTTGAAATTTGATTCCTTGAAAAGATGTCACAAAGGAAATATTCAGAAAGAGATAACTCCTATTGTGAAGGATATTAGATGAAACAGAATATGGCCCTTCGTGAGGAATTGCCAGGTATCTTACTGGGGTCAGAGTGAAGATTGCAAAGATAACTATCACAGGATGGTACTTGGAAGGTATTGGTAAGAAAAAAAAAATATTAGTGGCAATTAGAGGATTGCTATATTCTAGGTTCTGTGAAATGCCCTTGGTCTCTCTTTGAGCATATATTTCTCACAGTAACCATATGGAACAGAAAAACTTGGGGAAAACCAAATAGAATAAAAAGAGGGAAAGCAGAGATACCAGCCAAAGGAGACACTAAGAGGAATATATGCCATAAATAGGGTAATAAATAAACAAATTACTCAGAATTATCGAATAGTTTATCTACATAGTTGAGTGGCTTGATAGTTTTCAAAATATTGTACTAATATGCACTAGTCAGTTCAGACTGCCACACAAACACCATTGACTGGGTGACTTAAACAACCAAAATTTATGTTCTCATAGAGTTCTGGAGACTAGAAGTCTAAAATCAAAATGCCAGTATAGTTTGTGACTTCTGATGGTGCTCTTCCTGGATTGCAGACAGCTGCCTTCTCACTCTGTTGTCAATGGCCTTTCCTCAGTGTGCAGGTGGAGAGAGAGAGAGAGAGAAGGAGATCTTTTTCTTCCTCTACTTGTAAGGTCACCAATCCTATCAAATTAGGACCCTGCCCTTACGAACTCATTTAACTTTACCTCCTTTGAGCCCTGTCTCTAAATATAATCATTTTGAGGGCTAAGGCTTCAACGTATGAATTTGGGGGAAATACATTTCAGTCCACATCATTTGCCACTAGCCCCCAGAATCATGTTCTTCTTGAATGCAAAATACATTAATATTATCTCAATAGCTTTAAAAGTGTTAACTCATTCCAGCATCAACTCTGAAGTGTGAAGTTCAAAGCCTCATCTAAATATGTCAATCCAACATGGGTAAGACTTGAAGTACAATTAATCTTGAGGCAAAATTCCTTTTAGCTGTGAACCTGCAGAACCAGACAAGTTATGCCACTCCAAAGTACAAGGAGGGGACAGGGACAGGAATATTTCTATTCCAAAAGGAAGAAGTGGGGAAGAAGAAAGGAGTGTGGCTCCCAAGTGAATCTAAAACCTAGCAAGGCTTGGAGCTAGGCTGTCTGTCCTGTTGAAACCAAGGCAGTAGCTCTGATGATCTCTGAGTTGCCTTAGGGTTATTTGTCCACCTTCTTGAAAAACAGCACACTTTCATAGCTGAATAGCTCTATTGTCTTGTTCTATCAAATCCAAGGAGCCTTACAGCCTTCCTTCATTTCATCCTATTTCTGCCCCCTTCAGTTCAAACTGACAATATTTCTACTCATCTAATCCTATAAGAGCTTTATCAAGTGATGAGTCCACCACACCTTTGATGTTCTCTTCAGAACATGCTTCCTCATTTTTTACAGTATGGATAAGCTAAGAATTTTCTACATCTTCAAATTTTGGTTCCATTTTACTTAACAATTACTTTTTCAGTTCATGTCTCTGTTCCCACATTTTACTAAGCAAGTCAGGAAGCACCAAGCCACTCCTTCAGTATCTTGCTTATAAATCTTACCTAAATATCCAATTTCATTTCATACAAGTTCTACTTTCCACAAAACCATAGAATGTGAATTCAATTCAGCCAAGTTCTTTACCACTTTATAGCAAAGGTCAGCTTTCCTTCAGTTTCCAATAATGTTTCTCATTTCTGAGACCTTACCAGAATGGCCTTTATAGTGTCCATATAGTTCTACCAACCTTCTGCTCATGATTATTAATATATTCTCTAAGAAGTTGGAAGGTTTCTCTGCAGCACTCCTCTTTTCTCTGTGAACCCTCACCAAAACTGCCCTTAATGTCCATTTTACTAGCATACCCCTCAAAACTCTACCCTGTCCTAAAGACACTTCCATATTTTTAGGCATTTGTTATAGCAGCACCTGGCTCTTGGTATCAAAATCTGTATTGGTCTGCTAGGGCAGCCATAACAAAATATAGACAAAAACACAGACAAAAGTAGACAAACTGGCTTAAGTCATCAAAATGTATTTTCTCATAGTTCTGGAGACTGAACATCCAAGATCAAGGTACCAGCAGTATTAGTGTCTGGTGAGAGTTCTCTTCCTGGCTTGCAGACAGCCACCTTCTCACTGTGTCCTCACATGGCCTTTCCTTGGAGTGGATGAAGAGAGAAAGATAGGGTTTCTTTTTCTTCCTGTAAGGCTACCAATACTAGTGGATTAGGACTCTGCCCTTGTGACCTTATTTAACTTTACCTCCTAAAAGACCTCCAAATACAATCACACTGGAGTTTAGGTGGACATAATTCATCCGTAACATAATAGATAGGTTTCTCATAGCATATTAAATTTATTTATATAATTACTGAACCTTGTACCTATCCTAGATTATGTGCTAGGAATTTTCTTATCCCAGTTGATCCTTGCAGTTATCTTCTTTGTGGTGGTCCCAAATAAGGATCACTTAAATTATCCCATTTCATTCTATGAATCATGCATTATTACCTTCATTTGGCAGCTTTAGATGTTGAGACTTAGAAATATTAAATAATTTTCCCAGGGTGCCTGGGTGGCTCAGTCGGTTAAGTATCAGCCTTCAGCTCAGGTCATGATCCCAGGGCCCTGGGATTGAGACCAGCATGGGGCTCCCTGCTCAGTAGGGAGTCTGCTTCTTCCTCTGCCTCTGTCCTTCCCCCTCGCTCATGCTCTCTCTCAAAACAAATAAATAAAATCTTTTAAAAAATTTAAAAAATGAAAAATAAATAGATAGATAAATAAATTTCCCATAGTCACAGCGAAGGTATATAACAAAGCAACACATCAACCCAAATACCTTACACCAAAGTCCATCCCTTAAAAACTTTTTGCACACTTGAAAACAGAATGGATGATACAACCACACTGTTCATATAAATATGTTTTATCTTTGACCACTTTCAAATTCATGAATCAAATCTGCAAAAAATATTGAAAAGGCAAATTGTATGATTGAAATAGTGTTAAAATAAATTCCTTTAAGTGCCTCTGGAAAACCGAAGAATCTAATTTTGCAAATTAGAAGATCCAACAAAGATGAAGGTATTTTTGCAGAGTATCAGGGATAATTCCATTGATATATCCAGCAAATACTCTATAAAGTAATTTTCATATATTTTATGTGGTTTTATGAGAAAAGGAAAGATAAAATTGGTTTGCTTCACTGCCAAACACATAATTTTACATTATCATCTACACATTCTCATTAATCTTTTCCAATTTAACCAACATTGAATGAAATATTAGCATGACAAAATGTATCACTACATAAATTACCACCTCCTTAATGAAGTATGCAGACAACTACAAGGAGATCTTTTATGACATTACTTATAACTCATTAAGTAGCAAGCATGTGGTCCCCCCAGTTGGTTACAGTTAAATAAAAAAAAAAGCTAAGGAGTCACCAGGTTGAATTTTGGTAACAAATGAAGGTTTCATATCTGGTAATGTAGTGCCAGCAGCATTTTGTGACTCATCAAGGATGAGATTTAAAGAAGGAAAACTTCTTTCTCAAAGGCTGATGATATATGTGTGTGTGTGTTTGTGTGTGTGTGTGCATGCACACGTGTGAGTTTATTTTAATTTGTGAGATGAAGGAGAATAATGCTTAAAAACAGTCTGGGTAAAGAAGGATGAGGATGGGGGCGCCTGGGTGGCTCAGTTGGTTAAGCGACTGCCTTCGGCTCAGGTCATGATCCTGGAGTCCCGGGATCGAGTCCCGCATCGGGCTCCCTGCTTGGCGGGGAGTCTGCTTCTCCCTCTGACCCTCCCCACTTCTTGTGCTCTCTCTCTCACTCTCTCTCTCAAATGAATAAATAAAATCTTAAAAAAAAAAAAGAAGGATGAGGATGATCTCAGATCGGAGAATGTGTTAAAAGAAAAGCAACGTGTATGCCGAGGCTGTCTACCTGTGTGTGTTTGTAACTGTGATAATGCAAATTTTTATCTGAAGATTATTTTGAAACTAGCTCTCTCAGACTCAATCTGAAGAGGAAATGATTACGTTTAAATCAACTTTTTTCAGTCACGTCCCGGTGTCTACGCTTGTATGCCAAGGCTGTCTACCTGAGCGTTTGTAACTACATTTTCATTGGTCTATGCACTGAAATCCCAAGAAATAGATATCCCTCATTTATCAAAACTAAAAATTACATACATCTAAGTAGGCTCTTCACATTGTCTCACGTCAGCTCTTCCTAGATAGAGTCAATCCATATTGCACAGCTGACTCTACCAGGCTACAATACCATTGTCTTTCTCAAAAACCATTTTAAGGAACAGGAAAATGCTAGTCTCTGCAATGACCCAAACAATACTTTTTAACTTCAGCCTCTGCTGTAGACACCTTGACATGCCTGACAAAAGTTGATTTAAATGTATCATTTCCTCTTAAGATTGAGTCTGAGAGCTAGTTTCAAAATAATCTTCAGATAAAAATTTGCATTATCATTATTGACTTAACAACTGATTCTCTCTTTTAGCCTCCCTTTCTGTTTTCAAGTGTTCTGATATGTTAACTAATTTGACTAGACTTGACCATATACAGTGGCAGTGTAGACCTCAACTGTGTGATGGTTTCAGTTCAAGAAGGATGAAGGTGGCCTCAGGAGCGGCCCGATCCCAGAACTTGCGGAGTCCATGCTGCTTGTGTGCAAACATTAAGCAAAACCACCAAATGTCTCATTTCTGTCCAGCTCTGCTGAATGGGGGCTGGACTCACGTGTATCTAGCTGAAAAGGAGAGACACAGAAATACATATACACCAAAGCTGCTCATCCTCCAACTGAAAGTGTATTAAGCAACTTGCAGATACTCCTGTTAGAACCTGCCTTTGTTTAGATGCCCACTAGATTGGGGAATCTATCATTTGCAGTGCTTGTGTTGGTTTAGAATATAGGATTTTAAGATCGTCCAACACTGTACTAAAACATTTCAATAAAATCATGCTACTTACTTCTGTTAAAAAAAAAAAAGAACAGAAAGAAAAGCAACATGGCAGAGAGGCAGGAGATGGTTGAGAGTGTAGACCAACCAGGACAGATTGTGAAAACCTTAACTGTGAGCCTGCAGTTCCACTTTTATAAGATACTGGGATTTTCATACCTTCTATAACTATCTCAAAAGATTCTCTTGAGACATCAATTAAAATAAATAATGAGAACATTTTAAAACATATAAACCATAATATAGGAACAATATGGTTAAGATCATGGACACCAGGTTAAGTGAGTTAGTTTAGCTGAGTTAACTGAGGTTAACTGAGTCTAAGTTTTGGCTCTGCCCCTTCCTAGCCATGTGAACTTGTCTTTCTTGCTTAATATAGCTATGCTTCTGTCTCCTTATCTGTTAAATGGTGTCATAGTGAACCTGTCTCAGAGGCAGCTGGTGAGGATTAAATACTCTAAATAGATGTATACAGCATTTACAACAATGCCTAGCAAATACTGAGAGCTTTTAAAGTATCTCTAATAATCATTATTAGTGACTATGGTCCTGTTCTCTTTTGTTTCTGGATCAAATTGAGTAACAGAAATAAAATTTTATTTTGTATAACATCTTATAAGTAAAATGAACCAGTATCTAACACTAAACCACAATTAATACAGTGTTCTAAAACTTCAGTGGAGATGGTTCTCTTTATATTACTTAGCAAAGGTCAGGAGATCTTTTTTATACCAACATACTCTTTCTGTGAAGAACTGAATTTCTTTGGAGAGGACATAGTGTTATTTCAACTTAAGAAATAACTCTCTAGAGAGCTACAACTTGTAGATTTACAAGTTAAACAATAAAAATTAATAAGCTAGCTGAATTACCCATTGGAGAAAACTCTTTCAAAATTTAGGAGCATGTATATCATCTATAATGCACAGTGTTACCTTTAAAATACTAAAGTTCCTCATTTGTGCTCAATGAGTTACAATAAGGAAACTATTAAAACCTACCAGTCAGTTGATATCACATTGTTGAGTGAATGAATCATGGATAATTCCCTACAAACTAATAAAAGATTATTCCAGTTTCCATACAGGGAAATATTTCTTAGGAGATATAGCCTTTTATAAAGCAGCAAGGATTAATTGCCTGAAATATTTATATTTAATGAAATTTCAAATTTACCTTATAATTTTATCAGTATTCATTTATGTTAGAGAATTGAAGAGAAGATCTTTAAAGATATCTTAAGTTAGGTATTATCTCACTTATCTATTGCTGCATAAACAAACACCCCAAAATTCAGTGGTTTAAAGAAACAACAAAAGTCTTAATCACGAATATGCCAGTAGGGAAAAAGTCATCATTGCTTCATTTTACAAAATCTGGATTGCCTCAAAGGCCAGGACTAGAATAACCTGAGAGCATGGTTAGAGAATTGATGCTGATTGTCAGTCAAAAAGGAAATGATGTTAAAATTAAGATATGACTTGTAGACAAAATTAAATCCAGGACATTTTCCCTCCCTTGATTTGGGCGGTATCATTATGAAGCCTACATGATCAATCTAAAACCTTTAGCCAAGAACTCATAAAGATTTAAGGCAGTGCTTCATAGACTATTTCAAATAGAAAAAAAAAAGGGGGGGCCCTTTAAGAATCTTAAGCCTCTCTGTTAAATAATAGCTCATTTGTATTGTGAGGATATTGCCCTACAGTAGCTTTGCAGGGACTTAAGCAAGAAATGGCTCATTTCAAAAAAACCTGTAGAAGCGGTTTTCATCTAATTTTATACAATTGGAGGTGGAGGGCTGAGTCAGAAAACTATGTCCTAAAGAGCAAACGAGTCCACTGATTATTTCTGTGAGTAAAGATTCATCGGCACATTGCCCCACTCATCCACTTATGTATTGTCTATGAATGTTTTTGCACTACTACCGGAGTTGAGTGGTTGTGACAGAGAACCACATGACTGCAAAAAGAAAAACATTTACTTTTGGCCCTTTACAGAAAACAATTTGCTAACCCCTAGTATAGATTGTTCATTAATTCATAAACAACACAAACAGCTTTCAAAGGAATTGGATCAGCTTGGAGCAGCGACAGCACCAAGCGGAGGGAGGCATTTTTGGACCTTCATCTCTGTAGACAACAAAACTGAAGAAACTACCAAGCTGTAAGCAAGGCATGTTTTATGTAAAGGAAAGGGTTATCAGAAAATGAATAAAATGCCTAGAGGGTTGAGCCAAGAGTGGAAAAAAAACAGAAACAAAAACACCACCATATTTCTCCAGTGTAATTCCCAGGGAAGCTATGCTATAATTATATCAAGGACAACACATGCCTGATTAGATTTCAGAATTGCTATGGGCTATTGATTGTTGTGTTCTCCCCTTTTTACTTGGGAGTATCTAGAACAGTTAGCTTATGTCTATTCCACCAATATATGTTGAGTATGTGTGTGTGTGTGTGTGTTGGTGTGTAAACTACTTGAGTCTTTGGATCACAGATCTTCCAAGTGAAGATGGTATTCAAGAAGCTGTGCTGAACAAAACCAGTACTGTGCTGGGAAGCCTTATCCACATGGGGATCTGACTTAAATAACAAGATCCTCAAACCTCTAAGCTAAGCCTACTGATATCACAGGGTAAGAATTTAATGGATTTGGAGAAAGTATTTTGTATGTAGGCAGAATGTGAATTTTTTAGTGACCAGAGAGGGAACTATGGCAAGTTCAATTTTTAAAGACAACTCTGAAAATATTTCCAATTGCACACGGTCTTCCAAGCCCTGCCACTTTGCTGTAAGGAGGTAGAATCGGTGTCCTCTCCTTTTGAACTTGGTTGGGCCTTTGTAACTTCTTTGATAGGTAGAATGCAGTAGAAACAATGTGTAATTTTCTGTGCAAGGTCATAAAAGGTGATATAAAAAAGGTGATATTCCACTATTTCCCCAAATTATGGGCCTGGACGGTCCTAAAAATAGTTCACACTAATTTCATGGATGTATAGCTCCAGCTGTCACTGGTTCTTCTTCTGTGGACTTAGGAGAGACCACTGTGCTCATGCTCTCCCCAAATTGAACTCATGGAAGATCTGCTTCTCCAGGGACTTCCTGGATGGTCTAGTAAGACTACATGGAAACCCAAGGAGTGGACTTTGACCAATGGGAGGCAGGAAAGATCCAGCAGATGATTTGCTGTCCCCTTTTCTCATAATGGGTTATTCTGGCAAAAAAAAAAAAAAAAAAATGTTCTCATGCATCTTTTCTAGAGACCTCAAATGACTGGACTGAGTTTTGAGTTCTTGCAAAGCTGTGTCTGGCTCAGTTACGTTACTTATTTACATTTGTTCTATATCATTTCTTGTTTTACTTACTTGTTTCTCATTATTATTCTCTCTGTTTGCCCCACCCCAAGAAAGTGTTAGTATATAAAATTTTGATTCAATATCAATTTCCTAAGGATACCAGGCTAAGAAAATATTTTTATCTTTAAGAAGCTAAAATTCAATTGAATATGTGCGTATGGGTGTGTGTGTGTGTGTGTGTACTACATATATAAAGCGGTAGTTAAATCAGAAGATACTGACTTGAACTAAAACTACTTAAATTCAAATCTCTACACTGTATTTTAGAATTTGTGTGACTCCCTGAACCCCCAGTTTCCCTTTATGAAATTATAACAATTCCAATTTTTTATCATTTGTCCTAAGGGATATTTAGGTGAGATAATCCATTTGAGGCACATAGAAAATTGATCACAATATAATAAAATCTTAGCAATTTTTATATTCCTTTTTTTTTACTGTCATTATACCATTATTATTTTGGAAAGATCCTATTCTACATGCAGTCTTCCTATACAACAATAAAACTGATGAGGTTACTTTTAGAATACTTTAAAAATTAATGGCATTATCTTGGTAATATGCACTTTAACTGTTACATTAAATTAATCATGAACTAAATACATTCATATATATGTTAACCTACTTGAAATCACATCATATGCAAGTTAACTAATATTTTTTGTACTTTGTCTCTACGTATTATACTACATGCCTTGGAATTGAATATAAACATATATTTAGTTATACATTTAGTCAATGCTACTGATTTTAGCTTCAAAGTCATATTTTCTTTCTAATAATCTTGACCTAATTTTTCTAAGTGTAATGTGCAAATCTAAAACTAAACTATTGTTAATTTACTATTATGTTCTTTATTGGGGGTACTTTTCTTCTATGGCCTTGTTTTTAAAAATCACCTATCAGTTTTATTCTGTTTTCATACATTTGGTACATCTTACTATTCATTTTATATCCTTGTTCATTCAGCTTAAATCATGCTGCAATGAATGACCCTATAATATGAATGGCTTATGAAACAAAGGTTTCTTATTCATGTTACATGTCCATGGTGGTCCACAGTGTCTCTGCTCCATGTCTGTTTACTCTGAGAGTTAGCTTCATAGAGTAGTCACAGTTTGGTTAAGGCTGGTCTTGTGACAAAGAGAAAGTAACTTTGCAAAGTCTCAAGTTGGCACATTTAATTGACCGGAGCAACTTACATGGCCATTTTGGAGTTCAGTACAAAGGAAATGTACTCTCCTCTGGTATCACCACGATTCACATGATTGCGCATAATTTTTGTGCATGGATAGAGGGTAGGGCAGCGAAATTTTTCAAAATTATACAGTCTGTCACTTCTCCCTTCTGCACGCAAAGTACATAAAATCCTTTCTCCAGGGGCACAACCCAAAATTGTCATCAAAATTCAGCATAGGTTCAAAACTTAGGATCTCATGAATGGATAGATACGTGTTTCCTCTAAATGCAGAGCCTATAAAATTAAAGAACAAGCAAACTACATAGTAGGAGGAAGAGTATATCAAAGGAGAGTCATGGAATTATGGGTTACTTGCTACTCTCATCGTCCCCTTCTTCGGTTTTAGATGCCTTTGTAAGGTGTTTTTTTTTTTTTTCTTTCTGTATATAAGGATGTGTCCATGATAAGAGGAAGAGGATGTAGCTGCATCACTCCATGATCTAGATATGCTGAACAATATTCAACAAATCGTTGAATATTATAAGACCTTGTTTGCATCATATCTAGAAATTTGAATAACTCACATTTTATTCTTTAAGTATTTTATATTTCTTTTCACATTACAACAGGCACTTTTTAGTCTTTTCCATTGTATATCACTTCCACTTTTGTTTTCCACAAAAGAGTCAATGATACCTTACTCAAAGAGTAAACATTCCAGAATCCATCTCCTGCCTCAGAGTGGCCTTAGAGTCTCAAGGAGTTGTGTGATATCTGCTACTTTCTATTTGCTGAAATTCTATGTTTCAGGCATGGAAATACATTAGGATGACATATCAAGAAAATGAGGCAATGGAGTTTCATAGAAAAGGCATGAGATTTAGACCCAGACAGTTCAGCGTTTAAATTCTGATTCTAGTGTTTGTGAACTGTGTGCCTGTCTAGGGAACGTCCCTGCTCTACTGCTCTGATTTAAGAATAGTTATCACCCTATCTTAGAATAGAAGAATAGTTATTACCCTTGTGGGTTTGAGTAAACAAAAGTAGCAATTCCAGGCATCTGCAACATACGGGAATTTAGCAGAATGAGATAATATAATTAAACAAGAAACACTGTACCTTAATTGTCAAAAAAACTCGAGCTATTTGCCTATAATAATACTAGCTTCCCCATAATATTCATATTTTTTCAGATGTGTGCAGTTTCTCTGAGTCCAGACATTTCTATCTTCCTAACATCATAGATGAAGTTTCAGAAGTTATATCTCTTTTATTAAAGAATTCACCCACCTCAGTTTCCTAAGCAGGTGATTGTAGTGAAGTTTTCTAAATTTCAAGTTGTAGTTCTGTGGAAGTTGTCACTGCTTCTCAAGATGAGTATAGGCTCCTCCTTCACTGGATAGCAACCAGGTTTTGTAGCTACTCCTCAGTTGCCAACAAGTGGGGAAGAGATGGCATTGCTGGACAGATGGTCAGCTGGACGGATGTTGGGACTTCACAGTGATGTAGAGTCTGGAATTTGTGCTGCTGACATCTTGGCAGCAACGGTTTGAGGAAATTAACACACGTGGGCTACACCTCATGACCAGGGTCAGGTTCTACTATCTGAACTTACCCAGGTCGAACAGCTAGGGAAAAGAACAGAACTCATTATCCAAGCCACAGAAGAGTATAGTGAAAACTATTCATTTCATTTTTTTATGTATTTTGCTTAAGAAAATCACTCAACCAAGTCTGACGCTTCTGCCCCAAGGCCATTTTGCCTTGTTAACTGACTTTCCTACTCCCACAGTAGGGCAGAAAATGATGATCATTTAATGTCCAAAACACTAAGTTGTATCTTGGGTGAGAGGAGGAATGGAAAGTATTTGTGCTATGGGGGAGCAGTAAAGCATCAACAAATAAGCTCTATGTTACAGTCACTCATTTAATCTCTTCATCTGTACTTTGAAACACTTATTTGACCATTCTTTCAATGTTACAGGGATATGGAGCTGCCTTTGCCAGGAGAAAATAATCACAGAAGGATGAGAAAGAAACTATTAATCATTTTGGCAAAATTTCAAAACAGCCAAAAATAAGTCTAAATTCAGGTACAAGAATCCAGTTCTCTGAATTGGATAGCTAAGGAGATTTACTATTGACAAACTAATCGAGGGTTCTATACAGCTGAGTGATGAATTGGCAAAGCAAATGTTTTCCTGACTTATTAAACACTGAGTAGGGACCTGGAAATGCCTCAAATTTGTGACAAAAGAAGAAGCTTGGATCATAAAAATAAAAGAAAGACCAAATAGGAAGTATATCCATGTATTCCAATATAGGGGATAGCCACATGAAAGAATATACTGTACTGTATAGATTAGCATATATCACCTTAGGACAGAACATTATAGGCATTCCTATGGTCACATAACCAACCTGATCTCCAAGGTGATCTAAACTGGCACAGAAAAACAGGAAATTAAAAAAAAAAAATAGCGGCACTTAGGTGGCTCAGTTGAGTGTCTGACTTGATTTCGGCTCAGGTCATGATCTTAGGGTTGTGAGATCCAGCCCCATGCTGCGTCGGGCTCCACACTCAGTGGGGAGTCAGCTCGAGATTCTCTCTCTCCCTCTCCTCTGTACTTCCCCACTTCTAAAATAAATAAATAGATCTTTTAAAAAATATAAATAAACAAACATAGTTATGGGTTAGAAGACTGCTTGGTCATGGAAAAAAAGGATGTCAGTGAGAAAATTCACAGCCCATATTCATTTATAAGGTTTAGAGTTTGAAGCGATGTTTCTATGATAACTACCTGGTTGCTAAAGCAAAGAAGGAAATATGATCGAGTGAAAAA
The DNA here is from genome assembly GCF_011800145.1 of Mirounga leonina. Classification (NCBI taxonomy): domain Eukaryota; kingdom Metazoa; phylum Chordata; class Mammalia; order Carnivora; family Phocidae; genus Mirounga; species Mirounga leonina. The sequence goes on along the minus strand of NW_023270316.1, from coordinate 25,268,794 downwards.
AATGTGTAATATTTATATTAAGACTAACAGAAAAAACCTTCCATAAAGAATCATAAATTTCTCAGTAGATAAAAAATGCTGTTCTTATTCTCTCCCTACACACACACACACAAATATATGTTCTATATAACTCAAATGATTTGGGCTAGACCCCAAATTCATGTAGTCTATTAAATAGGATGAAAATTACAAGATCCAGGAAATTTTGACATAGTGTTTAAAAATTGATTTAAAACACCAAGTTTGTAGAAGTTGGTTTAAAAAGGTCAATTTATTAGATTCTTATATTTTCTAAATGGGAAATCTTATAAAAACCTTACAGCAAAATGGCTCTACAAGGACATTATTACTTAGTGATAATGCATAGTCATGCATTAATTTATTCTTTCATTCATTCAGCATTAATTGTGGGTATGAAATATGCAGAGATTTATGCTAGAAATAAACATATATATAACCATAAATTAGAAGTGTGCCATTTTAAAAAATGTCCCTTTGGATTCAGGAGACTAGTAGAAAAAATTACAAGACTTTGTCATATATTTTAGGATGAAAATATGGAGATAGTTGTAGGGCCTGAGACACAGTACTCAGTCTGGGAATGAGGGAAGATATTTGACAGTGATCAATATATTACTGTGTTCTGTGTTTAACTTAAAGTTTTCACAGTTTAGATCATTCAATTTCATTATTATATTAGTCATTTTTTATTATTTGTGCTTTCCTCATATTCTGTGACTTTTACAAGTTCTTAAGTTTAAAAATTGCTTTTTAAATTTTATTCTCTTTGTTAAATATTTCACATGCAATAACAAAATATAAAATAAAACGAACAAAAAAAACAAATGCCATCCCATCTAATTCTTTCATTAACTCATGATTGCTTTCATTCAGTAAATTTATCTTGAGACAAAGGTGAACAGGACAGGTCTTTTGTTAATGACAAAGGAAGAATGGAAGGAGCCACTTGGTATAATTAGGAAAAATTTTACAATGTTAGTAATGTTGAGGCTTAAAGATGAATAAAAATTTGCCAGATGACAAATGTAGAGAGTATGTTCCAGGAAAGTAAAGCTGTACAATAACATGAAAAATTGTTTTCACCATAATCCCATTTTTCTTATTTATGAGTGTTTTGACAAAGCTTTTTATTCAATACCTCGTGATACTCTAGGGAGCAGACATACCCTATTAGCAAAGCTATCACTCTCATCTGTCTACACTGAGGTAATGCTAACACGTTTCTATTTTTAAAGATTTAATGAAGTTTAATTCATCAAAAAACTAGTTTTTAAAAAATATCCATTTTACTGCTGCGGTGTGGATTGGTGGCATCCTGTAATGATAACAAAATAAAGCAAATCGAGGCCGTTGAATACATGACATTAAAAGAGGTTGTATTTAAAGACCTGTGGGCCAGTGTCATTTTTAGGAGTAGTCTAGATGTCAGCAAAATCACACTCTGGGGTTCCATTATCTTAAACAGATGGGACAGAAAAATCATACATAATGAAAACTGATGGAATCTCATGTTAAGTATACATATATATGTATATACATGAAATAAATAAAAAGAAGCAGAAGGGCTCTAAAATATGTATTCATTAGCAAAGGGAACTGTTAAAAAAAAAAAAAAAGACCAAGTTATAGAAGTGCTTCTTAGCTGTCTTTTTGCTTTCAAATTTCAGAGAATATCTGAAGACCGATTGTTAGAAATAGTAGAGAATATTTTCTGTAGATTCAGCATCACTAAGTATTATTGAAAAATTGGGTGACATGTTTTCAAACTTAGAAGAAAATGCTGTACATCCTGAATTAATAATAGCTTAGTATTATTAATGTATCTTTCCATACTTCCCCATTATGGAAAATAATTTTCATCTGCTTTATTATTCAAAACCACTACTTTATTGTTCAATAATACATCTTCCTTCCAAATGAATTTTATGTTGTATAATTTTTTTTTCAATTTTATGGAAGAAGAAAAATGTTTTTGGTCATGTTTATAGATCCATTTTGTCAGGTAAACGCCTTTAAATTTCTCTCCTGTCCTCTTTCACTTGCCAGTCTGAACATTCAAATATACTTGAAGAAATAATTTACTGAAAGGTTTGTAGTAAACTTTTCCTTAAATTATTATAATTAAGAGATATAGTGCCTTTATCGTTTGTTAAATATTACAACTGATTCAACGTGCCAGTCCTCATATTTCACAATATTATACAGCTCTTTTACTTCTGTGTCCTCTGTTTTTAAGTCCGCTCTTATTTTATACATTATTGAATTGATTTTCAGAGCAATAAAGAAAAAGCCCTTCTACTAAAGCAACCACAACTGTATTTGCTTCTCTTTCTCTGTAGATTTAACTTAATTGCATAAAATGTCCCTGGGGATGCTATCTTTTGTTTGGTTTATAATTTGAAGAGTCTGCACTTTCAGGATTACATAGATTTTTCAGCGGTTGAGGTTGCCAGTGGCAGATTCCTTGCCTCTCTTTCCCTGGTTCATTTATCTGTCTTGATGCAAGTAGGTCTTTTGTGCTGCACTCGGCTTACAATCCACTCAACTTGTCCTTCTCTCCATAGAATATACATTTTTATCCTTTCACCATGTTGTGAAGTCTGATGATCCTGTGTGCAATAGTCATGCATTTTGCTATGCAACTGGTTACTGCTCTGTGATAAATCAATTACCATTTACGTACTAATGGGCAATAAGATTTTAGAAATTTCCACCTCTTTCTCTTTTCCCTTATTATGTTTGAATGCTCCTGCAAGTCATCTGAAAGCTTCAGTGCCTTACCTCAGATAGATTCTTGGTAGTTAAGCAAATCTTATAATCTCTGTCTCATTCTCAGAGCCAGGCACATAATAGTACTAAGCAATCATTTGTGATTAAATGATTGAATGATTGCTAAGATTTTTGGATAGATATGTTTGTAAAACAGACCCTTGAAGATCCCAAATTTAATATTCATGATTCTCAGTATTTGAGAGCAAATCTTAAAATATGTTGCAATTTGTATTTTTGCACAGAACACAAATGTTACCTCTATATTGACACTTAGCTATTGTTAACCAGCCAATCCAATGATTTTTTTTACTAGATCTTACGTTTTTTTTACCCTCTATTTTATTTTCTTTCTTTTTTTTTTTACCCTCTATTTTATTTTCATATTTATTAGGTGACATGTTACTTTTTAAAGAAAATAAAGTCCTAAAAGAAGTCATTTGCGGGGGTCCCCTGGGTGGCTCAGTCAGTTAAGCGTCTGACTTCCTTTCCTTCCATGATCTCAGGGTCCCGGAATCGAGCCCCGCATCGGGCTTCCTGCTCAGCACGGAGTCTGCTTATCCTTCCCCCTTCCCCCCGACCCCCACTGGTGCTCTCTCCATGTCTGTCTCAAATAAGTAAATAAATAAGTCATTTGCACATGACTTCATTAATATTTAAGTGATCTCTAATAAAATACACTTAATAAAGTCACGCCTTTTTAAATCTGAAAATAATACAAGCCTAAAATAAAGAGTAACAGTTAAGTTTTCGCTAATATAATCTATATGTCATATATGATCTATTGATTCTATATGTCACCTTGCCGGGTTACTCTGAAAAGTTGCCATGGTGAAAAAGCACTGTACATGTCTTTTAGTTTACCAGAAATTAAAGAGATAATACAAATAGGCTTGTTTGGATTTTGATTAAAAAAAAGCTATAAAAGATATTTGGGGCAGAAATTGGTCTGATATCTGACAATATTATAATATATGATATTAAGATTTTTTGTTTTATCGTGGTGTGGTAATTGTAGTGAGTTCTGTCCAAATATCTTTATTTTTAGGTGTGTCATGTTGCCATGCTTGTAGTTGATGTTTGCTACTTTCTTTCAAATAGTTCAGGAGTACACACACACACACAAACACACACACACACTTTCATATGCATATGTATTTACATATATATACATACATGAACATATATCTGTATGTTCACAAATGCATAAATATATCAAGCAGATACAACAAAACATCAGCAAGTGAATTTATATTTTGGGTGTGTTGGTGTTCCTATTAGCACTCTTTCAACTTTTCTGTGTATTTAAAATTTTTCGTAACAGCAAAATCCAATGCTCTCCTACTTCTATTAATCTATCACCCACCACCCATTATATTTTCACGTATCTCTTACCACTTTTCCTTTTGATTCTCTTTAATGATTGCTTCAAAAGTATCTAAATGACCCAAAAAACCTAGCTGACTGTGACTCATCCTATTTGGGAGGTACCTTCAAATTCATGGAGAAATTAAGGCTTCAGGCATAATCTCCCACAACTTTCACTTCCAGTAAAACACTGCCTATATTTTGAGTCTATCTTGTAACCATCCCTTCCTTCTAAGATTATGGTAGAAAGAAAGAAAGGAAGGAAAGGAAGAACTGATTGTTTCCATTTGTTTCCCTCTACACTCTGCCTAGAATGCTTGTCCCTGTATTTCACCTCATTAAATATTTTATTACAAAAATGGAAATTTTGTTTACTTCTTCCAGAGTAGCTTCCCAGAGCTCAAAGTCTTGGGTGTAATCAGATAATGCATAATGAATGATTTCCATTTTTTAAATTTGTTGTGGTTTATATCATGACCCCTGATATACTATATCATGATAAAGATTTATTTTTCAGTTCTCACACTTTTAAGGTATTTTTACTTCAGGATCTTCAATCTGACATCCCAGACTATCAGGATTTGTCTCAGCAGCATTTCACTGTATGGATAAACCTCAATTTATTTTTTTCATTAGTGGTATTTTAAGTATTTCCCAGTGTTGTCTACTGAATAAAGAAAGTTGCTATGAACATTCATATACAAGTGGGTCTGATTGGTCTTGATCTCAGACTGTGGGTGTCCGGAACTGCGAGAAATAAATTTCTGTTGTTTAAGACACCTTTTGTGTGTCATTCTGTGTCAGCCCAACCTAACCAATACAGCATCTCGTTGACCTTTTTACAAAATCAGCGCATGCTAAGGACACCCTTCATAGAGAGCAAATGAGGTGTCACCGATGCCCAGGACCTGCTTCCTAAGAAGTAGCATGGCCTCCTGCCCTGTCCTTCGGCTGTGTCTCCCCTCACACCTCTACACACCCTGGCCGAGGAAGCTCACCTGCACACGCATGGGCTTGCTTACTCTGAGACTGTGCCTGAATTAGAGAACACCCAGCCCCATGCCCCACCCTCGCCCAGCGCCCACCCTCCTGGCTTCCCTGTTTGACCCCTCCCTCCATCTCGAAGCCACCAACAGGCCTTTCCATCTGGTGGACATGCTGGCGCTTCACCTTCACGAAGAAGGATTTGCAGCAAAAAAAAAAAAGAAAAGGGGGGGTGGGGCTGGTGCCTGCGTGGCTCAGTTGTTAAGTGTCTGCCTTCAGCTCAGGTCCTGATCCCGGGGTCCTGGGATTGAGCCCCGCATCGGGCTTCCTGCTCAGTGGGAAGCCTGCTTCTCCCTCTCCCACTCCCCCTGCTTGTGTTCCCTCTCTCGCTATCTCTCTCTCTGTCAAATAAATAAATAAAATCTTAAAAAAAAACAACAAAAAAAAAACAAAACAAAACTGAGTGCACATGCACATGAAATTCTGGCTTTCTGGTGCCTTGTGGGCGATTGGGGTGTGGTGAACAAATGCAAGGTACTATTTTGTCTGGTTCTGTTTTGTTTTCCTTTTCTGTGAGTAATGTGGTTTGTTGTCTGATCCAGAGGTGAGGTATCTCAGTATATGTCATAAAACTGACAGGTTAACTTCTCAGCTTGTAACTAGGGTCAAATTTCAGACTTAACAGTTTCAGATACAACTTTAGGCAACAAATAGAATATCAGAGACATGTTTGAAAAGAAAATCAAAGAGCACACCCATCATTAAGTAAGTGTTGCATAGGGTAAACTGAACAGATGTGGCACTAGATAGGGTGGATGACATTAATCAGAATGGTAGACAGAGGCATATACCAGGAAAATTTGCCAGGGACCAGGACCATGTAATATCAAAAACTGAATATTCTGAGAAAATCTTTTTCTTGTTTTTTTTGTTATTCCTGAACATTCCACCCATTCTGGATAAAGAAAATTGACAAGCTATAATAAAGATGGAAATCACCTCCCCACCCACCTACAGAAACATTTGCTTGCACTTCACAGTTGTAAAAAACTGGAGATCTCCTCCTACCCTTCCCAAAGAGAACTTCTTTACATTATAGAAATTAAGATAAGGATTTTCTTTATATATTTTCAGAGAGGGACAGATATGTCTTCTGCTCCTATATCCTCTCTGAATCTCATAACTTTGGGGTTCTTCTCTGTGTACAAACCCACTACGTGTGCAGGTAAACCTCTGGTCCTCACTGTTGCTCTATGGAAGATTGGAGTGTAGAGAACTAACATAAAATTCTATCCTGTTTGCATTTTTTGTTCCACATAATAAATGTCTGCTTTTTGACAGAAACACTGGATCTGTATATGAGAGAAGAGACCATTTATTACTCACAGCCAAAAACTGTGTGTCTATGTGTGTTTTCTGTGTGTTGCACGTATAAATATATGTGTTTATAGGCATTCATGAATGCTAAAATTCAGGCCAACCTCAAGATGTGCATATCATAATGTAACGTTACCTTTGGGTTCCTTCAAATTATATTTCCCAGATTAATATGTTTATATTCCTTGCAAATGTTCTTTTTTTTTTTTAAGATTATTTATTTATTTATTTGACAGAGAGAGACATAGCGAGAGCAGGAACACAAGCAGGGGGAGTGGGAGAGGGAGAAGCAGGCTTCCCACTGAGCAGGGAGCCCGATGTGGGACTTGATCCCAGGACCCTGGGATCATGACCTGAGCCGAAGGCAGACGCTTAACGACTGAGCCACCTAGGCGCCCGCAAATGTTCTTTTTTAAAAGTCTTCGCAAGAATGGTATTATTAAAACATTTACCTTTTTTTTTTGGTCACATTTCCCTACTTTAAATTCAAATAAATTTGGCTACATTGATTATTTGTTATAGACTGGTAAAACGTTTATACAGAACAAATTGGAAAAAATTATTAAATAAGCTACAAAGAAAATCAAATTGATAATTATTCTAGATTGAGCCTAATTCCTTGATTGCATCTTATTTAAAATAAGTATAATGTTTTCATATTCAAACATGTTTTTAGATTCTTTTTGATGTGCCATTAGCTGTACAGAAATGGTAAGATTATTGTTATAAATGTGGGCACCTTTATTTTCTGAACCGATTCTAGTTATAATTAAGGGTTTAATATATTATGTGACATACCAAATGCTTTTTGCATCAGTCTAAATTATATTATCTCTATCACTGCTCAGGGTCAAGCTGATTCTTGCAGGGACTTGTTTTTTGTTTCTTTTTAATTAAGTCATTAAAAATAAGGAAAATAATGGTAAAGGCTGTTGAGCTTCCAGAACCCATTTTGCTTAGTGTACAAAAACTTTATTATATGGCACGATTATTTAAGATTGCCAAACAGAATATTTTATATAATAAAATAATGCAATGACAAAGCTATCTGAGTTTAAAGATCTTCAAGAATTCTCATTACATTTATCTACAAATTCAGTTATTGTCTATGAAAAATATCAGTTGCCACATCCAATTTTTCAAAAATAATTTAATTTAAAACTTATTGCAGAAAACATGTAGCCATTTTTTTAAAAAAGAAGCTAAACATACAACTATCACATGACACAACCATTGCACTCCTAGGTGTTTATCCCAGAAAAAGAAAATAAAATAAAACTTATGTTGACACAAATACCTGCACATGAATACCTATAGCAGTTTTATTCATTAAAGCCAAGAACTGGAAACTGTCCTGTTGTCTTTCAACAAGTGAATGGCTGTAGAGTCAGGGGGATATCCATACCATGGAATACCACTCAGCAATGGAGAAGGAACTAACTACTGATACGTGGACCAACATGGATGACCCTCCAGAGAATTATGCTGAGTGAAACAAGTCAATTCCAAAAACCTGCATACTATATGATTTCATTCACATAAAATGTTTGAAATAAATAATGGCGTAGGGAATTATTTTGAAAGTTTTAGAAAGGGAAATCTAGTTTTAAGAATTTTCCAAAGCTGTTAATTCTTGTGTAAATCCAAAGTCATGAGGGTGTAACCATGATACAGTAAACAGTTCTGACAATAGCAGCAGCAAAAGAGGTCTCAAAAGTAATAGCACAATAATGATAGTTACACATATATTCAAAAGACTTAACTCTTATGTCTTTGATTAATTAATAATTGCCCATATTTCCTAAAGCTAATTTTCATTTAATTAAAGAAATATAAGTTTTTATCACTCCAATAGATCAATATAAAAAATATTCTCAATTACTATTTTTAAATTTAATTATCCTTCTCCTTTTCTATTTCTGTCCTTCTGATGATTGGTACTATATAAAAGAGAACTTCCCTTAATATATCCAAAGGACAGGTGGGAAACATGTTGGCTCTTCTTGCTTACACTGAGTGTTTTTCCCACTGAGTGTAAAATTAGCAGTAATATCCTAAATTATTATGCCTGATTGTTACTGGAAACTCATCCCAAACAACTTTTCATGATGATAGGAAATTACCAGTTTTAGGGAGTTCCAGAATAATTCCATCTCTTCTAATTTAATTTTAACAATGTCAGCTTCCAGGCCTCAAAAAGGTAATCCTGATTTTAATTAAATTAATTCTGGTTAGATAATATGTTTGATGATTAAACAGACATGCTTTATTACTCCTAAATCTTCATACAAATGCAATGAATTAAAAACTTAGAACTCTGCAAAAAAGGATTAGAACAATAAATTTATTGCTGAGTTTTGACTATCAGATTGGTTTTGGGGCTGGTCCAGATTGATTCAGTAGTCTTTGGAATTAGATTTTATTAGGGAGATTTGTGAATTAAAGGAGACAAATTATTTGCCATTTCTCCCATTAAGGGGTGGGATGTATTTTCTCTCCCCCTAATTCTGGGCTTGACCTGTGACATTCTTTGATTAACAGAATTTGGCAAAAGTGGTACCGCTTAAGGTCTTACACCAGGCCTTAAGAAATCAGCAGCTGCCACTTTTGCAAGCTTGGAACTTAGCCCCCTCCAGGCTAAGAGAAACTCCAAGTACTTGGAGAAGCCACAAGAAGAACAGGAACCTCTGGTCAATAGCTCTTGCTCATTTCCAAGCCAATGGCTAGTTAACATTCCCTGCCAGATGTGTGCCGTAGTCATTTTTGAACATTCCAGCACAGTTGAGCCTTCAGACAGCTGCAGCCTCGTTAAACATCACATGAAGCAGAAGGATTGCCCAACTGTGCCCAATTAACCTACAGAATCATTTATAAATAATAAATGGTTCTTGTTTTAGTCTCCTAAATTTTAGGGTGGACTGTCATGCAGCAATAAGTAACTAAAATTGGAGAAAATAGATTTTCTGAATTCCAATAGCTTCTTTTACATAATTAGCTACACACTTGTTTAATTTGGATCCTAGAGTTTCATAGTATGCAAAAATAAGGAAATACCCAGTATATGAAATAAACAGTTTAAGAAGCCAATGTACCACCCCTTCTGGTGAGAAGATTAGAGCAAAAGAAAGATAGATGTAGAATCAGAGGAGGAAGCGAAGTAATGGAAACACCAGATAGATTTAGCTGTTGGTACTCCTTTTCCCTTAACATTGTGTGTAAGGGCAACAGAATGACACTAATGGAGAGAGATTTCTACACAACATGGAAATGGTGCTATTATTCTACAGGAAACCAGCATGTTTCTGCATGCTCCTAGGGAGGTATCAGAGAAGCTAAGAAGGCTGATGAACAAGCCTGGGTCAGATAATGGAGGTCACAGACGGTTGAATATCATCACCAAGAATTTCAGCCTAGAGAGGAGCAGGTGCAAGGCCTATACAGAAGCTGGATGGTGCTAATTATCACCGGCAGACTCAATTAGGACATAACATAAAGTTCAAAGAAGCAAGGATGATAAGGTACCACATTATGATCAGAAAGGACCTGGAGAAAAGAATGTGAACAAGAAGCATTTCTTCCTCTCATCATTGCTATTAGGAAGGCCTAGAGCCATCCTTTATCCACAGTATATATCAAGGGGCAAGTTCTCTAAAAGACTGTTCATTTGATTCTCTAATAGACTGACTTACCATAAAGATTCTATTGATTTGACAGAGATGGCAATGCCTTATATTAAGCTTTGTGCACATCTGCTGTATATTAGATAATGCATAAAAAGTTGAACTCAGAATAATGTAACTGTGGCACAACATTGGATTTGCATAATCAGAGATGGATCCTGAAGGACTTATGTGTCCTATTCCAGAAAAGGAATTGGCAGAAAAGGCAGAGAGCTTCTGGTAATCAGTCTTTCTCACCTTGGGGTTGTCTACTTGCTATGGGTTTCATTGATCATTAAAATAGAAAAACACCTAGGAACACAACCACAAACTTTGTACACTCTGTTGCATAGCTTTGTCATGCATCCTTGAATTGCTTGTCCACTAGTTTGTAATAAATCATAGCAAAAACAACCTAATCCAAGTATAGGTCATCATTCTCTCTGATCTTTGAAGGCAGATAAATTCTTTAAGGTTTGGCTGAATTATACTTTATTTGTTAGGATTATATACTCCTTACAACTAAATAAATTGGGAATGCTTCAAGAAGTAAAAGAAAATGAGGAATGCCATATTTTTTTGGCACATCTGACTTGTTTTCTGTGATCTTACATCCTTGTCATATAAGCATGAAAATAAATCACCATACACAATACCCTTTAAGTTTTGCAAACTGTATGATATTTGTTATAATGCAGATGGTACAATTGTATAAAACATACAAGATTCAAGGTCACAAAGCTAATGTTCACAAATCTACATTCTTGAGTTGTGATTATGAGTTTTTTTCCTTCTCTGTAAATACACGTCAAAAATGCCATTGCTGTCTCTCCATTAGTAATGGTGGCATTTGAGTGAAATAACTGATGAAAATAACTTTTAGATAATCTTAAATGGGAGACAGAACAGATTCAGGAATTAGAATGTTGATGAAGCAGGAGACCCAAAGAGGGACGATATAGAGACTGTGGAGAGAGTTCTCAGCAATGAGACATTGTTAGGTAAAGTGGAGTATAAAGAAGGAATTGTAATAAAATAAAATTTAAAAATAAAAATAAAATTTTAAAAAAAGAAGGGATTAGTTGAATCATGGAGTGTGTCTCTTACATGGAGCTAAAAGAAATACATTGCAAAAATCTAGTATCTTGAGGACACAAAAAATATGAATTATGAACAATTTGACAAGTTCCTTTGTCTTTGATTAAAAAACTAATTCAAATTCATATTAAAATTTTCAGTTCTATACTTTGAATTACCTGGTTTAACTTTTAAAATGAATATTCAAAACCATAAAATGACCTAAGAGGATTTCTGATTTTAATATGACCTTTGAGTCTTTTATCTTTACAAAAACAACAAAGACAATGGCAAAAGAAAAGAAAATAAATATTTCAGATTTCATTTTTAATAACCCTAGAAGACAGATAAAATCAAAGTCTCCAGATTTTGGTAAATGTTACTCAAAAGGCCTAAGATTAGGTAGACTCTAAGAAGAAGTAGAAAAATGTGAAGGAGTGTCGCAAGAGTCCCAAGGTAAGGAATTTTAGAAAGAACCAGTAACATATTCTTTATGAAGGTAAAAGCTTGTCATGATTGAAGAAAAAAATCCCGTTTTTTGAAATAAGTCAGGAAGTGACACAAGACACCTGAACTTTCAGAACTTCCCTAGGACCTTCTTTGGTCAGAACAGAGGCTGCACGTTTATAGAAGAATGATTCAGATAAGACAACACAGAGAAAGCAATCTGGTTAGGTCTGTAATTTGGAAAACGTAGGCCTTTGGGTTATTAATACTGAAAGGCTACCCTAGCCCTTCTTCTTCATGATTATCCCAAACTGCCTTCAAATAGGTGTTCTGGGGCGCCTGGGTGGCTCAGTTGGTTAAGCGACTGCCTTCGGCTCAGGTCATGATCCCAGGGCCTGGGATCGAGTCCCGCATCGGGCTCCTTGCTCGGCGGGAAGCCTGCTTCTCCTTCTCCCACTCCCCCTGCTTGTGTTCCCTCTCTCGCTATGTCTCTCTCTGTCAAATAAATAAATAAAATCTTTAAAAACAACAACAACAACAACAGCAAAAAACAAATAGATGTTCTGGGAAAAAATCTATTTTATTCACTAATTAGTAAAAAATAAAATAAATGAGCATGCATAGATACGCTGGTACTATAAGGGAAATGCAGGAAAAAAAATACCAAGAGATCATAAAGATACAACAAAAATTGTTGAAATATTGCCATAAAACATTTAAATTTTGTTAAAATAGGTTACTATTTATTCAAAAACAGTCATATAATTTTCTCTGTGAAGGAAAATTAGGAAGCAAAACTATATGGATACAGAGAACAATTAGACAAAAGCAGATTGTAAATGAGAAACCAGATTTAAGTAGAAGTAGAAGGGGAAAAATTCCTCATTGCTAACTTAAGAAGGACAAAGAAGAATACAACTATGGGAAAATCTTGAGAGACATGAAGATATAAAAGAGAAGAGTACTCAAAAGTATGTGGATAAAATGAAATTGTTAAGTAGGATTAGAGAGAAGTCTCATTTCAGTCAACAGTGGACTAGTTGGTAAAGAGTACTGTTCTATTTGGAGACACATGAAATTCCAGACAAGAGAAGCAGATGAAGAAGAAGCTGAAGAGGGAGGAAAAAAAGAAGAAGAAGGACAAGGAGAAAGCAGAGGGGGAGGAAAAGCAGAGCAGAAAAAGAAACAGAAGAAGAGGAACAACAAAAAACAACACAGAGATAGCCCTTGACCAAGCATTAACATTGTCTCTACAGATTTTCATTCCAAATGTCTAGCACTCAAAGAAAAACGAGTAAATATAAAAGAGTAGTTACTTGACCAAAACACTAGAGAATAGTATTAAAAAACATGGAAGATGCAGCTCTTGGGGTGACCAGACATGCACATTAAATAACCATGATTCAAGGATTTAAAAAAAAAAAAAGAATATAAGCAAAAAACAGGAGATTACTTAAAGAGTAAAATGGATCTTTCAAATAGAAAAGAATTATATAAATGGATTAACAAAGGTTAGAAAATGGTTATAAGGAAATTCATGATGTAGAATATAGATTAGGAAAAAAATCCAAACTGTACTTTAAGTACAAAGTGATACTAAAATGGAAATAAAGATTATAAACTTTATAAACTTTATTTTATAACTTTTTTCCATTTATAACTTATAAATGGAAATAAAGATTATAAACTATGTGAACTATAGTTAGAAGGAGAACAGAATAGGGAGAATAGAGAGAAGAGAATAGGAAAGAAACAAATAGCCAAAGAGATTAGGGGTGAAAATTCCCAGTATTGTTAAAAATCATCCATCTGCCCCTGTTCTTAGTGAGGAGAGTATAAAGAAAATAGCTTCTAGACACATAAGAGGACATGAGTAACATACAATGACAATGAAAAATCTTAGAAACAGGAAATATAAGAGGAAAACATTCAAAAAGAAAAGAAAAAAGACAGTTGACAATTTTACAGAAACAGTGTGTACCAGTTTCTTCTGCAATTTTGTATTTGTAACCCTTTCACAATTTCAGTGGCTTACTGCAACCATTCTGTATTTTTCTATGTCACGGGTTCTTGTCGGTCAGCTGTGGTTCAGCTGATCTGAGCAGGGTTCATCAGCTGGGCAAGTCTGAACCGCAGACTTCCGGTCAGGTAAGATTTACTCCTACCTTCATTCGAGAGCCCTCTCAGAAACCACAGCAGCTACAGGCAGCACGTTCTTCCCAAAATGGGTCATAGTAGCATGGGAAAACATGCCAGATCACACAGGCACATTTGAAGGCTTACTTTTAGTCTTATAGACAGATGAACGTTCGATTGTCCAGAGAACACCCAGCATAGGAAGGTGGGAAAGTATACTCTGTCTGGTTGGGAGGAATTATAAAATCGCATGCCAAAGGTCTTTCTCTGTGGGGGGCAAATAATGTATTGAGAATAATTTTCTAAGCTACCTCATAATGGAAGCTATTAAACAATGATATTAAATCTTGAAAGTGCTAAAAGAAAATAGCTTCCAATTTACATTTATATATCCAGAGAAAATTCTAAGAATATTGTACATGAATTTTTCTTGAAGAGCTTTCCCCAGATAGAGATCAAGCAACTAAAAGAACTTTCTCCAGATATAGATCAAGCAACTAATGATGACTAAGTCAGCATAACAAAAAATACTGGTTTTGATTGCTGTATATATTTAACTGAAAATATTTAAGTAAAACATAATGTGGGAATTAAAGTGACTGAGCAGACATGTAAATATTTAAGCTCTAAAAATTTAAAAAAAAGGTGAAAGAGGAAACAATTTGGGAGTTCTAAGTTTTATAGTTGTCCACTTTATAATACCTGCATGCCAAAAAATTTATTTAGTATGGACAAATAGAAGATCTCTCCTGCTGGAACATCTCAGCTTCTGCAGTGAAAACACCTGTGATAGTTCAGTACTTTAGTTTTTCTATTTGAAAAATCATTTAAATTATCCTTTTGTTGACTGCTCTCCCTGATGACTGAGAAGTTAGTATCTGTATATTTCACTAAACCTTTTCCTAAGCTATCTATAAGGGTTCATAGGGTTTTTATCATAAAAAAACAAAAAAACAAAACACTATCTGGATCACCTACCAACCAGTACGTCAGTATGGAGCTTATAGATGGAACACCAAGAACCTCTTCCACATTTACTTTTCATCCCAATAAAAGGCATGGTGTACCAGAAGTTTAAGATCGGGTGTGAGTGTTTGGGCAAGCTCAATGACGCTAAAACCTCAGTATCACATAACCTCTTGTGGTGTGGATTTCTTTGGAACACTGTTCCAGCTTGGATCAGACTCAAGGGGTTTTCATTGCCTCTGTTATTTTAGAACTCTACTAGTAACATTGAGGCTCCAGGGTGGGAGTTGAGGGGGCCGTTATGCTAATTATGCATGCTCTAATATTCTGCACCATATGTGGGAGCATCTTACCTGTGTTGGGATTTCACAGATAATGAGAGTTGTCACATACCAGCCATCAGAGAAGCTAGAGTACGTGATAGCACAGTTTTCATTAGCTTTATCACAATATTCACAATAGAAAATTATATTACATGATAGCAGAAATAGGCATTTGTCAGTGTTGCTTATATTTTACCTCAAATGAAATAGTAGATGTAGGGTAATAAATAAAACCCATCCATGCCTTTCACACACTACAAATAAATAAACAAACAAATAATAAAAATAATAAATAAAGTGGACAAATATTCTATATTACCATATAGAACAGTGAAAAGAAAAGAAGAAAAAATAGTACTTGCAAAGCATAGGTGATGGAGGAGAATGTAAGGATCCTTAGTGATAATTACGAATTATGTCTAAATAAACATAGTATGAAAGGTATCATACAATTGATAATAATAAAGATAACCATAAGAACCAAACTTTATTAAGTAGCAGGGAAGAAGGTATACTACAAAAAGAAACAGAACAATTCAGAGAGAAAGACTTAAAGAAAATTTAATATAGGAGAAAAATAGCCTAATATGATATGATATACTCCAGTGTGATCATATGTCATGTTCATAAATATAAATAAGTTAATCTCATCTTTTAAAAAGAGCAGTTTAGGGGCACCTGGGTGGCTCAGTCGTTAAGTGTCTGCCTTTGGCTCAGGTCATGATCCCAGGGTCCTGGGATTGAGCCCCGCATCTGGCTCCCTGCTCAATGGGGAGCCTGCTTCTCCCTCTCCCACTCCCCCTGCTTGTGTTTGCTCTCTCGCTGTGTCTCTCTCTTCAAATAAATAAATAAAATCTTTAAAAAAAAAATAAAAAAAAGAGCAGTTTAATTCATATAACAGAGCAAGCTTGCATTTCTCCAAACAATTTTTCCTTTCCTATAATCCTCACGTATATACCTGACACCTCACAGAGTAATCTTGGAAGCCACCATTCTTCAGCTCATAAATGAATATAGGTAATATATCCTCTTTACAAATGGTGCTAAAGCAGTCATGAAAATTGTTAAATTATTCCTATTTATAAATTGATTCATTCACTACACCACGGAAACTATATTTGGTGTCCAAAATAAAAAAGACAGTATCATCTAACACAGCTTCATGAACATAATTTACTTAGAGATTTATGAAATATATTTTGACTGCTTCAGTAAGCAGATAAAAATGCATAGACCTTTCATAACTGTAAAGTCACAAAACAGGCATTTTAATTTCCTGAAAACAAGAGAAAATGCTTTTATGTACAAAATATAGGGGCTTTGTAGTGGATCACTTACTGGAGGGCATACTGAGAGCAGGTTCTCCAAGTCTAGAGATTAATATATTTAATAGTCTGTGATCATGTGCAAAGATTGAAATAATGCTGCAATATTATATTTCTAAGAAATCTAGATAGTAAAATAGATTCAGTGCTACCAACACCTTGATTGTCTTCACACTTATTTGATTCTAAAGACATATACAAACAGAAATCTGTTTGTATTTTAACAGGTTAAAAGTGTACTTGGATCACATCATTGGATTCTGAACAGTATTATCAAATCCAATAACATCAGTCATTCCTTGGGCTTTTGGGAACAATGTAAATAGTGTGTCGATGAAGTTGTTTTAAAGTAGTAAATATAGTGAAGTTCATTTGAAGAAAAAATGATGGGAAGTAATTGATATACTTCTTGAACATGCAGTCAATGGCAATATACAGATATTATTTAAAAATATGAAGGGAGTATTAGAGAAATTACCATAAGGAATTGAAATTTCTTGCCTCTGGGAAGGGAGGTCAGATGAGGAAAAGTAAAGCTGAGAGGTGTTTTATTTTTTTATTTCGTTTTTCTTTTAAAAGTCTTTTAGAACTAAGAGACTATTTCAGATATGTGCAATGATAAAAATAAAAACTAACTTATAAAAAACTCAAAAGTTTACAGTATTTTATCCTATTGCATACACTTGAATTAGAACTCCAGCTCCTCACCTCTTAGCTATCTGTACCTGGGCACAGAATTTATCTTCTCTGTGGCTCAATTATCTTAATTATACAATCACAATAATAATAGTGCCTACCTCAAAGGACCTCATGCTTGAGTTAATATATGGAAGTGATTTAGGCTTTGCTCTGCACATAATTAAGTTCCCAATAATTGTTAAAAATTTAAATGTTGATGTTGATAGTTCTATATAAGGTCTTTTGCTTATAATTATTTCTAGAGGAAAAAATAAACACCTTGAAGACCCATTCAGATGCCACATCTCTCTATAAGAGCTTTCTTCATCTTTATGTAAAAGTGATCTTCCCAAAGACAATTTATCTGTATTTGTATGCTAATGGACACAGTTAGACCAGTATTGTTAAGAGATATGCAAGCCTAGGAGATTTAAAGGATCAGCAGACCTTGTCCCTGGTGTAGGAATAGTTTTAGTCGAGAGTAAGAGACATTTGCAGTTTGAAAAACAACTTTCATTTTACTCACTCTTTTGGTCTAACAAACTATGAAATGTAAAGTTTGACAATATTGTTTAAAAGGTAGACTGGGAAGTCATGAGGGAAAGGTGACACAAGTTTTTTAAAGAGTGTGTTAAAATGAGCTAGAGTTGTTCAGTATAACCTTTAGATTTCTTGAAAATTAATATATCATTTCCTTAAAGTTAATGTAAAGAAAGCTACATCAAGGTTTATAAAAATTTCAGAAAAAAATTAATATACAGCTAATTGAGTTACTGTGTTGTAAATATTGTGGTTATATAGTAACCAGAATTGATGTAGGAAAGTAGGGTTCGAAGCTGACGGCCAAGAAAGAATTCTTGAGACGTCTTTTGTGCAAAAAGGTGATTTTATTAAAGCCCGGGGACAGGACCCGTGGGCAGAAAGAACTGCACTGGGGTCATGAGGAGTGGCCCATTATATACTTTCAAGTTGGGAAGGGGTCAGGGATAGTGTAGGTCTCTAAGGAATCTTGGAAGCAAGGCTTCCAGGACCTTGAGGAGGCTAGCTATTTTGGGGAAAAGGTCATTTATTACCACCTAATAAAACCTTAGTCATGAGCCCCTTCAGATGTATATCGGTGGGCCATATGCTTGGGGGATGATTGCCCACCCGTGTCTTGGGGGACTTAGAGATAAAGGAAAATTCTAAAGGAATTTCTATATGTTAAAGTAGACTTAACAGGATCCTCAGGGTCGGGCTAAGGTTGCCTTTTGCCCTTAGCAAAGTATTAACATCGAGGCAATGGAGTTCCTAGAGGAAGGGCGCTCTGCCTGTTTCAAGGACTTGTCTATGCACTATAGGTAGTAAGGAGATTTAATACTTTTTCTTCTGCCTCTGTTTCCCACATCACATAGCACATGCATGCATTATTTGATAAGTGATAGTATCACTATCACATTTAGATAGTTTTTTCACAATCTTTCAAAGCAGTAAAAGTTTATTTTTACATCACAAGGAAAACTTAACTGAAGGAATCAATATGAAAGTGAGCTAAAAGCAGAAGACATGACTTTAGAAAAGAAGAAGATTCACCTTAATCACTATAGTGCTGAAGGCTGATTACACTCCATGATATAATTAGCATAGCATAAGTAGAATAAAGTATGTATTATAATTATTCTCTTGGAAATGACACAGCACAGTGTCCAATTTCTGAATTAGGGGACATACGATTTAAACCGGTGTAAACGCATTTGAAACCTTTTATAACAAAATTGCTGTTTTAGGCAACCTTTTTTTCTCACTGAAATTAACAAAGTAATAAGATCTTACTTTAAATTTCAGAATGTCTCTATATTTAGATTATCTGTACTATATATGGTTAGTAAGACTGTGTCAGAACTACCATGATACAGCTCTAATTTCTAATAATGTTTTGTTTGTAAATGTTTTATTGCTGTTATTTCCTGTGGTGGTAATGGACCAAACTGATGAAATTTTAACTCCCTTTCCGAACTATCTATCAAAAAGTCAGAACTATAACATATGTGATGAATGAAAGTTTATTTTTTTTGTTAAAATAGTATTGGATTGGTAATTCTAATCTGATTAAAAATCTGACACAAGTGTAGCTAGAAATGGGTAACTTTAGAAATGCTTTATAACTTAAAGAGATTGAACTCTTTCTATAAATAGCAAAGGACAAATGGGGATGGGAATATCTAAAACTCTCATCTTCATAAGTAGATCAGCCTTTAATAAAATATTTGTGGAAAATGGGATTAAGTCTTTCTATCAGCAAGTTAGAGAAAGAATGTAATTACAATTCATTGAGTATAATACAAAGACCAGAAGAGACATTACAATGATGATAATTAAATAATTATATAGAAATAAATGTCATTTTAAAGACATCTAGGAAAAAGGCTATGAGTTCTTTAATTAATAGGATCTTCAACCTATATATCTTTGTTCCTTCAACAATTGGAAATATGAAATGCTTCACTCTTATAATCTTTACCTTCCAGAAACTGCCTAGGAAACTTTCTCCATGTTTAGTGCTTTGAAATTAAATATATATGTAGTTAGCCATTGGATTATGTATTATAAAATTTAAACATTATCACTTATATTAACTCTGAATACTTAAACATTAAATTATATATCAAAAGACTATAAATAGATATACAGTTGACCCTTAAACAATGTGGGGGTTAAGGGTGCAGTTGAAAATCCAAGTGTTAACTTTTGACTCCCCCCTCCAAACTGAACACTAATATGCTACTGTTGACTGGAAGCCTTACCAATAACGGACAATCCATTAACACATATTTTGTATGTTATGTGTATTAAATACTATGTTCTTGCAACAAAGTAAGCTAGAGAAAAGAAAATGTGTGAGAGAGAAAATACATTTACAGTACTGAGCTGTAAAAAATCCAAGTATAAGTGGACCTGTGTGCTGTTTAAACAGGTGTTGTTCAAGGATCAGCTGTGTATAATAAGTATATTTTTCTCTGAAAACAGAACTCAGTTTTGAGATAATTCACTTTTTAATGTCTGCATGGATTTAGTGTGAAGATGTCTCCCAGAAGTTCTCTAGAAGAGAAAAATCACAGGAATAATGAATACGTTATTCTGCAAATTATCTAGGGTATCTAGAATGGAATTAACTTTCATATCTGTTGGAATATGATCAATATGTTAAAATACATGAATGTGACAGAATCACACAATAGGATATTTACCAGGCTGTCTTTCTGTAAGATCTAATAACATTAAAAGAAAGGGTCTGATCACTGACAGTGTTACTACTATGAAAATCTAAATGACCTGGACTAGCATTTTTAATTGCCACACTTTGTTAATGTGACTAAATTTCAAAAGGCTAGAACTCTTCTTCTTCTTTTTTTTTTTTTTTTTACAAATTATAACCACTAATATTTTGTTTTAGAGAGGGTGTTGTGAATGAATTCACAGTTTCCAGCATTGATAAACTTTGCCAAATAATCAATCAAAGTACAAAACTTACTTTAATAAAGATGTCATTAAAAGGCTGATTGACATTTTCCAGTGAGTATTATGTTTTGTTTTTAATAAAGGAAAGATAAATAGTAGGTTTCAAGTAGAAATATCTGAGTAAAAACAACAACAACAAATTCAATTTAATATTTAGCCAAATTCAATTTAATTTAGTCATTAAATTATCAAGATGTCCAAGGGATTATCCAGCAGTTTTGCTGTCCTAAAAACTTTAAGTAACCTTTTGAAGCATTGGAATTTCAATGGACTTGTTAACTATGACCTAGCCCTTCAGGTAGAGATATTATTCTTACTCCATTTATCCATTTGTTTCAAACAAGGTCAGTAAGCATACCAAGACTTTCATTATAGTTTAAGTAGAGTTCCATGAATAGAAAGAACAATGTGTTATAAAGTGTTGGCTTAATATTACTCTTTCAATTGAAAATAATAAAAATCAAAATTCAAAATAAACTAAGCATATTAGAAAAATTGGCTAACATAACTAAGAAAACCAAAAGTGGAAACAGTTTCCATCTCTTGCCTCTGAAATTTTCTTTGCCATACCTGCATTTTCTCTTGTTGCAAACCCACTTTCTCCACATGGCAATTTAGATACTCTTGGAAAGTCACTGATTCTCATGTGCGCTATTTTGTTACTCCAGGGATAAGACATTTCCACTAACTGCAAATACGGTAATCCAGGGAGAGGCATACCTTTGCACCACTTATTCTGACCAAGATATTAATTTAATATATTCAATTGTATATGAATTATATAAATCAATCTGAAACAAAGAATAAGGATATTACAATTGTCAAACCCACCCCGAATTAGCATAATTGGAGATATGCTGGAAAAAGAAAACCAATTTACTATGTGAGATAAGTATTATAAGAGGAGATCATCAGCTATTACTTTCTACTATCCTTAATAATAAACAAACTTGTATAGATTTAAAAATTAGAGCAACGCTCTTAGGAAAAGAAGCTGTTCTTTATCCAATCATACATCTATTTCAATCTAAACCAGTGTGGGATGATAGGACCTCTTTTTTTAACATAATAATACTAGAGCTATATAATAGAATTTTTACATATTTTGTGATGTTGACATATATGATTTATTAGTAGTATTAAACAACAGATATTAAACTGAAAAACATGACAACTATTAGCAATAGCAATAATAAATTAAAAGACCTCATTGGAGATTTAAAAGAAGATCTGAATATGTAAATGAACTGAAGTTGAGTAAATCATCATTATTTCCCTATCTTAAATATATAGATTAACTATTGTAAATATGTAATTTTCTACTTCAATATGAAACACCCAAAGGAGTATTTTTTGAAACTAGGATAATGACTAAATAATACATTAAAAAATTCTTAAGAATGTTAGAAATTATTTTGAGAAATAAGGGCAAAATGATAACTTCTGCCTCTACAAAAAACTTCCTTACTACTAATTCTCATGAAAAGAAATTTAGGTAATTAAACAAAAGAGAGTTTATTTTTTAAAAGATTTTATTTATTTATTTGACAGAGGGGAGAGAGAAAGAGCACAAGCAGGGGGATGGCAGGCAGAGGGAGAGGGAGAAGCAGAGAGCCTGGCATGGGGCTTGGGATCTTGACCTGAGCAGAAGGCAGACTGAGACCCCAAGGTGCCCCATCAAGAGAGATTTTAGAAATAATGATAGCCACTACTGAATTTAATAGGAAAAATCAAAACAAAAAAAACCTTCCTCCTTCTCTGTTACTGTAGATGAACTGGTCTTGCTTCTAGGAAAAGCTACTCCCTGCTCTTGTAAACTAGATCTCATCTTCTGTTATCTTTTTTTTGGAGAATTGCTCCAACAATGTTCCATGTGTCCTGAAGCATCAGTTTTTCAATTAAGACATTGACCAAGTGTTCACAGTTGCCCATTTCTTACCCACTGCTTTGTCTTGACCAAACATTAGACTTCTCTCTTTCCTACAGACTTTTGAATTCCTCTTCTCAAAACCTGAGTGAGCACCAAAAAATAAAAATAAAAAATAAAGTTAAAAAAAAGTGGAATTGTGCCGTCCACCTCAATCAGGTTCTCCTCTCAGAATCAGCTGAGCACAGTGAGACCCTTTTCCTGGCAGATAGCACTGGCCCCCATGCTTGTCCAGCTTCCCCTCCAAATTTTCTGCTTATCTCAGTTTGCTGCCTCCTTTACCTCATAATAAAAAAAAAAAAAAATTTTTTGTTTGATTCTGAGATGCTTGCAGATTTCTGAAATTAGAGTGTTCTCCCTCTTGTAGTAGTCTTTCATTCTAATTAAAATTTCTCCCTATCTAGATTTTAGATTTGTTTTTATTTGACAACGCATGCTATTGTTTTCAACCAATTTCTAAAGAATTCTGTCTTGACATTAAAATCTGTCCAGCTACTGCACCAATTCTCTTTTCAAAATAAAAGTCCTCATAATGACATGTTTCTTCTTCCATTTAAAATGAAATTCCTTTATTCTCAATATCTCCAGTGTCACTCTTCCCATTCTCTCTACCCCTCCACAAATATCAACAATTCCAATACTCACATACACACACAAACTAGGCATTCTTCAAGATCTAGTGCCATATAAAATATATTACGTATTTCTTAATAATTTAATATGTGTAAAACTGTTTTTTTCTTTATTTAATTTCTATATTTATTTAATTAATTAATTTTTTTATTCTTATGTTAATCCCCATACATTACATCATTAGTTTTAGATGTAGTGTTCCATGATTCATTGTTTGTGCATAACACCCAGTGCTCCATGCAGAATGTGCCCTCCTCAATACCCACCACAGGCTAACCCATCCTCCCACCCCCCTCCCCTCTAGAACCCTCAGTTTGTTTTTCAGAGTCCATCATCTCTCATGGTTCGTCTACCCCTCCGATTTCCCCCGCTTCATTCTTCCCCTCCTGCTACCTTCTTCTTCTTCTTCTTTTTTTCTTCTTAACATATATTGCATTATTTGTTTCAGAGGTACAGATCTGAGATTCAACAGTCTTGCACAATTCACAGCGCTTACCAGAGCACATACCCTCCCCAGTGAAAGGGGAACCCTCCTACACTGTTGGTGGGAATGCAAGCTGGTGCAGCCACTCTGGAAAACAGTATGGAGGTTCCTCAAAAAGTTGAAAATAGAGCTACCATATGATCCAGCAATTGGACTACTGGGTATTTACCCCAAAGATACAAAAGTAGGGATCTGAAAGGGTACGTGCACCCCGATGTTTATAGCAGCAATGTCCACAATAGCCAAACTGTGGAAAGAGCCAAGATGTCCATCGACAGATGAATGGATAAAGAAGAGGTGGTATATATATACAATGGAATATTATGCAGCCATCTATATTTATTTTTATATGTCATTAATGAAGGATTTTGGTCCTGTGGGGTTTTTTGTTTGTTTTCTGTGTTCTTAACATCATTTTTTCCTATAGGTCTTGTGATTTTTATTGCACAATTTTGCATGGAATGGCTTTTTGTTTTTTTTTTTACAGATGCAGATTTTAACCTGAAAATAAATAGCTACAGTAATAATAATGAGCATTTATTTGGGACTAAAGAATTGTAATTCGGGAAGCACAGATTCTAGTCGAAACCCAAGTAGTGTCCTACTTGTAGGGTGAGAGCAGAGGGTTTTATGAAGAAAAAGAAGGGGGCAATTACATGATTTGAAGAGAAGAAAAAATGTTTTCTATGGGTGCTAACAAGCTAAGCTACTCTGGGTCATACATTGATCGACTACTGATTCTGTATTTAGAAAGTCCACAGTCATCAGTCTCATGATCAGGATGTCCGTTCTCCTGCTGACTTTTTAAACAGTTGCTTTAAAGAATTGCCATATTGCCCTGTCCAAAGATTTTGGCACAGTTCACACAGAGACTGGTTAAGGCACTTGCTCTGCAGTGACCTCTTCAGCTTTATTTTAAAATGGCTTCAGTCATGTCAGTTTTTCATAAATGTTTGTATCTCATCACAGTGGAACTGACTGCACGCATGCAAAAGTTACGTCAGTATGCAGATTTATGAGTCTTTTCAATTCCGGAAAAAAATAATTATCAATTTGTTTCAGTAGTAGCCCTGTTATGTTTTGTTTCTCTTTTTAGAGACTCAAATATGTGCAGAAAATTAAACAACTATCTTTCTAAAAAATACAAATAGTAACATCAAATGCAAACAAAAAAAGAATTCAAACATTGTAGTAAATACCATTGAAAATTTTATAACTTCTTTGTAAAGCAATTTGTAAAAATACTCTAAGAAATGTAAATAGATTATTTAAATTTGAATACAATTTCTTCTAGGAATTTAACCTGGTATTATAATGCATATGACTTACTGAGTACATTCATTAGGCATCAAATATGATTTGATATTTTAAGTATAATACCTACCACCAGGAGAGTTCTTCAAATTTTGAACTTAAATGATATTTTTAAATAGGGAAAAGTTCCCAAGGTCATGCAGCTAGTCAAGAACTGATTCAGAATTTAAGCTTAGATTTGTTCAATTTCATTGCTTATTCTTTACCTTCCTTTGTGACTACACCATGTTTTATTTAAAGGGTTGATTCAGTAAATCAAATGGTATATTTTATTACAATGCTTTCTGTAATATTAAAAATCAGAAAAGCTAAACATCTAATACTATGGAAATAACTTGATAAATTCTTAAATATTAAAACTACTGCTAAGATTATACCTTGTACACACAATAGAGAAACATTAAAATTGTTTATGCTACAGTAAAAATTAAGATGGAAATATTATTAGCTTTATCCTACAGACTCTACTGAAGCACAAAATCATTAAGCAAATTGCAAATGTGAAAAGCTACAAATAGTTGGTACTATAGAAGATTTTAAAACCAGTATTGTGGGGGAAGGGATTCATTTTTCAAGACCAATAACTTAGAAGTTGGCCTTCTGCAAAGCTCCATGGAAACCAGCCAGAACTGATTTCTTAAAGCAGTGAAACCTGGTAGAGGCTTGAGGTAGAAAATCAACTCACCCACTCACCATGTCATGAGAGATATAATCATAAATTTAGACTTTCCCATTGTCCATTACATTCTAAGGAGTGCATAGAAATCTAGCAGCAGTGGCTATCAGATTCCTGGAGGGGTACTCTGACTTTTGGGTCAAGTGACTTTTAAGATGCTAGTGATATTATAATGCTTGTTTTGTGTGTGTGTGTGTATACACACACATATATACCTATTTAATGGTTATTATTATTTTTACTTTAAAAATTCATCTCAAAAGGGTTAATGTTTGAGTAACTATAACAGAGAGATGATAAACTGAGGTTAGTCAAATTGCCTTGCAAATATAACTGAAGTTCTATATCACCGTGGATACATGCAAATGCACAAAATAAGATTTGGATTATATATCAGAGTTTAAATTATGTTTTAGTCTGAACTTCTAAAATGTAATTATTTTGGAACTGAGAATTACTTTAGAACTGATTTCTCAATTATTCATATATTACAGTTCATATGTTATTAGATTTTTAAAATTAGTTTAAATTTCATAGACTACACATGCTAATCCCTATTATTTAAATTTAATACCAAAATAATTCTTGTAAAATATGCAGCCTGGTAGAAAGAAATGCAGATGGCTTTGTTTGAAAATCTGTGTCATTAGAGAAATGTTCCAGATTGACAGTAAAATATGTTGATAGAGTCATAACCAGAGTCGACTAACTTCACTGAGCAAACAGGAAAATGATGGTAGGCTGAGGACTGAAAAGAAATTTCATTATTTATTAACTTTTTTTGGCATAGGGTGTTAATGAGTGAGAGTATTATGTGTATAGGGACGTGCATGAACACACATAAGCCGTGTATGTTTTATAACTGTAGGAAGAAACATTTATGTCTCCTTTACAATTATGAATGCTTTATTTAACTTGTCCCTGCATTTTCCCTAATCCTAAAATGGTATTGCTATCCCACAGATTGCAGTTTATCATGTTCAAAAATATAATAATAACTCTGAGTGTTTTGGAGGATTCAGTTGTATGAAAATTACATGTCTGGAATTATGCAAGCCCCAAACATAAAATAACGTCAAGGTTAGGTTGTGGCATCAGTTTTCCCTCCAGTAAATTTGATGTTTGTTGCTATTTTGAGCCAAGGATATTTGGAAATAAAACTCAGAGAGTGAGTCCTTTTCTAATTTTATGTGTACCCGATGAGAGTTTTGTCTGGACAAAGGTATAAGCATCTTTGGACACCAAAATTTGGGTAGGTGAAAAACTTTTGCTTCTAGCTATTATAATGTTACCAAGACTAGACCCTCTTGCTACCATATATAACAACAACAATAAGAAAAACTGGAAAAATGTATGAAATGACTCTTTTCACACATTGGGAAAAGGCCATTTATGTTCTGATATCAATGAGTGGAATAGTTAAACAAGGTGAAGTCTACAACCCCCCTGTCTTTCTTGCTGGAAGCCCTCTCCAAATTGCGGTGCACAGATAGGGAATTCGGCAGAACAGGGAAGGTTTTGCTGAGTAGATACAGAAATCAAAATGCAAGGATGCTAAGGTGCTGGAATCAGCAGGCAGAATACCGGACAGAAGGGCGCTACTCAGAGAAAGGGCTTGACAGATTTTTGTAGAGAATCACTTGAGTCTTTGGCTGAAAAATAAACTACTGCACATGTTTAAGGTGAGATTCTAGGAGGGTACCAAAACCAGCTACTGAGCAAAGATAGGAGCAAGGAGATATAATCTGAAGAATCAATTCCTAGATGCCACATGGAACAGCAACAATCAAGTTCTGATCAGCCAGAGTGGAGAGATTTTGTGGATAATTGAAAATTTCAGTAGAGTTCTGTGAAAGCTCACATTTAAATAATGATACTAATTGACCTTAATGTTAGGGCTATTCTCTCTAGTCTTTACAGTTTTCTGCATATAAGATCATGTCATCTGCAAACAGATAGTTTTTCTTCTTCCTTTCTTATTTGGATGCCTTATTATTTCTTTTTTTTTTAAGATTTTATTTATTTATTTGACAGAGAGAGACACAGCGAGAGAGGGAACAAAAGCAGGGGGAGTGGGAGAGGGAGAAGTAGGCTTCCTGCCGAGCAGGGAGCCCGATGTGGGACTCGATCCCAGAATCCTGGGATCATGACCTGAGCCGAAGGCAGATGCCTAACAACTGAGCCACCCAGGCACCCTTATTATTTCTTTATTAGAAATAATAAACAGGTTCAATGAGGTTAAAGAATACAAAATCAACATATAAAAATCAATTGTGTTTATACATACCAACAATGGAAATTAAGAAACAATCCCATTTACAATGGCATCAGAAAGAATAAAATGCTTAGGAATAAATTTGACCAAGAAGGTGGAAGACTTGTACAACGAAAACTACAAAACACTGATGAAAGAAATTAAAGAAATCCCAATTACATGGAAAGTTATTGCGTGTTCATATATTGAAAGACTCAGTATTGCTAAGAAGCCCATACTACTTAAAGCTTTCTTTAAAAAAAAAAAAAAGATTTTATTTATTTGAGAGAGAGAGAGAGAGAGAGAGATAGATTGAACGCACAAGAGGGAGTAGGGTCAGAGGGAGAAACAGACTCCCTGCCGAGCAGGGAGCCCGATGTGGGACTCGATCCCAGGACTTCCGGGATCATAACCTGAGCCGAAGGCAGTTGCTTAACCAACTGAGCCACCCAGGCATCCTACTTAAAGCTTTCTACAAATTCAGTGTAATCCCTATCATATTCACGATGGCATTTTTTACAGAATAGAGAAAAACAATCCTAAAATTCATATGGAATCACAAAGGACCCTGGGTAGCCAAAACAATCTTGAGAAAAAATATCTGGAGGCATCATATAACCTCATTTCAAAGTATATTATAAAACTACAGTAATCAAAACAGTATGGTATTATCATAAACACGGACATATATACCAATAGAACACAATAGAGAGCTCCCAAATAAACACATGCATATACAGTTAATTGATCTTTGATAAGGGTGCAAAGAATACACAATGGAGGGGCACCTGGGTGGCTCAAATGGTTAAGTGTCTGCCTTTGGCTCAGGTCATGATCCCAGAGTCCTGGGATAGAGCCATGCATAGGGCTGCCAGCTGGGTGGGAAGCCTGCTTCTCCTTCTCCCTCTGCCATTTCCCCTCCCCCCTGCCACCCGCTTGTGTTCTCTGGCTCTATTTCTCTGTCAAATAAATAAATAAAATCTTAAAAAAAAAAAAAAAAGAATACATAATGGAGAAAGAATAGTCTTTAACAGATTGTGTCAGGAAAACTGGATATCCACATGCAAAATAAAATTGGATGCTTGTCTTATATCATTCACAAAAATCAATTTAAAATGGATTAAAGGCTTAAACATAAAAACTGAAATTGTACATATCCTCAAAGAAAACATAGGGGTAAAGTTTTATGGCATTGGTCATAACAATGGCTTTTGTGTATATTACTAAAAGCCCAGACAAAAACAATAAAAATTAGAAAAGTGACACTACATGAAAAATAAAAGGATTCTGCACAGCAAAGGAAACAATCCACAGAATGGAAAGGCAACTGACAGAATGGGAGAGAATATTTGCAAACTATGTGATAAAGGGTTAATATCCAAAATATATAAGGGACTCCTACAATTAAAAATAATAATAATAATCCAATTAAAAATGGGCAAAAGACTTGAATAGACATTTCTCCCAAGAAGACATACAAATGGCCCAATGATATGTGAAAAGATTCTCAACATAAGTAGTCTTTAGGGAAGTGCAAATCAAAATCATAATATCATCTTACACCTGTTAGGATGGCTATTATATTATTTGTTAAGATTTGACAAGGAGATGGAGAAATTGAAAACCTTATATACTGTTGGTGGGAATGTAAGATGTTATTGATAAAGGTGGATTTGCTTCTGCTTTTGATTTGCTTTTCTATGTGTCATGTCTTTTTTATTCTTCCTTTCTTCTGTTTTTCCTTAACAGAATAATTACTAGTACAATGTTTTCCTTCCTTGAATTATATTTGCACTATATTTGTTTGAATCTTTTTCTTAGTGGTTAATTTTGGTTTAAAATATACTTCTTAATGTATCAGATTTTGTTTCTGATTTATGCTAACATATCCAGTATAATGTAGCCATGTTATTACTATATAACTCTATCCCCTTTCCCATTTGTTGTACTAATATTATTATACATATTCTAAATTTGTTGCAAACTCAAAACCACATTGTTCTAATTGTTACTTTACATGATTTTATATCATTCAAGAAACATTAGGAAAGATGCTTTGTTATATTAACTTTCTTATTTACTCTTCTCTGTTTCTCTTAATTGCTTCCTGTGCAATTTAGTCACCATCTGCTATGTTTCCAGACTCCAGTAGCTCTGTTCAAATCCACCGTCTTTGTGCTTTGTTATTATTTGGCAATAACAATTATCCACAGCTTTGTTAGTGTTTGACAACAATTTGTTGTCAAATATATTATGTGTCTATATATTATAGACCCAACAATATAATTACATATTGTTTTATACAGTTTTTGAATCAGTTAAGGAAAGAAAGAAGTGCTCATTTATACTGTCTTTTGTAATTACATAATTGCCTTTAGCAGTGCTCTGTTCTTTTTTTTTTCCCTATAGAGTTGATTTATAGTCTTAGATCACTTTATTTATCCAAAAGAATGTTGTTTGGTACTTTTTGTAAGTCATATCAGCCAGCAACAAATTCTGAGGATGTTCTTTATTTTGCTTTCATTTTTGAAATATAGTTTTCTTGGATATGATATTTTTGGTTGACAGTTTGTTTTTATACTTTGTATGTGTCAACTCATAACCGTCTAGCTTCCGTTATTTCTAATGAAATGTCAGTTGTTAATTTTATTGGGTTTCCTTGTGTGTGATCAGTCATTTTTTACTTGATGCTTTCAAGATTTTGCCTTTCTCTTTAAATACTTTCCCCCATATGATGTATCTGGATATGGATCTCTTTGTCTTACTTGGAGATCATTGGGCTCCTTATGTATTAGATTTAATGTTTTTCACCAGATTTATAAAGTTTTCAGCCATTATATCTTTGAGTATTTTTGGGGGTTCCTTTCATTCCATTCTTTCTTCTTGGAACTCAGTTAAATTTATGTGCGCTTAATTAAATTCCATATTTCTCAAAGATTCTGTTAATTGCTCATTTTTCTCTTTATTCTTAGATGCATTCTTTCTATTGATCTAACTTCAAGTTTGCTGATTCTTCTGCCAGCTCAATTTTACTATTTAGCATCTCTAGTATTTTTTTTAAATTGTGCTTTTTAAAATTTTTCTACTTGAGTTTCAGGGTAGTTTTTTAATAATCACAATGTCTTTATTAATATGCTGTATTTGGTTGCACATTGTCATTGTACCATTCTTTACTTCTTTAAGTATGACTCCTTTTAGTCCTTTTAACTTAATTATAATAGCTTCCTCAAGGTAGTTCTTCATCTCCTAAGTCTGACATATAGGCTCTCTCAATGGCAGTTACTGTTGCCTGTTTTTGTTTTTGTTTTTTTTCTCCTGTGTGGCTTGCACTTTCCACTTTTGCTGTATTTGTCATAAAATTTAAGAAAATTTGCCAATTTGACATTTTAGGTACTACTTTGTACCAACTCTGGATTTTTGTCATCGTTGCCTTTGTTCTTGTCTACTTTGACCAAAGTAGAGGTTTATCATGTTGAGCTGTGGAGGAAAGGAACGGGTCTTGGCTCAGAGGACACAGACACTGGCTGATCTTATCCAAATGTAACAGATATTCTTGAATAAATATTTCTTCTTTTTTTGTATCATAATAAGATAGTTCTCAGAGATTTTAATTTGTTTTTGTTATATTCACATGCAGTTATGGTTGTCTATCTGGAGAGATATTCCATGTAGCTTATCGTGACATCATTCTAGAAGTCATTCTCCAAGATAAAATATTTTTAAGATACTAAAGATCCACCCCAAAGCAGGGATTTTTCTTTTTGATATTGACAAACTGATTCTAAAATTTATGTTATAAAATTCTAGAAACAACTAGAGTAGCAAAAAAAAATCAAACAAAAAACCACAACTTTTTTAGAAAAAAAAATGTTGGAAGAATTACATTATTTAATTTTAAGACTTTCAATGAAGTTCCAGTACTCAAATACTCAAGGTGTCGTGTTTTTGGCATAAGCATAGATATAGATTAATGGAAGGAGATAGTACCCAGAAATAGACCTGCAATGTATGAATAATTGATAATTCAGAGGTACACCAAGGTAAATATTTTCAACAAAATCACTAGAACAAATTAACACCCATATGGAAAAAAATGAATAGCGGTTTTTATTTCACAATAAAGAAAAATTACTTTGAAATTGTCATAGATCTAAATGTAAATGCTAAAATTCTATACCTTCTAGAATATTATGTAGGAGAAAATTTGGGGTACTTTAATTAAGCAAAGATCCATGACAGATCTATCCCTCTCTCTCTCTCTCTCTCTCTCTCTCTCACACACACACACACACACACACGAAACTTCTATTCTTTGAAAGACACTTAAGAAAATGTGAAGGTACATTATGCATTTGGTTTATTGGCTTCTTAAAATTAGATTTTAAGGATTCTTTATATATTCTAGAACCAAACATTTTTTCAGATATATCTATTTTCAATATTTTCTCACAGTCTGTGTGATAAATTATTCAAATGGTACGTGTACTTTCTCAAAATGAGAATCTATTTTTCAAAAGGTGCTCCTAAAAGTACTTGTATCTGGAGTATATTAAGAATCCTTAAACTCAGAACAGGCAAAAGAAAATACCAAAATAGGTACTCTACATCCTGAATATTGATGTTTATAATTAATAATAGCCCCCAAACCAGAGAAAGTAAAATTAAATACCATCAATTAATGAATGAAGAAACAAATTTCCATGTATTTATAAAATGAGATGCTATTAAGCAATAAAAGAAAACAAGTAAACTGCATACATTCAACAACATGGATGAATCTCAACAGCAGTACTCTAAGTCAAAGAATCTTCATATAAAGTAGCACATGCTATTTTATTCCATTTATATGAAGTTTTAGAATAGTCAAAATTATTCTGCAGTGACAGAACAGATTCGTGGTTGCCTAGGGCTGAAGATGTGGGAGATAGACTGTAAAAGAAACTTTTTGTGGTGATGAAAATATTGTGTCTGCATTGTTCTGATGGCTAAATGGTACTTATCAAATGCATTTGTCAAAACTCATAGGACTCTATAATTAAAATTAGTTCACTTTATGTTATATAAATTACATCTCAATGATGATTTATAAAGTAAAACAAAAAAAGTGAAATAGCAAAAAATGTTGCTTTTAGGATCAATCAGAGAAAAAGCAGAAGGTGTTGAATGCCTAACCTTATCAACACTTGATTGCTATAATTAGAAATCACAGTGAGAGCAATAAAAGTAAAGGACCATATAATTCAGTCTGAGGAACTGAAAATGCACATAGGAATGGAAATGTTTAAGAACACTTACAAAAACACTAAAAAATCCAAATACTGGTCTTGTTAAGAAGTCATACAATCACTGATGTGTTAGATTCCTAATTAGATTTCTCCTCTCCCTTTCTCCAAATATATAACCTCAAAATGAATAACCACAACAGATTCTGTAATTTCAATCTTTAAAAATGCAAAAAATGAAATAAAAACATCATTCTAAACAACTTTCAGGAGATATAGTTATTCACATTTTTATATCATTCAAAATGTTACCTTAAAATAGTATATGTCAGTTGTAGTAAACATATTGGCTTAAACATAAATCATTATTTCAAAATATTTGTCAAGGTATATCAAACTATTATGATGAAGCATGTCCTTCTTCTGAAATGAATCATTGAACACTACATCAAAAACTAATGATGTACTATACAGTGGTTAACTGAACATAATAAAAAAATGAAAGGTAAATCAAAATGATTAGTCTATATTTCAAACAGAATATTGTTCCAGTAATTTTGTTTATAAAGTCTAAGAATGCAATTCTTTGTTTTTAGTTTGGATGATTTCTAGAATTCAAAGAATTCAAGGAATGAATTTGTCACTGTTATTTTGAAAATCAAATTAAATGTCTTAAAAATGAAAAGTTATTTTTTGCACTGAAGAGGATAAGAAAATACTTCTTCCAGTCGAGCGAGATGAATTTTGAAATTCAACCACATTTACCCTTGTTTGTCGGTGTTTTTTATATTTTTGAAACTCATTATTTTAAAGCTTCTGGTAGTTTATACAATCAAATGCCCCCAATTTTTTCTTGAAGATATGATAAAATATATAATGATTCCTTTAAAAAAATTTTAAAAAGCCAGGTAAAAGAATATAAGGTACATTTGCTCTTGCATTCAAAATAATAAATGTTTCTTTAAACAGTACATTTTAAAGATACTTAAGCCTTGAAAATAATTAACTTGCCTTAAACGGAAACACTAACTTCAAGAGGGTTCTTTTGCAATCTCCACAGCCGTCTCCCCAACACTGAATACATAAATATCATTCTGGCACCATGGCATACAGATAACAGCATCAAAATACTGCTTTCTGACTAGCAATATTATTCATTAACTTTTGCAATTAGTTGTGCTTAAAGTGAAGACAGCTGTTAAAGTGGAATCTTTTATCATATGCATGTATTATTAAATTTACTTCCAAATGGCAATAAAACTGTGAGTGATTTCCAGAGCAGAAGAGCTTCTTAAGATAATAAACAAATATACACAAAGCAAGCATTTATTGAGCACTTTCTCTTAGCCAGACATTTTGCTAAGTATGTTATAATAAATTACCTCTAATCCTCACAGTAATACTTCAAGTCAAATATTTTCTGCATTTGAGAGAGGAGAATACTGAAGTGTTAAAATGAAATTGGTTTTCCCCATTCTAAACATCTAGTAGTTAGCAAGACAAGGATGTGTCTCCAGGTTAGTATGCCTCCAGTATTTGGGCAAGGCCCAGCATCCCTTCATCCTCACTGCTTCTCTCTTCATGAATGGCTTGAATGCTTAAAACTAAAAACTGGGAAAGGAAAAAAGAATTAAGTAAATTATGGATGCTGCATTACGGGAAAAAAATGTCCTACCAAAACCTGTTACCGTCTTCTATTATTCTTTTAGAAAATTAAAAAAAAAATAGGTTTAAAATTTTGAGTGGAGTACTGATGAATGAAGAAATTAATGTGTCTCCTGGGTAAGTGAAGAGAAAATTAATCATTTTTATCAAGTGTCTAAGAAATCATGATTAGAGGAAAATAAACTGAATGGCGAAGACCACAAACATAATTGAGAAAATTGATTGACACATTGCAGGAAAGAGCTAGATAATTAATAGTGGTATGAGCAAATAGTTTTGCAGCATAAAATACTTCATTTTAAAAGTATATGCTAGAAGTATAAAATAGTGTAATTATGTTTAAGCTATTAAGAATTGCATACAAGAAAACATGGAGATAAATTCCAAGATTAGATATTGCATTTAATATTCATATATTTTGGAGATAAGATTTGTGCAACAGCTTGAAACCTTTTAGTTTGGCTTCTATATCCACTACTTATAACCTACTTAATACAATTGAAAGAAATTCAGGAAATAGTCCGTATTACTATCAGTAAAATAAAATATATTTTAAAACTATTTTAAAATAACTAAAAAACATTTTTAATATTGACTTCTGAGCACTTTACAAAGCTTAAATTGTGATACAAATGTGGCTATTACAAATTCAAATACATTGAATTACAAATTCCAAGTCTGTTCATCCTCATAGTCATTGTAAAAATATCATTCTTTCTGTTCTCTAAGTCAGCAGGGAATAGCACTGGGTTTTCTGTATGAATTAGGAAAATTCCTAGAATATCTGTAATTCCACATTAATTTCTGTGATTTTTTTACCCTCCTGGGATAGGAAATACCAGTTAATATGTCAGCAGCTCTTAAGATTAAAACAGTATTACATTTAAGCTATCACTGAAATGTTTGAGTGAAGAAAACTATTCCAATGTAAGGGGCAAATTTATATTTTAAAACACAAACATTATTTCTTCTGGCATGACAAAATATAGGCAGTGATAATTCTTTTCTAGATAGTAATGACTTCCTGTATATCCATAGGAAATAATAGTATCACAATTTGAACAACATTTTAAATTGTCAAGCTCTTTCTCCTCAAAATACTGGTCTTGAATGCATTAGTCCACGAACTTATTTGCTGCACCATTATGGGTTATTACTTTCTTTAGTAATGTGAAAATTGTGAAAATTGATTAAATCTTACTTAAAGCTATTACCCTATATTTGTAATACATGAATTGTGAAAGCATTTTTAAAAAAATAACTCAAGAATCTTTCTCAATGGAATATGTGACAAAAGGGAAACTGTCTTGTGGTTTGATATGGCCACATGTAGGGCTAATTGGTTCAAGTGGGCAGGCCCTCTAATGACTGTGTATAATTGGCTGAATGTCCTTACTTCTAGTCCTAGTATAGTTTAGGGGCTTAGATTTAATGAAGACATATCTTTATAATAATAGGTCTCTCTCATCTATATTTTCTGCTACAACCCACAGAATTCCAGGTACAAGGATGATTGCTTCTATGATTCTTCCCAACCATGCTCTTTGACCATTAGTAATATTTAATAGCTTTTTGATGAAAACTAAAGTAACATTAAATTCCCTTCAATAGACACTGAATCATTACCAAGATGAAGGCATACTAGAAAAGAAAAATGAAAATACCAAGAAGCAAACATGTCATTGGGAAATACAAACCTTAAATTAGTTAATTGATATGGGATGAGTAAGGGAGAAAAATTAGAAGAAAAAGGACAATGATTTTTTAACTCCTAAAGAATTAAGTTGAGGATAATGAGAAGTTCTTCTTCACCAGAGTCCTTGCCACCCACATGATCCCTGCCACCTGAGCTCCAAGATAGTCTTTCAAACCTACCAATCTTCCCCATCACCTAAACCACCCTCCCCCAGTTCCAAACTATTGCCATTTCCCACTTAGATATTTCAAGTAACCCTCCCTCTGTCTTATCTACCTGCATCCATTTAGTCTTTCCTTCTCCAGTACATTCTCTAGATTGCCAGGGGAGTTGTCTCTCCTGTTCATCTAAATTAAAACATGCACATCCTTGCTATCTGATATGCGGGCTCAGCTTTTCAAAGAAGTCTTTCCTGTTCTCCTTAACTGGTTCATTTTCCCCTAATATACGTTTATTGCATTATGAGCTTCTCTGATATAGAACTTGTTTAAGTTTGTTTTTAATTAGCATTTATCTCCATCACTAGACTAACCCCAGTAATGACGAGAGTCATTTTTGGGCTCAATTCCGTGAAACAGGTGTATACTACAGGACTGTAAATGCATTTTTTTCCTTTCTTATAATCTTCTTAATATTTTTTCTCTAATGTTATTATAATACAGTATATAATACATATAACATACAAAATATGTGTTAATTGACTATGTTATCAGTAAGCCTTCTAGTTAACAGTAGACTATTAGTTGTTCAGTTTGGAGGGAGTCAAAAATTATACGCAGATTTTTGACTGCATGGTAAGTCAGCACTCACAACCATCACTTTATTCAAGGGTTAACAATGAAAGAAATGAATAGCCTTAAGTATCCCAGGACTGAAACATGGACTCATTTATGTAGGAGTCTAGGCTGAACATTTGAGCTCTCACAGAAGGAAATCCAAAAGAAACAATAAATAAAAACCATCAGGTTTTATATGTTGGTTTGAGAAATGGTGGCAACTCCTACTAAAAGTTGCAGTAGCCATAATGTGAGGAAGTAAACAAACTGCCAGTTGGCAAATGACAGTAGAAGTCAAGTTTGTTCACTACATCAAAACTAATGATGTAATGTATGGTGATTAACATAACATAATAAAAAAAAAGTCAAGTTTGTTGAAAGCACTGCTTATTCCAGAGTAGTATGGAGAAAAAGGTGTTTCCAGAATAACAGTGGTGACCAAGTAACAGTGTGGCCTTGGAAGAAATAGGAGCAGAAATATCAAGGGAAGAAAGTGCTGATATATGCATCCACATTGCCAGAGTCAAACCATTGCTCAGTTTTATAACAGCTAGGAGGGCTTGGCTGCAGTGAGGTACTCTGTAAATCCCATTCTTAAATCTATGAATGACAAGTAATAACCAGAATTTACCAGGATGATGGTACTGAGCAATTCCTTTAGAAAAAACTAAGAAAGGAAAAGTTGAACTTTTATCAAATAGCATGTATGTAGGTGGGGAGCAATAGTGGAAGAATGTATTATTCACATCTTTTCAAACGGATTTCTTCAAAGCAATGGTTTCAATCAGTAAAGGTAAAATATTCCTTATGGAGTTAAATTTCACATAAATACACATCTAAATTTCTAAATATACACCTAAACATAACGTGCATAATTTCTCCCACAAAAAAATTCACAGACCCATAAAACATCACATTGCATTTATTTTCTCACTGTAGTCGTTATTAAAGATCTCTAACTTAAATCTGAGGTCACATTCATTCCTCCAAGAGCTTAAAAAGTTAGAAAAATTTAGTTGATTATTTTGGTTTCTAGTTGATTTCATTTAGTTAAATTTCATTTTCCACCAACCCTGAGAGATAGGGAGCAAGACAGCAATATTATCCACTGGTGATAGTCTAATAAGCATCTATTTCTGACCCCTCCCCTTTAATAACATAATTCTGATTTTTGGGGGGGAATTGACTTCTTCCATATATAATCATATGCCTCAGGGGAATCTTTCCTTCAGCCAGCTTCAAGGGTAGGGCTGAATAAATGTGTCCATGGTATAGAAATGGGAGAAAAGTCTGATTTTTGCCTATACATTTTGAAGGCAAGTAGGATATGACATTTGCCTGGAGAAAACCAGCATATGAGGAAATGAATGGTCACCTAACTGAGGGAGGTAGCAGAGTGAATACAGAAGAGAAAATGCAGGCATTATTAAAAAAGGTAAATTTAGCCGAAGGTAGCTAATAATTTGCAGAGAGGCCAAGGGAAATTTCTCAGATTTTTCCCATATGACAAGAGAATAAGATCCTATTAAATAATATCAAAAAGATTACCACAGGAGATTTGAGAATACATAACTAGAATTTAAGAGATATTCTAAGGATAATCAATAATATTAGGAGGTGAGTTACACTGAGGTGAAAATCAACAATGCAGGAATGTGGGATATTGACATGAGATGTAGTAATTGTCACAGGATGCAACCATACACAGAACTCAAGTAATTAGGTTGGAGGAAGAAAACAGGTAGGGGGAGTCTGAGAGGTTTTTTAGCTAAATTACAGAGAGATAAGGAAAGGGGAAAAAGACGAGGGAGGAAAATTTATAGCTAGA
The DNA here is from genome assembly GCF_011800145.1 of Mirounga leonina. Taxonomy (NCBI): domain Eukaryota; kingdom Metazoa; phylum Chordata; class Mammalia; order Carnivora; family Phocidae; genus Mirounga; species Mirounga leonina. The sequence continues at coordinate 25,229,691 of NW_023270316.1, read as the reverse complement.
AGTGGAAATTATTACCTAGAAGTAATATTATACAGAGTTCAAAAAGGTTAAAACTGAAGAAAGCTCATTGGATTTTTTAATTAGAAAATGGGAAGCTAGTTTCTGCTATGCATTTAAGTAAGTAGAAGCTTTCTGAAGACAATTTTAGTTTCCATCTCACAAACATGATTCTTACGGTAAATATGTTGGATATTTGGAGGTAACATTAAGTAATATGGGTGTGGAAGATGAGCACAAGGTCAGTGGCGTATTCTTCATGTATGTATCAGACAGACCCTTGATTGGTTTTTGGTTTTATAGGCTCAGCACAGAAACCTGTCAGTCACAAAAGGATTATCCAGCTGGTATCCACAAGCATATGATGTAAACAAATGTGGAATTGCACTGATAGAAACATATTTTGAATGCTCTGCTGAACTAGCAACAGCTGTCTTGAGGTAATGGCTTAAGGAGTTACAGGCCTCAGTTGTCAACATTTATAGTGATCTTCCCAGAAGCAATAACATTTTCAAGCATTATATTGGCGGTGACACCCTTACAATTTAAAAAGAAAAAACTCACTGGATTCAAAATACACAGATTGAATGATAACTTCATCCTGTATAGCTCAACTTTTTGAATTCCTAATATAAACTGCGTTAAAAGAGAATTGGTTCATTATGGACATATGTTCCCATGTTACTTTAACAAAGTAAAGTGTCTTCGAACCTTATTAAACGCGACCAAGAATTGTGAGGAAAATGTATGAGTAGTTTATGCTGAGACTCATCAGCTTTCTCTTCAATCCAGAAAACTAAATAAAAGTTGTTCATTTACTAATTGGAGAGCATTATAAATTTGTTACCATGGGCACACTTGGAATGAGGAGAGGAAAGACAAAAGGCGAAGGTTTGAACAGATGTGAAGAGGTGAAAAGTTCAGTACGATATTGTGCTAAGTAAGAAAAATATTGAAAGTGGAAAGAAAAAAATAGGTGAGCATTAACGTTCCTGGAAAACAATGGTATGATGCTTCACGTTCTCTAAGGACCTAATTATGAGCTATACTGAATAGTGCACCTCAAGTATTGACAGTCTGTTTATATTGGTTCCTAATTAAAGACTCTCCCCTCACACCCCTAAAAAGGTTTAGCAAAGACATCCTTCAGCACTAACAAGCATACTATGAAGCCACATGGAAGAGAGAAACTTCTCTATGACTTTCAAGGAAAACAGTCTTTAATTTATATGTCCAGGTTTCCAGTCATATTTTTTATATTTCCCATATTGCACATAAAGATCAATCATATATTTTTTAACTCCCAGAACAGCATCTATGGTAGGAATGTTTTTCAAAAATTATAATCTTGGGGGGATAAACCTTTATGAAAACAGTTTCACTCTTCAGTTTCTTTGATGAATTCTCTCAATTCAGTTTCTATGTAGTCATTGCGAAATATTTGCATGTGTCACATGAAAGTAAACAGGAAATGGACAAGTTTCTGATTGTATCAGTTTCATTCTGGTAATAATACCATGTCTTGGGAATGTTTCATAAAAGAAGGGAGTAATGCTAACAACCTGGGTTGAATATTAATAGTATAATACCTTGATTTCATGAGTTGGAATATTAATAGTATAATACCTTGATTTCATGAGGGATTAAATGACAAGGAATAGGAATGTCAACAATGGAGATAAATTGCAGGAGTATATCTGAGCCCTAGACAAGTTGTTACTTTATGTTAGTAGTTTTGCTGGACTTTGTAGGCGTATCATTTAACTCTAATGCAAGCAACAGTGAATGTATTTATATTCTCAATTTATATAGGCCAGGATTTGAACAGTCTGTCAGGCTGCAAAGCAGAGCTCTTAAAATTTTCACTACTCTAACATTTAGATCTAATCCTTTACGGAGAAAGCTCTCTCACAAAAGAGTGATTCAGCAGAATGGCCGTTCCCCTTGGTTTCTTCTAAATGAACTAAGCATCATTTGTTGGTTTGTAGCAGTTCTGATTGTTTTCATGGTTGGTATTAACTCAACTGTATCAGCCCTATCAGTCTTAATAGGATTTGATTTTAAGCAAAAATTTTTTAGTGTATGTGTATCCTTTATAGTCTGCTCAATGTTCCTTTGTATTGCTCTTGTTTTCTGGGGTTTAATTACTTAATTACTCATAATAATGAGCATCACTCCACCTATTTGACCATATTTTTTGGAGGATTTACCTTGTTCTTTTAAACATTTCAAGATATTAAACATTATAAAAACATAATATTTAAAAGCTGTACCACATTAATGGCTTCTCAGGAGATGAGCTAAAATACTGGTAAGGATTCTCAATTTATAGATCATCCTGAACTAAACAATAGAAGAATACATTTATTGATTTGGGGAGGGGGGGCATGAAAGCATATTACAGACATATATTTCCAGTGTCAAAGCCTACATTCAGGAGATAGAATAATTTTCACCAAATTATTATGTGTTCTAAAGAAAAGACAAAATCGAGAGCTATCCATCTATGGAATTAAATCATTTAAAATACAGCAAAGCTCTCTGCTCCTCACTGCAAATGTCTTTCCAGGATAGTTTTACTGTGGTGACATTTGGCTGAAATGAGACCATTGGGATCCAGACATACTCCCAAATGTGAGCAGAATTTTTCCTTTTAAAATGTTAACGTGTTTTCTAGCCCTTTCTTACCATTTCATACTGAAAATAAAAACACAGTTTTCTTGATTTCTCTGCCAACAAGACCTAATTTTAAGTATTTAATTTTCTGAATGTATGTTACTCTTCTAATGTAAAGGTAGAATTAGAATCATAGAAACAAAAGGTTTGAAAGGCTTTTGAGAGTTCACCAAATTTATCTGCCTGTTTCCAGTAAGATGGCCTCTTCACCAATCTGGGCATATATTTATCTACATTATTTTAAGGAAAACATTTCCAGAGAAGAATATTACATAAGCAAACAAAATCCCTGAAGAACAATCCCTGGGAAATTTCCATAATTACTCTTTTTAAACTCTCTCCCTCCTTCCCTGTCTCCTTTGCTTCCTCCCTCCTGTTCTCTCTCTCTCTCTCTCTCTCTCTCTCTGACACACACACACATACACACACACACACGCTAAACTTTTCTAAGATGTATTCTGATATGTTCCCTCCCTCTGTTTTTCATCCATGTTTCTCTCTTCTCCCCTCACATTAACAAGACGTAGTAACAGTATAGTTTGAAAATTACCTCTTTAGCCCACAGTTATTTGGTAATTTATTCACACACACACACACACACACAGCCCTCAAATAGTGAAGCTAATAGCTTTATGCCAATCTCAGTCTTTGTGGCTAAAATGAAATGCTTGATGCAAAATGCTCATCCATAAGCAGCCAGACATCAGAAAACAAAAAGGACTTCCTTTTATTCATTGCTTTTGTACATGTTTGTACCTGACATTTTTTTCAGGTTGGTTCAGCATTGAACAAGCCTGATTTTGAGTATGTCTTTAACCTCAAAAAACATGTACAATATATCGTTTCCTCTTTCAATAAATCCGTGTTATTACTCTTGGTTAATTCAGAATCTGTTACTCTAAAATCAAGAAAATAATTGATTAAAAGCTGACATATTTTAAGTTGCATTTGTTTGAACTTACTAGTTTTGCTAGAATTGCCAGAGTTAAAAGAAAGATATAAACAAGACAAATGCAGGGATGTTTTGATTGAACATTTATCATATGATAGCACACAATTAAAGTAAATTATTTCCTTAAAGTGCTGTGTTCTTTTATTTTTTAATTTTTTAATTTTTTTTAAGATTATTTATTTATTTGAGAGAGAGAGAAGGAGAGACAGTGAGAGAGAACAAGCAGGGAGGAGAGGGAGAACCGGGCTCCCTGCAGAGCAAGAGCCCTGTGTGGGGCTGGATCCCAGGACCCCGGGACCATGACCCAAGCTGAAGGCAGGCGCTTAACCGACTGAACCACCCAGGCGCCCCTGGTTCTTTTAGAAGTGATATCATAGTGGAATGATAATTCAGACACTTGAATAATATGTATGCACTAGGCAGTAAAGTTATTTATTTTTCATACTTCTTTCTTTACCTTGACCTATGTTTAATATTTAAGAATTAGTTGTTTTTTGCCAACATTATATTACCTTCCTTCTTTTTGAAGGTAGAAATTAAATTTATCAGTTAGAAATCCCCGTCCTGTATTTCCTAGAAGAATGATAACCTGATTAAAAGAATACAATGCATTTGAATCGACTTGAATATAATTAAATTTAACTGCAACCTGTGTTTTCCCTTTAAAAAGCTTATGAAAGGAAAACTACATGACGGGAAAACATTTAAGTTTGGTTAGTCCTGTACCATGTTCTCTGAAATATGATTCAAAGGTTCTGAGTGCAATTTATTACTCTTAATGGTTTAGGAGATGGACTACTTATTTATGCCATTGCTCAGAGATTATTTGTTATAAATTCATCGAAACTATCTTTAAGAATATTAACCTTCCTTTGTATAAATTCATTTCCTAAAACTGTGTGAATGTACAAGCAAAACCATTTCCAATTTTTTGTAAAATAAAAATTCATTCACTACTTACAGGGTTAAGTTTGAATTTTACTATTAAGATGCTTATTTTAATAATAATTTTTTCATGGACAATAACTCCAAAGGGAACATGACATAATTTGACTGCTTAAACATTTTTGAAACATATGAACTTTTAATGTTGGGATGCATTTTTCTTTTCTTTTCTTCATCTACTTTCTATGAAACCTGAAACACAAAGATTATACTTGCCATTTATTTATCTAGTAGATCATCTTTTTCTCAGACTGATTACATCATCAGTCAGATACAATGAATTAAAATATATTGGAAAAAAAAAAGAACAAACTGAAGTTGGGATTAAATTCTACTTTAAAAAAAGTTGCACAGCACAGACAGCATCTGCCCATCTGCCCCAACCCCTGGGCAGGTGGAACTAGGGATGAGAGTACTTTTTTTTTTTTAAGATTTTTTATTTATTTATTTGAGAGAGAGAATGAGATAGAGAGAGCATGAGAGGGAGGAGGGTCAGAGGGAGAAGCAGACTCCCTGCCGAGCAGGGAGCCCGATGCGGGACTCGATCCCGGGACTCCAGGATCATGACCTGAGCCGAAGGCAGTCGCTTAACCAACTGAGCCACCCAGGCGCCCGAGAGTACTTTTTATTTTACGAGCAGCCAGTAGTCTGATTCCTCTGACTTACAAAATGTGCCTGCTTGCCCACCACTCTTGTTCTCATTCCCTCTGCCCATTTTCCAGTTCTGCCTCCGGTTTCCATCGATGATGGGGCTGCCCTCCCCCCAGCTAACCCCGCTTGGCTCCATGCTTGTCTGGGGTGGTAGTGTCATTCCTAGAGGAAGCCCTTGGGACACTCTCCCTAGCTTCTTTGCTGATCCAGGGTCATTCAACGCCACTGGTTGGGTAAAAAGAACCCAGACACTGCCTTTTGAGGAATGAGCTTGGAAGGCGTGGCTTCTTTCCACCCACTGTCACCCTCTGCCTCATCAGCTCCCGAGCAGCCAGGCCAGTGTCCTGGCAGGTTCCTGGGGACGCCTGCCCTATCTTTTTGTACCAGTTAAAATCTAGGGGCCCCATCTGTGGTCATTTTGTCTGAATCTCTACCTTACTCTTTTATTCTACCAGCTGTTTTACAAAATGTTGCTCATGGACTATTTATGTGAGGGAGAAGAAGCGGAAATAAACCTATAAATATACATTTTAAAATAAAATAAATCTTGAATAAAGCATTGCCTTTCTATCTTTATGTGTGTGTCAAGAGAAAAGTTCTGTTATGAAAAAATTATAACGCTTTCTTTATGTAATTAATTTTTATAATTGTTTCTCAGTTTCAATCTGCTCTTGTTTCCCTCCATTTGCCATGTTTATTCACAAAGGCTTTCTGTATTTTTTTGCCTTCCTTTAATCTTTTGATGTCTAGTTGAATCCCTACCATTCCCATGCTGCTTCAGCCTACATTGATCTCCCTTTTTCTAGTCTCTCATAGCACTTGCTGATTAATTTTGTGTTACTGTCTTACAATATATGTTGTAATTAGCTAAGCTAAGGTAGGGATCATTAGAAAATAAGTCAATCTGAAATATAATGACATGTTATTTTTCAGGGTTTTTTTATTTTGCATAATTTTCCCTCTTCTCTCTCAGTTTTCACTATTATTATTGCTAAATGTTAAGGCTCACTGTCATGAGCCTTTAATTAGGAAACTTCCCCCAAAGCTAATATTAGTGAATATTAGAACACATGGTGCTTCTTGAACTTTGGCATCAAAAAAATTAATAATTTACCCTGAATGACATCTCTAGTCATCATTAGGCAGGGAATTTCTAGTTTTATTGCTCTCTGTGTGAATTGTGGCAATGAACTACTAAATCATGGTCACCTCAGGTTATATGTCTTCTTCTTTTTATTTTTTTTTCTTTTGAACAACACATTAAGCAACTCAATTCAAATTATGTGTCATTCTAATTGGAACTGGAGAGCAATTAACTTTTGCATGGCAAAATGTCAAGTACTTTTTTTTTTAACTCATCAAAAGGAATTTGTCAAGAGAAGTCTATAGCTTCATATAAATTACCGTTGTTGCTATCATTGGTCTCTGTTTCAATTAGCTTGTGAACTACTTTAAATATGGCTAAGGATAACAACTAGGAAATTGAAGAAGCAACAACTGTGTTTTGCCTCTTGGCATGACATCACTTCTTAAGAGTCAAAATCAGTTACAAGTTCCAATTCATGTAAATAGATTTTCCCCATTTTATACAAAAAGAAAACTATAAAATGCCCAAGTTGTATTTTTCTCTTTAGTCCCAATATCCCCAAATTTATATTAATGAAATCTATTTATGTTTATAAATTACAAATAATTGTAGTTCATAAACCAGCCCTGTAAATCTAATACCAAAGGACTAAATAACAGACAAGAAATTGCACAAGCAGTATCTATATTAGCTTCCTCCACTTCATAATTGGATATATTCCCTAGAGCCCTGTAAATTATAATTTAAAGAATATTTTTTAGAAAACTGTACATCTTTCTTTTCTTTTTCTTTCTCTCTTGCTTTCTTCCTTTCTCTTTCTTTCTCTTCTTCTGTGTTCCTATCACAGTGTAATGTTAAAGACTTCAGATTTATTTAATTTTAGTGACAAATTGGAGAAATGTGACACAAAATAGTTTTCCTAATAGACCCAAATATCTTTAGTTCTTCTGTAAAAGAAAGCCAAAAGTGAATAAACTTATTTCAATAATTAGTGTTTCAGTATTTTATCATTTGGAAATGATTTAGATATTAAATGAATCCATCATTAAACTTACCTCATTGTAACTTTAAGGATTCAAGTTACCAAAAAGATTTTAGAAACTATTTTTAAATAGACATATTACAAGTCATAATTATTATTTTTTATTTAAATTCAATTAGCCAGGGGCGCCTGGGTGACTCAGTTGGTTGAGCGACTGCCTTCGGCTCAGGTCATGATCCTGGAGTCCCTGGATCGAGTCCCACATCTGGCTCCCTGCTCAGCAGAGAGCCTGCTTCTCCCTCTGACCCTCTCCCCCTCTCGTGTGCTCTCTCTCTCTCATTCTCTCTGTCTCAAATAAATAAATAAAATCTTAAAAAAAAAATCAATTAGCCAACTTATGGTACATCATTAGTTTCAGATCTAGTGTTCAGTAAATTGTCAGTTGTGTATAACACCCAGTGCTCATCACATCCAGTGCCCTCAGTGCCCATCACCCAATTACCCAATCCCCCCACCCACCTCCCCTCCAGCAACCCTCAGTTTGTGTCCTATAGTTAAGAGTCTGTCATGGCTTTTTTCCCTTTCTGATGACTTCTCATTCTGTTATTGTTGAAAAGTTCATTTATAAACTTATTTACTTATATCTACTTAACTTACTTGTTCATAACAGTCATATTCAGATAATTCATAAAAATCTCATAAGACCTTAAATATCTAGCCATCATCTTAAGTTATCTTTCTTGCTGATAAATTCTGAGGGGATAATGTATTTGACTTCTAGCAAACCTAGGTAGAGTAAAAGTTATTTGGCTGCATTATATCTAGTGATGATAACTCTAAAGATATTCCAATTTTAATTAAACTCACAAACTTAAGCAAGGTTTTATTTACTGATGTTTATTCTAGATCACATGAATTAGAAAAACTTTTGAGTTAGTTTCCATATTTCTGAGAGTATACTTAATTTATATAAATGCTTGATTTTCTTTCAGCCAAGTAAATAGACTGTCTACAAATTAATTGTGGCAATACCATTCAGAGGTAGAAAAAATATCACACATCTATAACATACATACACAGACGTAGATAAACATGCAGACAAATACAAACAGAAATCTTACAGTTCTTGTTTTAAAAACTTAGCCATGAAGGGTATGATAATGCAAAACTCACTTCTTCATAAAAGAATAATTTGGTCCAAATTATGTTTCTGGCAATGGAATAAGTTAAGGTTAATTGATAAGAGGCTTAAACTCTTTACTAATATTTGTGGAGAAGACTTTTAAGATTTCTTTCATTTGTGTAGTTTCGAAAAAGCATCTTCATTTCTCCCCCCGCCCCATAAGAATTAGCTAGTTTCCTAGAGAAGACCAGGAAGAACATTTATGTCTCAAAAGCACAGAGAAAGAATACAAGTTCTTCCAAGAAGGAATTTTGTTTTCTAAGGCTAGAATTTTTACAGTACCTACAAGACTTCTGAAATGAATAAGGGAGGTTTGAGGATTGGTAAAAAGGATAGTTTTTAAAAATTTTTTTGATTTTTTTTTTTTTCTGTTCTTGAAAAGACTCAATTTGTAAGACAAGTCGTACAGGTTGTCCTCAATTTGGAGGAGTGTTTGTAATTCCTCAAAGAATTGGCTTATAACCTGAATGATATCAAGGGTCACCAAACAAATATATCATTTTTAGTTTGGTTCTATATGTCAGAAGTTCTTCAACTAAAATAGAAATCAACAGATTTCCGTGTTCTAGATTTAGAGTTGTTTGTCTTTGGAATGTTTTTCTTTCCCTCTGGGTACACAATTTCATTTTAGCTTAAGGGAAAAGGCCTAAAAAAAGTTTCTATCAGGCTCTGAATATCAGCTTCCAATTTGGCCAACTTCTGACCATAGAGTTACTTTAAAAAAATCCTTTTGAACATCTTGTCGAGTTTTAGCCAAGACAAACAGTAAATATCCCTGGCATTATTGAATGATCCCTTGAATGCAAGCAGCATCCCCAAAAAGGATGCAAAAGATACTACCCTCTCAAGTTCCAGAGCCACTCTTAAAAGTAAGAAAAGAAGGACTCTCTTTCCCATTGCGGCTTGCGTAGAGTCAGTTCGCGGGTCTGGGAGACCCGAAAATTGAGAGCTTCGTCACTCCCCGGCAGCTGCATCTGATGGCTCTGCGGCCGTCACCATGCCACAAAATGAATATGTTGAGTTACACCGGAAGCAATATGGCTATCGTTTGGATTATCATGAGAAAAAAAGAAAAAAAGAAGGTTGAGAGGCTCATGAACGTTCAAAGAAGGCAAAAAAGATGATTGGTCTGAAAGCTAAGCTCTACCATAAACAGTGCCATGCTGAGAAATACAAATGAAAAAGACTATCAAGATGCATGAAAAGAGAAACACCAAACAAAAGAATGATGAAAAGACTCCACAAGGAGCAGTACCTGCGTATCTACTGGACAGAGAGGGACAGTCCCGAGCTAAAGTACTTTCTAATATGATTAAACAAAAATGAAAAGAGAAAGTGGGAAAATGGGAGGTTCCTTTACCCAAAGTTCGTGCCCAGGGAGAAACAGAAATATTAAAAGTTATTCGAACAGGAAAGAGAAAGAAGAAAGTATGGAAGAGGGTGGTCACTAAAGTCTGCTTTGTTGGAGACGGCTTTACTCGAAGACCACCTAAATATGAAAGATTCATTAGAACAATGGGCTTACATTTCAAAAAGGCCCATGTAACACATCCTGAATTGAAAGCCACCTTTTGCCTGCCAGTACTTGGTGTAGAAAAGAATCCTTCATCCCCACTATATACAACTTTGGGTGTTATTACCAAAGGCACTGTAATTGAGGTGAACGTGCGTGAGTTGGGCCTTGTGACACAAGGAGGCCCAGTTATTTGGGGCAAATATGCCCAGGTGACCAACAACCCTGAAAATGATGGATGCATAAATGCAGTCCTGTTGGTTTGACAGCAGTTTCAGAGAAGTAATTCCTTATAATTACTGAAGACTACACACTGATCAGGAAGATCACCATTACTGTGGTGGTTCTGAATACTACCAAACGGCCTTACGTATCTGCAGTCATCAAGAGAAGTATTTATTCTATTGTAAAAAACATTAAAATAGACATTTATTAAAAAAAAAAAAAAAAAAAAAACAAGGCAAGAAAAGAAAGAAAAGAAAAAGAAGCAGATAATTCCCCTGAGAGCTGTCAACAATCAGTAGGGCCCTAGCCTCAAATGGAGTGCAACCTGCATTTCTGTTGGCCATATCTAGCTGCAAGTGGAGTTCAACCCATTTTTTTCTGGTTATATCTTTGGGTCCCCAAACTGATCGTTGAGCTGCCTGCATATATAAGAACTGACAATCCATGTGCCCAGGCAGGCAGAAAGCCAAGTCAAGTTCTCAGGACACAAAATAAGACAAGCAAGAAGGCAGTAATTGTCCCTGGGAGAGAAGAGATCAGCAACCAATGGGCACCTCAGAACCATACTCACAAGAGTCGGGTTTTGGAAAGGAAAGGACAATGTGAAATTTTACCTTCCTTTCCCTACTAGGCACTACAGATATTAAGAGAACTGACATTAGAAAGAATTCTCTCCCTTCATTGGCTTCTGCCAGTTTTCCCATGATCCTACCTGAAGTGAGTGTGGTTTAAAGAAGAAAGTTTAGCTCCATTGTCTACTAGAATTTTGCAAGGTTTTCTGTTCATTTTAATTTTAGTTTCCTCTCAAATGTTTATTTATTTTTCTTTAAAGATTTTATTTATTTATTTGACAGAGAGAGAGGCAGAGAGAGAGGGAACACAAGCAGGAGTGGGAGAGGGAGAAACAGGCTTCCCGCCTAGTAGGGAGCCCAGTGCGGGGCTTGATGTGGGGCTCGATCCCAGGATGCTGGGATCATGACCTGAGCCAAAGGCAGACGCTTAATGACTGAGCCACCCAGGCGTCCATCCTCTCAGATGTTTAAGGGAATAATGGTAACAACAGAATTCCTCGGATTCCCATCAACCCTTTGAGGGGTCCATATGGGGGCCTCCTTTGAGGATAGATATAGGTGCATTCAATTTCATGTGAAATGATTTGACAAAATCTTGGAGGATAATCTTTTTTCCAGTGTTCAGGAAATAACTGCAAATGGGACACCAATTTTGGGGTCAGTGTTTTGATTATAGACCCATAGGAAGGTGCAATGAGAGAGGCCCACATGTTTTAGGTTTCTGGCCTTGGAGCTGCTGCAATTGTAAGGGCACTAACTTAGTGGATTTTTGTTTATGGCCTTATGGTCTCTTCAGATGAAGAGACAATTCAGGTAAGGATTAGTAAACTTGAGTACTCAGCTAATAAGGATAAAGGGGAATACTAGAAGTCTTACAGTTTTTTGTTTTGGGTAACTCTTGTGTATTTAATTTTTCATTAGCTTTTCGCAATGAATCTTTCAATAAAGCTATTTTGGAATCTTGAAACCTTTTGGATCCTTCTGCATGCCAATTAAAGTAAGTACCCCATTCTGTTTGTTCAATTTAGGAACCCTTGCTTTCAAGTGAACTTCTCAGATGAATGGTCTTTTCTAATTGGAACATTCTCCATAATGACCATTGTAATTCTAGGTTGTTTAAGTGTGATTTTGCTATTTTTGTAGATATCTCCAGCTTCCAGGATCACAGTTCTTAGAAATAAGATAAGTAGGTGTGGTGGGAGATTGAGCACCCAATTCATTGAAACTTGAGAATCTCCTTTGTTTAGCTAATCTTTGGGTCTCTTGGAGCCAGAATAATATCTAACGGTGATGTGCTCTTGTGTTGGGGATTTTGTGGTGTTTTACAGTGTATCTCATTGCACAGAAGAAATTTTCTTGAGATTGTTGAGTGACCCAGTGTCACTCTAACTCATTCCATGACCAGCATATCCTAGCATGGGAGTCTTAGAGTTATGTGGAGAGCACTCTCAGTTTTTATTTTTTTATTTTTTTAAAAGATTTTATTTATTTATTTGAGAGAGAGAGAATGAGAGACAGAGAGCACGAGAGGGAAGAGGGCAGAGGGAGAAGCAGACCCCCTGCTGAGAAGGGAGCCCAATGTGGGACTCGATCCCAGGACTCCAGGATCATGACCTGAGCCGAAGGCAGTCGCTTAACCAACTGAGCCACCCAGGCGCCCCGAGCACTCTCAGTTTTTAAATGCTTGACCCATGCCCACCAATTTTGCAGTTTGGGCTTCCAAGATTCCCATTAGCAATAGAGCTATTACTCCTTTCACTTGAAGATTTCTTTCTAGAGGCAGATACTGTATTGGCTTTTAATAGTCTGACTTGTGCCTACTTAGATTTTGATTTTGATGGTCAAAATCGTCTGATTTTTTTTGTATTATTCCCCCAAGCCCCCCAGAAGTTTATGCTGTAAGCTTACCTTGAGGCTTTATGAGTCTCATAACAACTGCCACCCAATGTGGACATTGGAATTCCTTCTTCTTGGGTCCTCTAATGGCTGCAACTCATGTGGGCTCCCAGTATAACTACCTTACAGGTTCCAGAAAATTTCTGATAACTTTAATAAACCCCAGAACCTTCCCAGGACCCCGAACCAGAAAGGGAATTTTATATATATATATATATATATATATATATATATATATATATATATATATATATGTTTGTTTGGATCAGAGTTTAGATCTGAGGGTGACTTATCATGGCCTCAGTAACAAGAAGAAGATTGAACTCAAAGTGTTGTGCAGACACTTTGCCTGTGTATCTCCTCCTGCAGGCCATTAGCAGTGAGCTCTGGGTCCCATTCCTCATCTCCAAAAACTGTTAAAAAAATCATTAAAGTAGACAATTGAGGTGATACAAAGAAACTTTATTTCATACTTTATGACACTGACAGTCTCCTTTCACAGAACTTCAAAATGGGCAGAAGGCAGAGGGCTCCTTTATAGGATAAAGAAGAAAGAACAGGAAGAGAAAAACAGAAAAAACAACAACAACAACAAAACTATTGTCTTGGGCCAAATAGTCAACTTTGTTTGGGGTATGAAGGCTCAGAGTTGGTTTGGCATTTGGGGATTGGCTGATTGGTTGACTGTGTTTCTGGTCAAATGGAGCATTTACAGGGACACAAAAGTTATCTATGTTTCAGTTTGCTGACATGGCACCACAGGCAGGAGCGACTCCATCTGGGGCTTAGTTATTTCAACATATTTGATAATCTGAAGAGAAGTTTCAAAGTAAAATTGAATATGCACATATGAAAAATAGAATATGTAGCTTTGTTATATTGGTGTACAAATAGGCACAGTTGTGGATGACTTATTATAGAATAACACCATATAAGTATTCTAGAAAAGCCTAAGTCAGAATATGCTTCAATTCTGTGTTTAATGTTCTTTCACATTTTTTAATAAAACCATTCACATTGTCATTTTAGTAAGTTATTTTGTTTGGAAAATGTGATTTTCAGGTATTAGTCAGATTTTATATTTAATTATAATTATACCTGTTTTGGTCCAATAAATAGTTAAACATTTTGAGATATAATTTAATCTATTTGCTTAAAAAAATTTGGAAACTCTTCCATTCATTTATTCAGTGAGTATATATTGATCACCAGTTTGGAACAAATTACCTGGAGGGATTAGCAGTTAAGCAGAAGTTTAGGCCCTCACCCATAGCAGGATGGAAAGATATTTAACAATAAATTAAGCAGTTTATATATTTATTACAAGGATGATGTGGTATTTAATAAAGAAGTTCAGGTTTATAAAATAGTGTATAATAGAGATCTGAAGTTGTCTTGAAGGTCAGTAAAAAGTTCCCTGAAATATAGTTTTAGTTGAGAGCTCAAAAATGTGTTAAGGGTTAACTTAAAAATGATAGTGATGGATTGGGGCAGGGAAGAGTCTGCCTATAAAACAATCCAGGAAAAAGAAATGTGAGGATAAAACCCCTGGTGGAGGAAAAGACTGCATTCATTATAGGAATTGAAAAGAGTCAGTATGGTGGTTGAATGTGTCTATAAATTAGATAGATTGATGCTGGAATAGAAGAGAGACAGAAGCCAATTAGAGAATTGTAAATCAGCTTAATAATTTGTCTCTTTATGTTAAGAACAATGAGCAGAAAATATCTAATGGTTCATATTTATCAGAATTTTTCTTGATGCAGCTGACTTGTCTACACTTCAAACTAGATTAGACATAGAGGGGAATTTATAGATGCACATTACTGAAAAAGCTCTGATTCATACATAACTGTGAAAGACTGAATATACAACTGGACAATAGAAAGACCATATATAAAAATGAAACTCTGGCCCACAACCTGCAGGAATCTGCCCAGTAAACCAACTCATCTTCGCAGTAACCAGCCCAGGAAGCCAGCCTGCCATAAATCAGACTTGTGGGAGGCCAGAGTTCTAGCTCTACTGACAATCCAGTAACTCCTACAATATTCAGCCCCAAATGGTGAAGACTTGACGAATCACTGGAAGCTTCCCTAATTTTCTGTCCCCATTTCCAATTTAGAACCAACCACAGAAAGCCAAATATGCACCCCTGACCATTCTAGCTAGTCTGCCTACAGCTTCTCCTTTTCAACACCCTCCAATTAGGGCATACCTGAAGTCTTCCCTTCGGTCCAGTATAAAGCGTTCTCACTTCATTGCCTGCCTTGGTGTCTCTGCCAAAATTTAAGTGATGGAGACTGACTTCCTTGCTATAGCAAGTCTCAGTAAATAGCCTTTGCTTGCTCTTATTTGCCTGACCTTCATTTATTTCCACAACTGGATTCACTGACTCACAGAAGCTGTCAGTAATCTCTCTTTTTGTTCTCTCCCGATTTTTCCACCTCTCTGGTCAACTTTCTTCTATTTTATTTTCTCTCACAAGACCAAGATGTCCACAGAAAAGCTAGTATCAAGGCTAATATGATCCTACAGAGACAAATCACAGATAAAAACTAAATAAAAGACCCAAAAGCATGTCCAGGGTGATCACAGTCTCATCTTAGGGTACAGGTCCATTCCTGAACCAACAGTAGTTTCCAAGCAGGTGATTTGTTACTGGGGTTTATAAGATGGCTTCTGTATAGGATTACTATAGGAAAAAAATGATACCTAGCTTTATTTTCAATTTTAGGTAAACAACAAACACGTTTTAAAAAAATGCAAGCATGACTTGTGAAATAGTATATGAAAAATATTTCTTTGTTTACCTCAAGTTCAGATTTCGCTGGGCATCCTGTCTATGGCATGGCAACCCTACTCACATGGCATGAAAGGCAAAATTGTCATTAACTGATGTAACAGACTGTTAGGTTGTTCAGGAACAAATCCAGAAAGGAACGATGCTAAGCTGAAAAACAGTAATATGTCATTAATTTTTTTGAAGTAAGAGAGATATTCAGATTTGAAATTTGAAAGAATAAGCCTGGTTGTTGTTTTCAGAGAAACTAGAGGAAATAAGGGAGGATACAGGATATTAATGGGAGGCTGTCACAGCAGATCAAATAAACTGTGGGTGGTTGTAGCTGGCATGATGGCACAGGAATAAAGACAAATATATCAGACAAGTGGAGCAGTAGAATCAGTAGCAGTTTGGGTTTGTTACTTATTAATTAAAATGAGTAAATTTAGGGCGCCTGGGTGGCTCAGTTGGTTAAGCGACTGCCTTCGGCTCAGGTCATGATCCTGGAGTCCCAGGATCAAGTCCCGCATCGGGCTCCCTGCTCGGCAGGGAGTCTGCTTCTCCCTCTAACCCTCTTCCCTCTCATGCTCTCTGTCTCTCATTCTCTCTCTCAAATAAATAAATAAAATCTTTAAAAAAATTAAAAAAAATAAAATGAGTAAATTTAGTCATATTACAATTAAACTGTTAGAATTTAAGGGAATTTAGTATAAGTATGCTGGATGCAAGGTCACCATGCAAATTCAATTTTATTTTTATAAAGCAACCATAAACAGCTCAAAAGGGAATTTTAAAAATATGACATTTAGAGTGACATCCTAATCACAACATGACTAAAAATAAATCAAATAAAATTTGGGTAAGATTTCTTTACAATAAGATACAAAGCTTTTGAAAATAGATGGAAAATGCTGAACTAAATGCAGATATTCTTCCTATTTGTTGATTAGCAGCATTAATATAATAAAGTTGATATCTCCCCCTCCTGAAATTCTGATGCAACCTCAATCAAAATTTAAGCAGGTGTTTTTGTGAAAATGTACAAGTTGGTTCTAAAAAAAATACGGAAATACAAGAGCCAAATATAGCCAAGGCAATCTTGAAAAAGTACACAGTGGTTGAATGTAACCTGCTAGATTTTAATACGTATATTAAAGTTAAAGTAGTTCAGAGAATTGGTATTGACACAAGAATAAACAAATATCAATGAAACAGATCTAATAGAATCCTGAAACAGAATCAAGTACATATGGCCACATTATTTAAAATTAGCTAGCTCTGCAGAATAGTTAAGATTATTCTTTTCAATAAAGTGTTCTGGCTCAATAAAAGTTCAGTAAAGGATTGAATTATCCTTATGAAAAGCATGAAAAAGTTGACATTTGATTCACCACAAAATCAAAAACAGTAAGTTAGTCTGTAGATTTATATGTGAGACAAAAAAGAAGTAAGATGTGTAGATGATGATATGGATAAAGATATGGTAATTACATTCATGTTAAGAAATACTTGAATAAGACACAAAAAATTCCAAACATGAGACAATTGTTTGACATACTAAAATTAAAAATAAAATTAAAATCAGAAGATACCATTAGTAGAATGAAAAGATAAGTTACGGAGTAAGAGTAGATACTTGAAATACATAACCAACAACAGGCTTATACCTAGTATATTTTTAAAACAATTCCTACATAAAAGCATTCATACATAAAAGGCAGAGAACAAGTAGAAAAAAAAAAGACAGACATTAAGCAATCACTCTGTAAAAGATAATACCTAGTGGCCAATAAAAATATAAAAAGATAACCATTCTATTCTTATTTGTTGTCAGTGAAGAGCAACTTAGTCACACTGAGATAACCACCAGAATAGATACAGTTTTATAATGTTAACAATCTTAAATTTTGGCAAGGATTTGCAGTAACTGGCATTCTCAAACACTTCTGGTGGGAGTATACATTGGTACAAATGTGATTGGTACAAAAAAAAAAGAAATGTTTATTGTTGCTTACTAGAATTGCAAATGTAAATTTATTATGACCCACCAATTTTACTCTTATTTATAATCAACAGAAATCCATGTAAAGTTGCAATGAAAGACATTTGCAAACATATTTATGGAAGTTTTATTTATAACCCAAAATGTGAAATAAGTAAAATGTTCATCATATGGAAATTGACATTAAATTTTGTACATTCATTTTCTGTATATGCATGTATATATATATACATACATATGCACACACACATATACATAGCACATATATATAGTACTATGTTTACTATGTTTTTGTATTTCATTTTATACAATGAAAAAGGAGAAAACGCTCCTACACACATACATGCCCACACATACACAGGTACATATCATAACAAACTGAGTGAAGTAAACCCTACCCAGAAACATATTTGTATAATTCAATTACATAAAAGTCGAAAACAGACCAGATTAGGCTATGATTGTAGAATTCAGGATAGTGAGGAATAAGGAACATTCCAGTATCTATCATCTTATTCCAGTTATGCTACATAGTAAACATGGGGCCTCCAAGATGCCTCTTATTTTCCTTGTAATTTTTTGGATCAGTATCTCAGAAATGACTAGGTGGTTCAACTCTGATCTCCATGGCTCAGCAGGGTCCACTAGGGTTGGAAGATTTACTTATCAAGTGATTCCTTTACTCAGTTTTCCTTTGGCCCTTCCCCACCCCATTATGTCTCATTCTCCAGGGTTTTATTAGATGGCTTTGACTTACCATAATATGCTTGTCTCAGAATAGTCAAATTTTTTATATGGTAGCTGGCTTCCAAGAAAAAGTCTTCCAAAAGATTAAGAAGTATAAGCTGCAGTTCTCTTATGGCCCTGCTCAGAAGCTGGTACCAGATTTCTGCCATATTACATTGGACAAGGTAATGATAGAGACTTCCCAAACTAAAAGAAAGGAGACATCGGGCGCCTGGGTGGTTCAGTTGGTTAAGTGTCTGCCTTCGGCTCAGGTCATGATCCCAGGGTCCTGGGATCGAGCCCCGCTTCGGGGTCCTTGCTCAGCCCTGAGCCTGCTTCTCCCTCTGCTGCTTCCTCTGCTTGTGTGTGCTCTCTCTCTCCGTCAAATGAATAAATAAGAAATCTTAAAAAAAAAAGAAAAGAAAAAAGAAAAGAAAGGAGACATTTAATGGAGGAGGAAGAAGAAGGAAAGTGTATTCCTTTTAATCTAGCATAAGCAGGAACAATTGGGAAAAAGCTTAAACGATGTTTTTGGAATGCAATTAATATTTCTTTGCTGGAGTAATAGTTACGTAAGTTTGTTCAATTTGTTATAAATCATCAAGTTATAGGCTTAAAATATGTGTTGTGTGTGTATACATATATATTGCTGTATCAAGTTTAAAAAGTTAAAAAAAATCAGTGCTAACTGAAGTTTTTAATGAAAAAATATTAGACATAAAACTTGATCAGGTTAAAATACTAATTACAAGGATGATGTAATAAGAAAGATTAAACTATTCAGTGAATATTTGATGCCTCCAATATTATAGGCATTTTTTTTTAATACTAAGACATTTTAAAGATACAGGAGAGAGAAAGAGACAGAGAAAAAGAATTCAGGATCAAGAAGAGATGAGAATTCATCCCAGTTTCAGGTATAGTGGTAAGAAATTAAATGAATTTTATCGATTTCTTCTATAAATTAGTGAAAAGTTTGAGTTAATCACTAAAATTCCAAAACTTGGTGCAATATATAAGTGTACAGATTTGAGAAGCTCGTTGACCCCCAAATGGGGCAAATTCTAAGAATTAAACATAGGCACATCACAGATAAACTCTTGAAAAAACAACGATAAATGGAAAATCTTGAAATCAGGTAGAAAAAAATATATGACATTATCTCAGAGGAATAATCTTCCAATAACTGAAACTACTAATCAAAACTATGTAGCCTAGAAGACTGCAAAAAATGACTTTTAACACTGAACGAGAAACAACAACAAAAAACCTCATTGCAGAATTCTATATCCAGTAAAATATCCTTTAATAATGAAAACGAAGTAAATATATATTCCGAAAAAGCTAATATAAGATTATTTTTGTCACCATACCCACATTTATAGTGAGGGAAATTTTTCAGTCTGAATGGAAATAATACCAAGGTAAACTCAGATTTTTTTAAAAATGAATAAAGAGCCTATCAAAGATAAATTGCCAGGTACATATGAAAAGACTAGATTTTCTATTTTTTAAAAAAACTACAGAGCTCCTATATCAAAAATTATAACATTGTCCTGTTGCCTTTATAGTATTGTAGGTTAATTAATTAATTAAGTTAAAGAGTATGCAAGTAGGGAGGGGCAGGGGGAAAGGGAGGGGCAGAGAAAAAGGGAGAGAGAGAATCTTAAGTAGGTTCCACACTCAATGTGGAGCCCAATGTGGGGCTCGATCTCAAGACTGTGAGATCATGACTTGAGTCAAAATCAAGAGTCAGATGCTCAACTGACTGAGCCAGCTGAGTGCCTCTACAGTATTGTATATTTAATACATGTGCTAAGCATAACATAAAAGGACCATGAAGAATGGAAATATATCTATATGATTGAAAAGTTTCTATAATTTGCGTGAAACAGTACAATGTTACCTCTCAGTAGACTATAAAATTTAGAGATTCATATCATGCTATCTAGAGCATTGCAAAATATCTAAGAATACATACCTGAAAGCAATGGATATATTAGAATTGAATTCTAAGAAATTCAAAGAATTAAAAAATAGATACATAAAGAGAAATTGAAGAACAAAAGCTAGAGTGGATAAACAGAAGACAATACAAAGATAGACCTATATCTAACCATATCAATCATGGAATTAAATGTTAAGGGACTACATAATCCAATTAGGTTATCAGTGAAGTCAGGTAGACTCAATGGACATTTTTTCCTATTATTTTTTCTTTTTTCCATCAGTAAATCACAATGTAATCAATATCTGTATTTTATTCATATGAATGAAAAATTAATACAATAATTTATTTACTCTTACTGTTTTATTTCTTAAACAATAGTTTATAGAGATTTATGTGGTAGGCACTAAGGCAAACAAACAAAAAAACTCCTTTAAAACTAATCAGCATTTGTGTCAAAATGGCAGCATATTCCCCCCAAATTCAAAGTCATTTGCTGGGTGCCCAGCAATTATGCAAACAGCTTGGTGATTTACATTTTTTAGTCAAAATATAGTAAATAAATAATGCATGTTCTTTACAAAATACCATGTGGATGGTAACAGAGTTTTGTACAGAATCACAAGAATATGAAAATAACTTTCATGTAGTTAATATGAAATAGTTGCAAAGATAAGCCTGTTGCCAGACAGAGCAATTCCATCCATTCATCTAATTTGGAGAAAACCTCTTATTTGAATTTCTTCTCAAATTTTGTTCTTTTATGTAGTAATTATGTTTTCCATATTACTAATGTAAACATTTACTTTAATTTGTACTGATTTTCCTATAATTTGCTCTTCCTCTTTTTGAGTGCTTAGTCAACATCATCATTGTTGGAAATAAACTAGCCCTTAGAATTCTTATTCCAACTTTGAATAAGTAATTATCATCTTTAGGTAAAATATATGGTCTTTCAGATTTCATCTGCTTGATGCTTTTTGAGATCCTTTATGGTGTAAAATATAAGTATATATAAAAAACTTTAAATTTGGTGTTTTCAGGGTTACCTTCTTAAAATGAAAGAGGAGGAAAATAAGTGGAAAATAGTTACCAAGTTTTTACTTTGTGTGCTATTTCCATGTATTGCCTGAATTATTGCTCTAACACCTTGGCATAATGTATAGGGATACAAATTATATTTTTAGGAGATTTTCTTCATCCTACTTACCAGAAAGTAAGACTTTTTAACTTTATTGTGAGCATAGCCATATAAAATGCCATGTTAGGGGTGCCTGGGTGGCTCAGTCAGTTAAGCATCTGCCTTCGGCTCAGGTCATGATCCCAGGGTCCTGGGATCGAGCCCCACATCGGGCTCCTTGCTCAGCGGGAAGCCTGCTTCTCCCACTCCTTCTACTGCTTCCCCCTGCTTGTGCTTTCTCACTCTCTCTGTCAAATAAATAAAATCTTTAAAAACAAACAAATAAATAAATAAAATGCCATGTTAATGCCTTAAGAAATGCTAAGCACTACAGTGTTATGATCTCCCCTTATATTTTTTAATACATCAATAATAAGCTGTCTGGTGACTCCCTCAATTTATGTTGCTATTGTTTGTTTATCTAGGTAGAGTGGGAGCATCAGTTATCAAAGTCTTTATTAAGAAATCAATATTCATTTATTTTCATCTGATAGTGTCCAAAATGTGAGTTTCTGGTCAGTCAGCTGATGGTGCTCCAGAGCAAGTTTCAGGTTCTTCAGCTATAGTTTTCTCCTCTTGTCATCATAATATGGTCTCTGATCACTTGTGAGTTCAGATGTTCTCCAAGGACCCTTTCAGGGATGATCTCAATTCTATTTTGATTTCTCCCACTTTGGATAGAAAAGTCAGCAGACAGACTGTACTTCACTTTGGTCCCCAACACACTTTTTAACAAAATATCACTGACACTTATGTGTAATAGAAACAAATAATCTATTAGAAGAGTTTGTACATTGAAACAATGGGCTCAAACTGGATTTCACCTAGTTTCTGGCAAGTTTCTGTGTGACTGTGTCCAGTTAAACTTTTTACATACAAATTTCTGGGTGATTCCAATTTTTTTCACTGTTTTTCAAACTTCTGCAATACTCTGTTCACATCCAACCCCTTGAAAAAGGTAGACTTCATTCCTTCTTATAGCTCATAGTTTGTTTCATTCTTTAAAATTGTAGACTTTTTAGGATGTTTGAGAATGAAACCTTTCCTTTCAATGAAAGTCCGTCTATATAAACAAAAGGTATTTTCTAACTCAATAGCATATACAAAAGCCCTAAGAATACATGTTGGATCCCCCCCGTCTAGTTAATATATTACCAAATAACACACTATGTATAAATTCACCCTTCCAAAAACATTTTTGATAAGCAAAGGCTAGACTATATTTTTTTGGCATTTTTCTTTGGCAGAAAGTAAAAAAACAAAACAAAACAAAACAAAAACAAAAAACAAAACAAAACAAAACAGTCCTCACTTGCTGTTGTCTTATCCTGCCAGTAACCAATGAAAAGAGAAGTTCTTAAATGGGAATAGTTACATCTCTGGTAATAATGAAAACATTCAGGCAGAGTGGAATCAAAATATAGTGGGCCTAAAAAAACTTTTTTTTTAACAGAACGGCATTGTGTGAGGAGTTCCACAGACCTAATTCCCAGTGAAACAGGTCAAAGTTATTTTTAAAAAACAGTTTGATGTTGTCTCTATTTATTTGTGTCTTCTTTAATTTCTGTCATCAGTATTTTATAGTTTTCTATGTACAAGCCTTTCATCTCCTTGATTAAGTTTATTCTAAAGTATTTTATTCTTTTTTGATGCATTACTACACTTATACAAGGTATTTAAAATAGTCAAACCTATAGAAACAAAGAATAGAATGGTGGTTGCTAGGGGCTGCAGGGCAGGGAAGAATAGGGATTTTTTGCTCAGTGGGTACCAAGTTTCAGCTATGCAAGATGACCAAGTTCTAGAGGTCTATGCAACATAGTACCTATGGTTAACAATATGGTATTGTGCACTTTAAAATATATTGAGTATAGATTTCATATTATTTTTATCATGCACACATACATACACCCATGAACACAAAGAAATTTTTAGAGGTTATGGGTAAGTTTAGTACCTTGATTTTGTTGATGGTATCACAGATAGATACATATGTCCAAACTCATCAAGATGTATATATTAAATGTATGCAATTTTTGTATATCAATTATACCTCCCTCAATAAAGCAAAAAATTTTTTTCATTCCTCTGAAAATGGTACTAAGGGCTAACAGCAAATTAGACACATTTATTGAAGAAAATGTACTAGACCATGCTAATCACATTGAGAATTGGTAGCATTTGAACCGTGCATGATCCACTCCCTGCCTTCCCATTCCCAGCCTAGTATGATGGAAAATCTATTCCAGACTAGTGCAGCCAAGAGCACAGGGCTTCCTCTTCTACTGTCTCCCAGTTGAGGGATAAAAGAGTTGTGTAGGAGAGGCAGAATGTCCACATTATCCTCTTATCCCTGAGCTACCAGTAGCAGGGGCTAAGTTCTGAGTGAGTGAAGCCAAGTTGCTCCCTTCTTGTGCATATCCCCCACTTATGAGATTGATGCTCGACCTCAGGGTGGCGCATACAGTAATACTAGGCCCCTTAGCTCACTAACACTGGCTCATTCATTAAGTGAAGACTCTGTACTAGTAGAGACAATTTTGAGACAGGGAAACTGAAAGACTCCATAAAAATCTGTTTTATCTTTTTCCTTTTCCTGCTTCTGTTCTTGCTAGGACCTGCACCCCTACTCCATTTTACACAGACCTCATAATGCAGATAGCATATATCCTCCTCCTAAGGGACAAGGAGTTAAATGATTTCTCTAGAATAGATATTATTTAAGGAAGACCAGGTGAGAATGACTGGACAATGTGTATTCTAGACCACCAGCACTAGACATCTTGCTGCCAAGGCCCCCTGGATCCAAGAAATAACGCCTGGGCCCTCGTCTTTGTTCTAACTGGTTCCTGGTTGCTTCAGGGGACAGGTACAACCCCCAGATGCTGAACAAAGACAAGACTCCCTCCTTTCCTTCTTGAGTCTCCCAGACATTCCGTGTCTGCTCTCTATGTATATTCAATAAACTCTGCTCTCACTCCCTGTTGGCTTGCATTTGATTTCCATCCTTCGCGAAGCCACAGACCCTCTTGGCTGATCCTGTGGGACTCCCTTGGTGTCCTCTGGACCCAGCCTGCTGGCATCAATTTGTGAAAAACACCCGGTATTGCCCTGGCCTTTTTACTGAACCCCAGCATGCAAAGCACAAGACTGCTATTGTCCTCCAGAGCCATGGGTCAACTATTTTGTGTAGGTAGATTTTACACTATAGGAAACAGACTTTACTAATATATTCCAGCCTGTTAGTAAACAAATAAATAAGCGAACAGTAGTAACAGGTCCCGGAGTGAGAAAGACCAGTACCCAGAGCTACTACAATATGTTACCTAAAGTGTTTGCTTCCCAACAAAAAAAAGGTTTGATTCATGAATACTCATACAAAAAAAGAAAGTCTGACCCTCACACAGGTAGAAAAAAAAGAGTATAAATTGCCCGTGAGATTAACTAGATGTCATCTTTAGTCAACGAAGACTTCAAAATAACCATGAAAAATATGTTTAAAGAAGTAAATCGTGTTTCGTAAAGGAAGTGATGCTGACAATGCCTCATCAAATAAATACCAATAAATAGATTGAAATCATGTAAAAAGCAAACCAAATGGAAATTGTAAATTTGAAAAGTAAAATAATGGAAATGAAAAGTTCACTAGCGAAGTTTGACAGTAGCTTTGGACTGGCAGGAAAAAAATGAGCACGCTTGAAGGAAAATCAATAGAGATTGTGCAATCAGAGGTATACACACACACACACACACACAAAGAATGAAGAAAAATGAACCTAGCGTCAGAGAAATGTGGGGCATCATTAAGCATGCCAGCAAACATGCAATAGGAATGCCAAAAAGAGAGAAGAGAGAAAAAGAAGCAGAAGAAATACTGGCTGAAAACTTCCTAAATGTGATGAAAAACATTAATCTACACTTCCAAGAAGATTGACAGATCCAAGTAGAATAAAGCAAACACATCGTGTTAAAAATTGTGAAAGCCATAATAAAAAAATTTGGAAGTAACAAGGGAAAAATGACTCATTACTTACAAATGATCCCCAATAAAAATAAGAGCTAACTTCTTATAAAAAGTAAGTGGGAGCAATGGGAAGGCATAATCAAAGTCGTGCAAGAAAAAACTATCAACAAAGTATCTGTATCCATTAAACTGAAACCAAAATAAAAGACATTCCTAGCTATATAGAAAGTTACATAATTTGTTGCTAGTAGAGAAATATTACAAGAAATGCTAAAGGAAGTTCTTCAGGCTGAACACAAGTAACTTCAGACAGATATTCAAATCTACAAACACAAAAAAACGAAGAGAACTAGTAAAGGTAACTATGGAATTATAAAAGACAGTATAACTGCATGTTTTTATCGTAATTGATTTTTAATCAATTTAATAAAACTAAATATAAGTGTGTGTGTAGGGTGCCTGAGTGGCTCAGTTGGTTAAGCAACTGCGTTCAGCTCAGGTCATGATCCTGGAGTCCTGGGATCGAGTCCTGCATCAGGCTCCCTGCTCAGCGGGGAGTCTGCTTCTCCCTCTGACCCTCCCCCCTCTCATGCTCTCTCTCTGTCTCATTCTTTCTCTCTCAAATAAATAAATAAAATCTTTTAAAAAAAAGTGTATGTGTGTGTATATATATATGTAATTGTATGTATGTATATGTAATTGTATTGTTTGACCAGTCACAGCATCAGGAAGGCAATGTTAGAGCAAAGGTATATTGGGCTCAGTAAATGACAGCAAAGGATAACTCAGATTCACAGGAATAAATGATGGGAACTAGAAATGGTAAATAAGAAGGTTAACAGTCAAACACTCTAAATATATTACTCTCTTTTCTTCTTGTAATGTCTTTAAAAAAATATACAAATAATAAGCTATACCTATCATGGTGAGCATTGTATAATGTATAGAATTCCCTTATCACTATGTTGTACATCTGAAACTAATATAACATCATATGTCAACTATATTTTAATAATAACAACTTGAAAAACATGATAAAGTAATAAAAACATGTTTATGTATTCAATTTATAACATTTATAATATATAATTATATTCATATTTCTTATAAATGTTTATAATAATTTATATTTATTTATAATATTTATAATAATAATAACCTAAAAAGGAAGTGGGGAGAAATAGAGCCATGCAAGAATAATGCTTCTGAATCTCACTGACTTACATTAAGTCAATATAAACCTGAAATAGATTTTGATAAGTTGATATATACGTATAAATTCTAGAGCAACTACTAAAGAAGTAAGCAAAATATATATAGTAAATCAGATTTTTTGAAGCTGAAGGGGTTCTATTTTATAGAGTACATTGCTGTTATTTTGCTTTTCAAATTACATTTCAAAACTCATCCTGAAGCACCAAAATTTTCTCATTTCTCCATATTAAGGATTTCCATAAGAACTGCCTTTAGTTATTAGTAGCCCAGCAAATGGCATTCCACAGGGGAAAATAGAAATCTGTCTTGAAGACAAATCTCAATTTCCATTCTCGAATGCAAGGACTGCTTTTGTTTCCCAGATACTATTTTTTTTTCAAGCTTTAAAGTTTATTATCAAGAAAAACCCACTAGAATGACTAAAATTCAAACAATGAATGATAAGTGTTCTAAAATATGTTCAGTAGGTGCATTACTAGTGTAATTGTTTTAAGAATATAAATTGTTCTAAGCATTTTGGAGACACATTTGGTAGTAACTATTAAAGGCCAACATATGTAAAACCTATGGTCTCAAAAAACTTACTCCCAGATATATGTCTAAGTGAAATACATAAGCATGTACACTAAAACATGTATGTTCAAAACAATATTCATAAATCTTCAGAACGGAAACATTCAAATTCCTATTGTCAGAAAATTCAGAAATAGCAAAATGAAGATCACTAGATCAGTAAAACAGTATTTATTAAGAGTTTATTGTACGTATAAGAACAGTTCCTGAACTGGGATCATTCAAACCCCAAACTGATATGAAGCTTAGAGGCATGATATTACAGGAAGGCTTATAAAGAAGAAATGAGGAAGTTACTTAGCTTTTACAATGATTGGTTATTACAATGGGGTTTCATATGGCAGGGGATTTGTTAAAAGTGATTATTTCATATCATTTTTTAAAAGGATGACTTAAGTTTATTTTATGACTATTAGAGATATTTACAAGAAATAACCTGAGTTAAGTTATGCTATGTTGATGAAATAAGCCCGAGTTAGCTTTGCTTGAGGGGCTTAAATAGTTCTGCTCAGGGAATTCTCAAGTCCGATCTACATTTTTTATTTAATTTTAACACTATCAACAGTAGAGTAGATTAAAACAAAAGCTGAGGTTTATTTGTACAATTAAACGTGATTCTGAAATATGAAAGAACATCATAGATGAATCTCAATAACATAATATTGCCTGAATAAAGCCAGGCAGAAAAGAGAACATATTGAGATTACTATGTTTATAAAATGTTCAGAATAAGATAGTCGTTAGTACTGCAGGGAGGTAATGATAGATAAGGGACATGTTAATATGTATAGGGTGAGTAGAAGTAGGTACATAGGTATGATAATTTTGTAAAAATTCTTCGAACTATGTACTTAATATATGATTACAATATTTATGCTATAAACATTATATAAATGTTACATAAACATTATTATAAATAAAAAGAACTTTTGAATATATGATATTACCTCTACTAGGCATACTAGTGTCTTGTAATTTAGTTTCTCAATATTCTTGATATAGCCTGGAAACAAATCTTAAAAAGGAAAGTGAGACAATCTATTGTATAGAAGGAGAAAAAAGGCATAAAGTTTTAGTTAATAGTAAAAAAAAAAAAAATTGTTAAGGAATAAAATCAGCAGAAAGTGGCCAGTTCAGTGACTTACTGTAATTATATTATAATGAAGAAAAATGTGCAAATTAAACACACAGCCAATAAAGAGACCCCACACATAATTTAACAAATTACACATTTAAGGAAGAATAGGGAGAAACAAAGGTGGCTTTTTCTCCCCCTCATTCATCACTTCAAATACAAATACTTGTTAATACCCTCCTATATTCTTGCAAGTATTCTAGATGCTAGAGATACAACTGTTAAAAGTGGCTTTATTCTCTCTCTCAATCCCTGGCTATACCACAGTCATATCTTGCAGATAGCACTTCTGCCCCATGGCCCTATTTTTCAGTCTTCCTCTTCTTGGGCATCTTGATGGTTGTATGTTGGGTAAGGAAACGTTTTTATAATACCCATACTTTGGGTTTCTCCTCTGATTGAAGACTGGTTTTTCTCCTTTGATGAAAGATGTTTTCTTCTCCCCTGAATGGGCAGTGCTTAACTATATTTCTTTGAGGAAAAAAAAGTATGTCTACCATTTCTAAAATATCCCTGTAATAAACTAAGAAATACATGGTTCTAGGTGCAGAATCTCTAATGAAACCACACCACAGGCAAACATGCTGGCTTTGACAGAGTCCATCTATACCCCCATCAGTGTAGCTTCATTTTCTAGATCTATAGACCTTGGATCACCAGTATTTGGCCAGTATTCCAAGTTACTGACTCCCTGTGCAGTCCTCTATAAGTAGTCCCGATCCTTCAAAGTAAAAACAAGAGTGGGGAGGATATTCTGAGTTAAAGACTACCTAGATTATTCTGAATTCCAAAGAGAGTATTGGCAGAAATAGCATCCATGTTTTCCCAATTCTCCATTTTTAATATTGAAAGTGTCAGTTATGAAGAGTGACCCATGAGAAGTCTAAGTGGGAAAATCTGACCACACAAATACATGATGGATTACTTAACATTACACTGACTTCCATGCAGGAGAAGCGATAGGACAAGACAGGAAATCTCCTGTAGCCCACAGGTTCTCTCAACACATTTAAGAATAGGTCACATTCTTCACCTGTGGATGGCATTATTTTATGTGGAAAACTCCATCCAAACGTTCCTTCATTCCTTCTCCAAAGATGCAAGTAAGTAGATCCTATGTAGTCATTGCTCAAATACAGTTCTCTTCTATTTGCATGAAATTTTTCTCTTTGTAATCTCATTACCACCAAATGGGGTTTCTGTTACCAAGAATGTGGCAGTCTTGATCCACTCTCTAATTCAGTCAGGCAGAAATAACACTGTGATCTTGGTAACCCACTCTTGTGTAGTTAAAATAATCCATTCTAACCCACACCTTTGCCTCTTTATTCCCTTCACAGTCTGTCTCGTTTTCTCATCTCCACCCTCTGCCTTGTCTCTTTCTGTCTTGTTGATCTGCAACAGTTTCTTCAAAAAATATTCATTTAAATCTTTCTACTTCCACTAAGTAAACGTGATCCCTTTCCATCTCCCTATTGCCTGTATTCCTCACTTACAAATAGTTCTCTTTCAGCAATAGCAATTTTATACCATATTCTCTTCCTAAATTATACTTCTTTTTCATATGAAATTTATATCTTGAAATATAGAACATGTAAGAAACAATGTGTGTTTTAACATCAAATGTGTTTTTAAAATGAGTAATTATATTCAGTCATTCAGTAGTTTGAGAACATACTCAAACTGAATTGAACAAATTTTAAGTTGAATAAAATAAATTCAGTCAACTAGATGCAGAGTTCTGGCTTACATTGGCTTCGGTTTTATGTCTGTCTATAATTGTGATTCATTGTGTGCAATTGGATCTCATCCAGTTTGGGATGCTCAACTCCACTTGTATTCTTGGGCACCACTGTCCTCTCCCATGAAAGTAATTTTCCATTTCCTTACTATAATTAAGCACAAAACATTTCTTGTGCATTTAGAGGAATTTTCATTTCATTCAAGCTCAGATTGAGTTAGAGACTACTATTCTAGAAAACACAGGATTAAATGGGGCTTTCTAACTATTGAGATGGTGATATGGCCAGTGTCTTTTCTAGAAAATACTACAACTAAATGTACTGATGGAATTATTTCACGATAACCAGGAAACTATGACTATGGCTAAATATTCAACACACGTTTTAACAAATGGATGAAGATTCAAAAAATATGTAAATGATCTACAGGTTTTCTCCTCTGCTTATGGATTTCATAAAAATATTATTATTAAATTTTCCAAATATAATGGTTTCATAAAAAGAGATTTTAATAACTATACCTTATAATCACACCATGAGTCTTCATCTAGTCTGTGAGCTGGCCAAATAATTCAAACCAGCTTGTTCAAAGAGTCCTAAATAATAAAAAACAGTGAAGGTAAGTACTTTATATTTTTTTAAAAAATTATAACTATTGTATTTTTATCTTAGAGTGGACTTGAACATTAATTTCAGATTAAGTGCTAAAGAGAAAATAGAGAATAATGGAAGAAATAGACCAGTTGACAGTTTTTTTCCAAGTTTTTTTATGTTCTCTGGCTGATCCTTACAATGTTGTCCAATGTTTTTTTTTTTTTTCCAAAAAAAGTTGCAATATATAATAGCCAGATAAACATGTTCAGAAATTTTGTTTATTTCTAATATAATACCCTATATTTTTTTCTGCCAGGCAAAATAAAAAAAATCCAATAAACATTTTTTTCTGGTTTAATAGGGAAATTTTTTTTAGCATTAGAATTATTTATAAATTTCCATTATTATAACATTTAAGGAATGTTAAATAATCAAATCATAGATAAAAAATAAAGTATTATCCAATTATATAAATTCTAAAATTGTTGTAGAACTATTTAGCAATTTGTTTAAGGACTTAGAAGAAAAATAAATTCCAGGGGCAAAATTTATATTACAAAGAATTACCAACATCAACTTTGACCTTTCTTTCGTGTATTTTAAAAAATTCAGGATTACTCTAAAAATGTTTTCAATCTCCTTGGTTTGGTAGCAATATCTTTTAGTTAATTCTGAATGATTTTCATACCTGAGTCCTACTCTACGCCATTTCTCTCCCCAGTTTTCTGGCTTAGAGGTCTGTGCACAGAAAGGTTAATCACTAAATGAAAAATGAAACTGAATTTGCTCTTAGGCAAACAGCTGCTCACTCAACAGTGGATGATTTGGTACCATAGGCCACTTTGTCTATTGGTTTCGCTTTCCATGGTTTCAGTTACCCACATTCAACCACGGTCTGGAAGCTGATAATCCTCCTTCTGATGAATAGCCAGAAGGTCAACAGCCTAATTCGGTGTTACAATGTCTACATCATTCACCTCACCTCATCTCATCACATAGACAGTTTATCATCTCACATCATAACAAGAAGGGTGAGTATGGTACATTAAGATATTTTGAGAGAGAGAGACCACATTCATAACTTTTATCCCAGCCCATTGTTACAATTGTTCTGTTTTATCATTAGTGATTATTGTTAATCTCCTCCTGTGCCTAATTTATAAATAACACTTGATCATATGTATGTATGTACAGAAAAATCATAGTGTATATATAGGGTTTAATACTGTCTGCAGTTTTCAGGCATTCACTGGGAGTCTTGGATATCCTGCGGATAAGGGAAGAGTACTGTAATTTGCTTTGAACATGTTTCAGAACTGAAAGTGAAAGTGAGAGTACCTATCTCTTTTCAAGGTGTGGGCATATAAAAAAATAAAGAGGGCGCCCCTCAGGCTCAGTTGGTTAAGCGTCTGCCTTTGGCTCAGGTCATGATCCCAGTGTCCTGGGATGGATCCCCACACCTGGGATGGAGCCCCTCATTGGGTTCCCTGCTCAGCGGGAGTCGCTTCTTCCTCTCCCTCTACCCCTCCCTCCTGCTCGTGCTCTTTCTCTCTCGCTCTCTCTCAAATAAATAATAAAAATCTTAAAAAAAAAAAAGGAATAAAGAGGGTAGAATACTGAACCCAAGACAGCTTTAAACTTAGCTATTTTTAGATATCTTCTTACCTTCTTTAATTCAATTTTGCTGTGACCAGAGAATAAACAATGTATGATTTCAATACTTTTGAATGTATTGACACTTGTTTTATGTGCAGTATGTGCTGTATTTTGCTTTTTGTTTAATGTGCCCTTAAAAAGAATAAGTATCCTCAACAATCATTTTCTCATTTTCTCATTAAAAAATGTATGTTACAATTGAAGGGTAGTGTTTCATAAATATCAGTTACTAATTATCATTAGGTTAGGATGTTTGATAATGTTCAAATCTTTTATACTTTTTTTTTTTTTTTTTTTGAGAGGGTGGGAAGGGGCAAAAGGAGAAGGAGAGAGAGAATTTTAGGCAGGCTCCATGCCCAGCACGGAGCCTGACATGGGGCTTAATGTCACGACCCTGAGCTCATGATCTGAGACAAAATCAAGAGTCAGACGCTTAACCGACTGTGCCACCCAGGAGCCCCCATTTTTATTATTTTAATTGCTAGTTCCTCCCAGGATTACAGTGCAAATCCTTCATTTATTACTGTCTGTCTTAAACATACCTACTTTGAAGGATTAAGTAATCAATCCCAGTTATTCTGTGGTTTATATTTTTCCAATATTGACTTCAGAATCTATGTATTACTACTAGCCCATATTAGGGGAATGTGTTCAATAACCTAAAACTCAGTTGAAAGGAATCTCTTCTGAAGAAGTTAATTATGCTATTATTATCAGCTTTTTCTATACTCTGGGAAAACCTGAGTGAGACTATTGACTTTTGCCAAGTCTGTGCCTTCTGCAACACAATGAGAATAATGATCTATGTCCACAAAATCTTTATGAAGACAGTATTTTCTCAGATTTTACTTTCTTAAACCCTGGCTGTTCCTACACTATTCAAGTGGTAGTACATGACTTTTATTCAATAACTGGTTTAATTTTCTATCATAGTCACACATAGAAAAAAAAAACAGATTTTGTTAAATATTGCCCAGTATTAAGAGTTGCTTTTAAATTTTCCTGACTTTTGGGTATGTTTCAGAGGAATATTGTTTCGAGTTAAATTTTCTATGGCTCAAAAGAAGTCTTTTATTCCTTTCAGTCTCCAGGGGAAGGGTACCAGTCTTTACTTTCTTCAGTCTATCAGTACCTCCTAAGGCAAGGGAAGGATTTCTCTTTATACCCGTTTTGTGTTCTCTCTAATTTGTCGTGTGACATGGAAATGTGATTCTTTTTTTTTTTTTTAAGATTTTATTTATTTATTTGAGAGATAGTGAGAGCAGGAACACAAGCAGGAGGAGTTGGAGAGGGAGAAGCAGGCCTCCCGCCTGAGCAAGGAGCCCGATGCGGGGCTCGATCCCAGGACCCTGGGATCATGACCTGAGCGGAAGGCAGATGCTTAACGACTGAGCCACCCAGGCGCCCCGTGATTCTTTTTTAATGCAGAATGCCTTTTGTGTCAGGAAAGCCAAACTAGCAACCACTATCTATGCAAAAATGTTTTGTGGTTCTTTTGTTCCAAAAAGTAGTTCTTGTTCTTGTTTAGTCACTTGTTTCTTAAACTCCATGATGGCAGGGATTTCTTGTGGTAGGCATATCCCTTTCTAATAGGGACTTCTTTCTTTTTAAAAATCAGATGTTTTAGCAATGAATCATGGAACACTTCATCTAAAACTAATGATGTAATGTATGGGGATTAACATAAGAATAAAAAAAAATAAAAAAAAAAAGAAGAAAAGTAAGGAGTTGCAGTCAGGACAAAAAAAAAAAAAAATCAGATGTTTTAGGACTACCATTGCATTGAGAATAAATGTTTATCAAAGACAAACTCACCAGTATCAGAGGAAAAGGAACTAATCAATTGACAAGAATGAGTAAATGTGCCCCTGCAACTATCCTCTAGTTAGCTACAGGTATCCAGCCTTCATCCATGGCTGTAACAAGGATCATATTATTTTATAGAAAAAGAGTACGGAAGTGATGGATGACCTATGTCTTAAACAAAATCCTCTTTTTTTTTTTTTCAATTGCCAGCAGCATGAAATAGAAAAAAAAAAAATGGAATTAGGATACATAGGCTATTCTAATGGGTTGGATTCTGTAGAAGTCCACTTACTACAATTATTGTAGATGTATTCTCTCTCTCAAATGTATCACTAAATATGGAGCCAAACTGAGTTAACTGTCAGGTTTCCCTGTATGTCTTTAAATTGGAAAAAGTGATATTGGTGGAAGAGAAGAAAGAGGACAAAAAAACCAAAACAAAACATTAAGCCTTTTCAGAGTTTCCTGTTTTCTTCCCTTTTTTCCCTAAAATATATTAGTTTGAAAAAATTGACAATCTGTAATTTTTACACAGTGCACCCTTTCTTTTGCAGAATCACAGATATACAAAAATAGCTCAAAGTAGAAATAAGATCCAACAAGAGAAAGACTTGGGTATTTGGGAAACATTTAATTTGGGCAGTAATAAGAGTAGGAAGAAAAGAAAAGAAAACGTGGCCAGAGAGTCTGGCCCAAGCTCTTCACATGTTCATGCTGTCGGACATATGACCACCTACAATAATGATAGAAATTGTTAATTAAGAGGCAAAAAATCAAGTCAAGGTCTGTATGTGAGACCGTGGTAGAGGTTGGATAAGAAGAGAATTAGACACTTTCCTTCAGGGACATACCTACACCCTCAAAACAATCTCACTCAAACCCTATAATATACTTCAGACCTTTCTTTATAAAAGCTACTAATTATTGGAATAGATTGTTTTTTACTACATTACTAATTCTTTTCTATATTGAGAAATCATGAAACATTATTGGAAATACATCCAGATATCAAGAATTAGCTGATTACTTGTGCCATTGATACTTCTGTGGAAAAACCCAGATTCCTTTCACTAATAGAGCTGCAAAATAATGTAATCTAATGCCTAATGGAAAGGGAGGGTGGCACCCCTTATCACAAATGATCTTACCATAAGATAGACACACACACATGCACACACATTCAGGGAAATGTGCAAAACTGTCTTAGAGCTCAAGGTCTTAATGAAGCTTCCAAACATTGCAGGTTCCACAAGACAATGAGGTTTAAGGATGTAGTTATGTCACCCTATTTATCCTGTTCAGTGCATCCCCCAACTCTTCAGTTGCTATGAGGCCTTTAACCATCAACAGCTTGTCAGCTGCATAGTTGCAGCTCTCCAGAGAGGTCGTCAAGACTAATGATGTATGGTGACTAACATAACATAATAAAATAAAATTTAAAAAAAAAAGAAGGCAAATTTCCCTTTCTTGGACCTTTTCATTCCTCTTTTAATACTCATTTTTTCTCCCCTTTGAGGTAATCTCTTCTAAATCATTAAATATGGCTTATCATTTATTTGATTCAATCTTCAAGACTTTCAATTCCGTTCCAGTTTTGTGGTGCCACAATTGAACTCCTTCATTTTTTCCTACTTCCCAGGCTAAGAGATCCTTAGGGGTTTCCTCTGTCTTTGCACCTATCATGAAACATTTCTTTTCTTTACCCTGGTTTTGACAGATTAGACTCTGGAAAGTACAAGAATGAGAAAACCAGCATAATTGTGTGAGAATCTGTACAACTATAATCTCTATTTGTGATGAACCTAGTGGGATGGAATATCAAAATTACCATCAGTTGTTCCCCATTGGGAAGAGGCAAAAAAATATAATAAAAAAGTTTCCATAGAGCAGTGCCATCTTACATATTGATAGGAAACACATTACCAGAGTTGAAATGTGACTCAGAAGCAAGAATATATCAAGTTTTTCTAGGTAACTAGTTGACTCAGGCACATTT
Organism: Mirounga leonina; assembly: GCF_011800145.1. Taxonomy (NCBI): domain Eukaryota; kingdom Metazoa; phylum Chordata; class Mammalia; order Carnivora; family Phocidae; genus Mirounga; species Mirounga leonina. The sequence continues at coordinate 25,193,690 of NW_023270316.1, read as the reverse complement.
TTTCATTTAAAAAAAAATTAGATAATCACTTTATAACAAACTGGAGATACAAAGTTTAAAATACATAATTCAGGGCGCCTGGGTGGCTTAGTCGTTAAGCATCTGCCTTCGGCTCAGGTCATGATCCCGGGGTCCTGGGATCAAGCCCCGCATCGGGCTCCCTGCTCTGCGGGAAGCCTGCTTCTCCCTCTCCCACTCCCCCTGCTTGTGTTCCCTCTCTGGCTGTGTCTCTCTCTGTCAAATAAATAAAATCTTTAAAAAATAAAATAAAATACATAATTCCTCTGTTGAAGAAGTGGAAAGTCTCTGACTACTGTGGCTAAGATTCAGTTCAAGTAGGAGAGAGGGAGAGAGAGAGAAAGAGAAAGCTCTTTTCTAGCCAGTTAGACTATTGATTACTTGTGCCATTGATACTTCTGTGGAAAAACCCAGATTCCTTTCACTAATAGAGCTGCAAAATAATGTAATCTCTGTGCCTTTCATTTTATGTTTATTCCACATAAAAATTCATTGTTTGATTTACTTTTGAGATAGCCAGAAAATTTGAAAGCATCACTTTAATTTATTGGTGCAGTAAATAATGTTGTTTATTATGTTATTAACCAAATTATAAATTAAACAAAGTTAATTATCACAAGAACCAGAACATTTAAATTGGAATTATAGGGACATCACAGGTCTATCAGTACATCTTCATAGGAAGTCAAACTGGAGACAGAAAGGTACTGGTTGACTATAAATTTAAAATGAGACAAGAATTATATGACTCCAAAGCAGGAGAGATGATTATAGAGACAATATTCATGAGGGTTAAGGATCTTGGAGTTGGCGCAGGTTACAGTGAGTTCAAATACTGATTCTGACACTCTCTGCCTGTGTCACTTTGAGAAGATCATTAAGCTGCTCAGTGATTCATTTTATTTACCTATACAGTGATGATTATAAGAGCACCTACCTACAGGGTTGTTACAGAGGTCAAAGCTGCTTAGACTAATTCCTCTTTCTTACTAAGAGCCAGGCAGCTAATGCTATCAGGTTATAATATCCTGACTCTTTTCTACAAAAGAAATGTTGCCGCTCAGAGACCATCATTGTTGAGTACATGGGCCAGGAAATTTCTTCCTTAATAGTGTTGGGGACCTAGTGTTAACTTGGGGCTTCACAGCCTCGTTTTACTAGCTTCCCTTACTGCCACCTCATTCACTTCACAGGCTTCAGAGAAACAAAAACACAATAATTACGTTTCGGTTAAGTAAGTTGCCTTACCATTTCAGTTCTAGTTTTCAGAGATTTTACCCAGGAGACTGTAAGGATGTTTTGGGTATTCTCAAAATTGTCAGTTTCAGGTTTACATATAACAATTGCATTTACTCTCAAAGTATGCAATTAATGCCCATTAAATTTGGATTTAAATCTGAATTGGGAAAGCCTACTCTCATTGATTGAAAGTTTTTGACTTATTTTTTCATTTCCTAGAAAGAACTATATTACCTTAAAAATAAATAAACCTATGAGTGATTTTAGTCCTAAAATTTTGATTTTGCTTGCATCACTGATGGTAAAGTATTATATTGATATATTTGAGGGGTTTATAAATTAAGTCCAAAATATGCACAGGATGGAAATGGGCATTTATTACTCTTTTAATGGCCTGATCAGTATAATAAATGCTGCCCATTAATAACTAGATACATCCTGCATTGTACAATTTGTGTTGATGACATCATTATGGCTGTTAACTGTCAATGATTTTATTTATTCAAAATATGTCCAGGGAATCCTGGGAGAAATTTTATTATCGATTTGATACAATTCAATTTATTTTTCAAAAATGTCAGTATTTTGTATTCGGTTTATAGTTCCTGCAAATGCATTTTCTGCACATAGTTACTTATGAATGACTTATTCTCTGAGGCTTACTTGGTAATTTATGTGAACAATAAAATAAGGTGTTGTTCTTGGTATCTTCCTCCCACGATATAGTAAGTATAAGATGAAGTAATCTAAGCCTGTGAATAAATCCTCAAATGATAAGTAGAAATGAAATACAGTTGACTTTGGAACAATGCAGGGGTTAGGGGTCCCAACACGCATGCAGTTGAAAATTTGGATATAACTTGACTCCCCCAGAACTTAACTACTCATTGCCTACAGTTGACCTTATGATAGCACGAACAGTTAACACACATTTTGTATATTATATGTATTATATACTGTATTCTTACCATAAAAGTAAGCCAGAGGAAAAAATGTTAAGAAAATCATGAGGCGAGGGGCGCCTGGGTGGCTCAGTCGTTAAGCGTCTGCCTTCGGCTCAGGTCATGATCCCAGGGTCCTGGGATCGAGCCCTGCATCGGGCTCCCTGCTCAGCGGGAAGCCTGCTTCTCCCACTCCCACTCCCCCTGCTTGTGTTCCCTCTCTCGCTGTGTCTCTCTCTGTCAAATAAATAAATAAAATCTTTTAAAAAAAAAAAGAAAAAAAGAAAATCATGAGGCGAAAATCGTTTACAGTAGTGTACAGTATTTATTGAAAAAAATCCGTGTGTAGGTGGACCCACTCAGTTCAAACACGTCCTGTTCAAGGGTCAGTTATACTCCACATTATGGTTCTGTGGCCTCCTGTGCAATTTCTCTGTCGGAGCCCGCAAGGCACTGAGTTTCTACCACATCAGGCATATGTCATTTAATCTAATCCTCATATGACTCTTAGGGACACTGAGACAGGCTATAGATATGATGGAAAGAATTGCACAACTATAGACTACTTTTGGTTCTTATCATTTATCATTATAAAATAACTGTTTCCAATAAATTTCACAATCACAACCTCTTAGTTCATTTACTTCAGTTCATTCATAATTCATAAATACTGTTTGTGTGCCTTGTAAATTTATCTTCTTGAGAATGTATATTCTTTTATCAATGAAAAAAAAGGTCATAACCCACATTCCTGAGAAAAATTTAAAGGAGTGTGTTTGTTTGATGATGATATTAATATTTCTGTATGGTTTTTATTTTCTCTAAATAAAGTCACAGTAAAAAGCTTTACCATTTGTAATATAAAATTTGTAATCTTAATATAAAATTTACACTTTAGAATTTAGGCTATGTAAGAAAAAATATTATGGACAATAGTCCCTAGGATTAACAAGTTATAATAATTTCATTTCTTAGTTTTAGTTACTAGTTATTCTTACATTGTAGAAATAGTTTGGAAATTAAAGAATGTAAGGAGGGGATGGAGTAAATTTTGTTGTAGCAGAGGAAAGAAAAACATATGGTGTAGATACTGAAACTTCCTGGAAGGACCTCAGAAATGACCTAGTAACTCCATAGTCTCCCAGATAAAGGGTAATGAGACATCAGAGCAGATTTATCAGCCTCTCCAAAAAGTCACTGTATTTTAAATTCCATCCTCATCCTAATGCTATATAAATACCAGATTTTGCCTCTTAGGCAAATTGCTAGTGCTCTATATTTAAGCCTTTTTGTTTTTCTCTTCTAGTCGTTTCAAGATGTGGATATTTTAGAATGCCACACATAGAGAGCTTGAAGATTTCATAAATGAAAGATATTTTCTTCTGATGGAATTTATTTTATTTTATTTAAAGATTTATTTATGTATTTGAGAGTGAGAGCAGGGGAAGGGACAGAAGAAAAGAATCCCAAGCAGACACCCTGCTAAGCGTGGAGCCCAACCTGGGGCTCCATCTCACAACTCTGAGATAGGACCTGAGCCGAAATCAAGAGTTGGACGCTCAACTGACTGAACCACCCAGGTGCCCCTGGATGAAATTTATTTTAGAAGTAATGTGTGCACAAGGAGGTTTAATCTTTGGATACCTTACCTGTGGTTTCTAAATCATATATATATGATATGGACATATATATGATATGATATGGATATATGATAAATCATATATATATATATATATATGAACACTGAAGTTTTCATATCTTGGCTATTGTAAATAATGTTGCCATAAACATGGGGTGCTATATCTCTTTGGATTGGTGTTTTTGTTTTTTTCAGATAGATACCAGACGTGGAATTGTTGGATCATATGATAATTCTATTTTTAACTTTTTGAGAACCCCCCACCCTGTACTGTTTTCCATAGTGCCTGCACCAATTTACAGTCCCACCAGCAGTGTATGAGGGTCTCCTTTTCTCCACATCTTCAGCAACACTTGTTATTTTTTTGATTTTTTGATAATAGCCTATCTAACAGGTGTGATATGATAACTCATTGTAGTTTTGATTTGCATTTCCCTGATTAGTGATATTTAACATCTTTTCTTGTGCCTGTTGGCCATCTGTATGTCTTCTTTGGAAAATACATTCAAGTCCTCTGCCCATTTTTTAATTGGGTTATTTTTGTTTTGTTTTGATATTAAGTTGTGTTCTTTATGTATTTTGGATATCAGCCCCTTATCAGATATGATTTGCAAGTATTTTCTCCCATCCAGTAGGTATTCTTTACATTTTGTTTAAGTTTCCTTTGCTGTGCAAAAGCTTTTTACTTTAATATAATCTCAATTGTTTATCTTTGCTTTTATTGCCTTTGCCTGAGGAGACTGGCCCAAAAAAATATTGTTAATACCAATGTCAAAGAGCTTACTACCTATGTTTTCTTCTAGTAGTTTTATGATTTCAAGTTTTACATTCAAACCTTTAATCCATTTCTTTTAAAGATTTTATTTATTTATTTGACAGAGAGAGAGAGAGAGAGCATGCACAAGCAAGGGAGAGGGGCAGAGGGAGAGGGAGAAGCAGACTCCCTGCTAGGCAGAGAGTCTGATGTGGGACTCGATCCCAGGATCCTGAGATCATGGTCTGAGCTGAAGGCAGATGCTTAACTGACTGAGCCACCCAGGCACCCCTTTAATCCATTTTTTAAACTTATTTTTGTATATAGTATAATGTGGTGGTTCAGCTTCATTCTTTTGTACATAGCTGTGCAGTTTTTCCAGCACCATTGAACCATGAACAGACTCTTTTCCCCATTATATATCCTTGCCTTCTTTATCATAGATTAATTGAGCATATATGTGCAGGATTCTTTTCTGGGCTTTCTGTTCCATTCTGTTGACCTATGTGTTTGTTTTGTGCCAGTACCCTCCTGTTTTGATTGTTATATATTGTAGTATAGTTTGAAATCAGGTAATGTGATACCTCTAGCTTTATTCTTTCTCAAGATTGCTTAGGTTATTGTGGTCTTTTGTGGTTCTATACAAATTTTAGGATTCTTTTTTCTGGTTCTATAAAATATGCCATTGGAATTTTCATAGGGATTGCATTGAAACTGTAGATTGTTTTGGGTAGTATGGGAATTTTAACAATATTCTTCTGATTCATATACAGAGAATTTATTTATCTATCTGTATTTTGGATCAGAGTTGAGAAAAAAAATACATGGAAGCTTTCATTTAAATAGTAAATTATCTTGTTATAGATATATCATCACCAATGAGAAGTAGTTGTCTACAGATTTTTCTGTAAGGTACATAAATGGATGTGTGCAAGATTTTCTATTTGGGACAGCAAGGGGAAAAAATGCTGCATTAAAATCGTCAAGTCTCCTTTCAGTGACTTTTTATATCCTCCTTTTAATTTAGCTTTTGGGGTTTTCTTGGCAAAGAAAAAGTCCAGAACAGCTTTTTGTTGAAGGTAGACAGAAGAATTTAGATTCTTATCCTGGGTCTTACAAGCTATGTGACACTGGGAAAGTTCAACCCCCTGAGCCATAGCCTCCTCATCTGTTTAAATAAAAATAAATAGAATATAGTAATGTGGGCTAGCTGTGATAAATGGACGCAAAGACACAGCATGATGTCAGTAATAAGTACTCAATAAATTTAGGCATATATAAAATCTGAGCAATATGTATGTATGCATGTAACCAAACTGATTCTCAGATGCTTATAGTCCTTCAAAAATGGCTTCAACATACATGATATGTAAAAGCATTTGTATTTATGGAAAAACATATCTGTGTATTGAAAGCTAAATACGCATATAGAATGTAATTATCATCACCAAAAGTCCATTTGAGCATCTCAATTTAATTTTAATTTAGAGAATTTACCTGAGAGATGGCTTCTGAATCATAATGCATTGATCCGATTAAATTCTGCTTGCATAAGATTAAACTTGACTGGCACTGGCATTAGCTGTTTTCACCTGTCTTTTCACTATCCCTTTGAAAGAACTGTTTCCAGAGTGCCACCAATGTCCTCTACTTTGTTTCTGGTCCAGATATCTGCAAGAAATATTTTACTGGTTTTGAAATATTCTGTTTGTATTTTTTTAAATAGGAGTATCCGCTTTTGTGAAAAACTAGAATAAACTTTTATTTTATTTAGTTTCAAGTTTTTATTTAAATTCCAGTTAGTTAACATACAGTGTTATATTAGTTTCAGGAGTAGAATTTAGGGTTCATCACTTACAACACTCACAACAACTGCCCTCCTTAATGCCCATCCTCCATCACAACTGCCCTCTGTTATGCCCATTCCCCCATCCAGCCCATCCTCCCATCCATCTCTCCCCTCCAGCAACCCTCAGTTTGTCCTCTATAGTTAAGAGTCTTTTTTTTATGGTACCTATTCTAGATATAATAACTTTTTAATGAAACCTAATTATGAAGCAGGTAAAATGTCCATTTTTATAGCTACTAAGTAGTTAGAAGGGTACTGGACACAGTATTTGCATTGTACATTCTCTTTGAAAATGAACATGCCCTGAACCGTTATGAAAGTTATGTCATTTATTCCAAATTTCCTCAAATAAAGATTCATGTAAAATGTTAGATCTTTAGCTGAATTCATTTTAATTATTTTAGATTCTCCATAAGAATTGTTTTTATAATAAGGAGCCATTAAATAATTCACTAATTTTTATTTTTTCACATGAATTTTCAAAACTAATCTGTTAGATTAAAAAGAAAATTGTTATACTTTAATAGAAAAATGCCATATATTCTCATGTGTCATATATGTTCATGACTGAAAGTCATTTTGGATAACTTTTTTCTCTTATTAATATTATCACATTAATGAAACTCAATAAATAATTAGTATAAATCTTAAAATACTCTGATTTATATTCAGTTTTTTTTTAAAAGATTTTATTTATTTATTCATGACAGACAGAGAGAGAGAGAGAGAGGCAGAGGGAGAAGCAGGCACCCAAGGAGCAGGGAGCCCGATGCAGGACTCGATCCCAGGACCCTGAGATCATGACCTGAGCCGAAGGCAGACGCTTAACCATCTGAGCCACCCAGGCGCCCTATATTCAGTTTTTACTTTATACCTGAAATTACTACATTTAAGCAATAAATTTAACATATTTTATTATATATAGTATCTAATATACATGAGATGTACTAGATGTCATTAATATATAATAAAATTATATAATTCATATATTTAAAATTAATAATTAAATAATTCTTAATAACCATATATTAATTTATATGTGAATAATATGTTTTATTTATTATTATAAACTATATTAATATATTAACTAATAGATAAATTAATATGTATAAAATGTTATATGTGGTATAGATAATATTCATTAGATGTGTACATATAATATGGCTGTATATATTTTGCATATATACATTAAGACATTCAGCCATTCTTACGTCCTACCCATAATACTGCTTTTATCTGAATATGGCAAATAATATGTCATATCATATTTAAATATATTTTCTTTATAGCTTAAGATTCTGTATCATTTTCCTGGATTTCAGTATTTCCCAATTTAATGTAAATCACATATTTTATAATACTTCTCAGTGGGAACTGTGTATGACAAGATAAATTTTCATGTACAATTCTATCCTAAACATGGCATCCCACTCATGGTGGGATGTGTTGATACATTATGTATTTTTACATTATGCCTGTATTTCTTTATTGGAAACACAACTATGTACCTTTTAGATATATTTGGCCAAATGATAATAAGCAGTGTTTATAAAAACCAACTGTAAAAATTTGAATTTTATTATGCAAATATAGAAAATGAATAACTAAATGCTATTAACATGGGCCTTTCCGTGAGAAATAATAATCATGTATATTTTAGCAAACTTACATTTGGTCATAAAAATAATTTAAATATACTCTCAAAAATTTTATGTTAATTGATATTCTTTTAATACATTTGTATTATCTTTGAGATCATTCAATTGACCTTTTGAAAATGAAGAAGCAGGTTGATCGAGGAGACCAGAATTTCATGCACTGAGACTCTTAGAGCTATTCTCTAGATTGAGGATAGAGTAATTTCAGATGGCTAAGACATTTTTGTGATTGATGGAAAAAAACAGTGATCAGAGACACATTTAATAATTTATTTTTCTTATCTCATGCAGAAAATGGCCTAATCTATCTAATGACAAGTTCAATTAGAGTCAACATCTGTTTGACCTTCAGATATATTCCTGGAGTGAACAAATAGTCAAGCTTGCAGGATATGTGGTAAGCATTATAGCTATTGGTGTGAAATGATCTTGGAAAAGGACATGTTTTCTCTATTATTTTCAAAGTATGTAGAAAGAGTGGCAGAAAGGATGAAAGAGCCATTATATTGATTAATTAGGATGTTAACTATAAATAAGAAATACATGTAATTTAAAACTCAGTGTATACATTAAAAAGTCAAGAGATAAATGTGAAAGTTGTGTTGTTATAAGGATGACAAAGTTTTGGCATTTACACTCCACAAAGAACACTTAAATACTAACAAGAAAAAAATAACTAAATCCAACAGAGAATTGGACAAGGTACATGGAGAGGAATTTTATTGTAAAGAAATCCAAATAGCCAACACAAGCATGGAATCATAATCAAATTTACTGATACCAGCGATAGAAACTAGAGGAGCAATGATATATTACTAGATAGAAGTAACATTATAATGTACTTCTGCATAATACCTATTTTTGGCAAGAGTGAAAGGAGAAGTGTGCTCTTATACATTGCTGGGTGAACTGTGAAGAGTTAGTATCTGTTTTAGAAAGCAATGTGGAAAATATATCACTATTAATAATAAAACAACTCACCATTTTCATTCCAGACAATGTAATGTATACCAAGTTGTTTTTTAAACTAGATTCATACATAGGAGAATTGATTGAAAATTTTTTTCATAAAGTCAAAAAATAGAGTCAATATGGAAAAAGTTGATAAAATATGCTACTTATATTCCATGGACTATTACAGTCATTCAGCAGACTAGTTTATTACTAGCCGCTATAATTAATAGGACAAGGACGTATTTCCATTATGCATTGCTGGATAAGAAAGCAACCTTTTAAAAAGTGTGTATTACATGCAATTTTTGGAAAACCTAAGGGAATATCTAAGAAATGGGTCTTTATGTTTACCTTTAAACACAACAAACCTTGGTTTACGAACACAGCGAATGATATCGAGAACATAGCTAAGTTTGCAATATTTTTCTATTCCTAATGATATCATGAGGGGGGAGACAGAAGGACAAAGTTGGTATGGATTTATTCTAGACTATGTTGTGCCCTCCTTTTTAAAATTTTATATACCGTCCAATTTTTTATTTTTTCTTGTGTGGTATTACTAGTATTCAGAAATAGCGTTGGCTCTTTTGGAAACCTGACCCTGAATATATTCCTGGAGTGGTTAATAGAGGAAACTGTTGTGGTCTCAAATCCTACTTAAGTCAGAACTTTAATGAGAAATGGAATTAACCTTGAAACTCTTTATTTAGATTTTCAGAGTCCATGTTTAAGTATTTAAGTACTTTAGTTTAGATCAAGTATGTATTCTAGCTTAGTCTCTGGAAAAATATTATGTCAACACAAAAACTAATTGTATCATTTTTAACTAAGTGACTAGTGAGAAAAAAGTTGCTAATTCTTAGATTGAATTTATTACATTGACTCTATAATTGACTTTGGCAACTGGTTCAATTGATGGAAATAATAGAACTGATTTAGACTGAAAGTATAAGAGAAAAAAAGATGGCTTTAAATGACACCAAAGCTAAAGTGAAGTGAGTAGACAAAATGGAATTTCCTGGACGTGATATATAGTGTTGAAACTATTTCAAGATAGGATATATTAAAAACAAGCATTGATTCTGAAAAATTAATGGATAATATTATATACCAATTTTTCTATGATTAGACATTCCTAAACAATTAATCACATTTTGTCTCTTAGCTATGGAAAGGAAATAATAGTTTTGACCTTCATTTATCTATTTGATACTTAATAAATACTACTGCAACTATAAATTTATAACCCTTCTATTTTTATATGAATATATCCTAAAATATAGAATATTTTATGTAATATAATGTGTGGCTTTTATTTTTATTCAAAAATTATAGAAAGACATATAACTATAAACATCTGTGATGGAAGACAAAGCTAAATAGATGCTACTACATATGTTATAGAAAGCATATTATTTTACCTGGAGTTAGGATTTATATTCTCATTTCATGAAATACTAAGATTACAAAACATCATGAATATGTGATCACAAAAGAGGCAAGCATTCATTTTATTATTAAAATAATATTTTAAAATGTTACCATCTAATAAAATGGATTTTCATCTGCAAAATATCAGACTGTGAAAAGGAATGGAGTATTTTTGCTATTGTAATTTATTTTTAAATATATTCACACTGTAAAGACAATTCTCAAATCTGCATCAGCTATGGTCAGGCTAATGACAAGGTTTAGGCTTTGTAACCATCAAGACTGTATGATCTTAAATCACTAAATCCCAGTGTGGCAAATCAACACCATTCCCTTAACCATGTAATTAACAGAAACCACATTTCCAACTGTGCTAGATAATGCAACTTCGCTTTTAAATATCTTATTTCCTATATAATACTAAATATTTGATTATTGTCAATAAAAACCTTATTAATAACCTTTAATTTGAGTACATATTGTACTTGCTGATGAAGTACTTATAAAAATTTAATAGTAAGATTATAGGATATAAAAGTTATTAGAACATGACTTCAGAAATTATGTTCTAGCATATTTGTAGCTTCCCATGGTGCTAGTAGCCACAGTAAGGCAATTCAACAAATATGTATTAGTTATTTGAATAATAGGATATCAGTTCTAATATGAAAATTGATGTGAGGTAAGATGAGGTCTTAGTTCTCTAGACATCTGTTTTTAAAAACTGCTGTTTTTGAGACTCTATGCCTTTAATTTCACCTATTTCTTTAGAAAACATCTGATTACCCAATAGTGAAAATGTATTTGAAAAAAATACTATAAAATTACATCACTTTAGAATTGCTTTCAGTATATACTGAGTTTCTCTTGTACTTATTGTATCTTGTTTTTCTTTCCTCAAGGGTTAAATCAAACAATATTTCCAATTCAGTAGTTCTGTGTAATATTCTTAGAAAATCAGAGAAAGAAAATAACCATTGGATAGAAAGAAAAAAAGTACCTATTTCATTTTTATTTTTTATTGAAGTACCAAAATCTCCATGACTGGAAAAAATAACTGGAGAAATTATCTTTTCTTTATAAAGATTTTGTGTTTAAAATACACTTAAAAATAGAATCATTGAAAATTCTCATTTGATTCTTACCTATTGATATTCCCCAGACACTTAAATCTTACACAACCGCTCTCTCTTAATATATTCAACAGACATTATTTATTCTAGTGTGAACACACTTGCATGATATAAAAGCTATATTGTGCAAATGTTGTTTTGTGAAACTGACATAGTGTCTACATATAGAAATATACTTATTAGTTTGTTAGAGATAATTATTGGAGTTAACCTCTTTTATTGACATATCAGAAAATAAGGCATATAGTGCATTGCAGACAGGTAAAATAAGATGCATGTCAGAAAATCAGAAAGGCAGCATGTGTGACAGAGATCATAGCTGCTATAGGAGAGATTGATGGGCTAAATCACCGAAAAATGACAGGGAAGGGGACACCAGTATAGAGTACTTGGATTCTCAATACATGCAGGATGATAAAGATACAAATACATTCTATCAAAAGCATGGCTATAATCTTAACAGTTGTTATGATGGAAACTTACATATGCCAATTATAAAATCATGTTTTATCATATTTCAAAACCATATATTACAAAGCCAGCAATGTAATGTAAGTCACAAGACTTGATTTTAGATATTTATTCTCCATTCCAAAACCTTGATTTGTCATTTCCTAGAAAGACACATAACTAAGTTGGTATTTGGGCAAACAGATAATCCACATGTTCTTTTTCGTCCTAAGAAATACACAATCAGAAAATGTGATACAATGAAATCTAATGTGGGTATAGTAATGCAAATAATACAATGGCAGTTTAATACAGTGGATAGAACATTAGACTGGCAGTCCAGAAACATGTTTTTCTGTCCGAATTAACATTAACTATGTGACCTTGTAGAATATTTCTGACGAAGCACCTATTTTCTTTTTTTTTTTTTTAAAGATTTTATTTATTTATTTGAGAGAGAGAAAATGAGAGACAGAGAGCATGAGAGGGAGGAGGGTCAGAGGGAGAAGCAGACTCCCTGCCGAGCAGGGAGCCCGATGCGGGACTCGATCCCGGGACTCCAGGATCATGACCTGAGCCGAAGGCAGTCGCTTAACCAACTGAGCCACCCAGGAGCCCCTCGAAGCACCTATTTTCATGGAACAAAATGACCATCAATTATGTTTTAGATATCCATACAAGCTCTCTCTCCTTTCACCTATAGCATTTAATATATTTTTCAAAATATACTAAGATTCTAATTAAGACATAAAAAGGTGGGTCAATTTTTCCTGTTATAAAATTTCTATTTTAATGATGACTTAGGAACATAAATGTATTCAATGACTTAGAAGCAATTAATCATACAAAGATTAGTTAGATCAATGGGGATTGATTTTTGACAGTTATTGTTTGACTTTGATAGATCAGGCAAGAAGGAAAAGTCCTTACAATTTGTTTTACTTTTGTCTGTGTAAAGATCAGAGTGTTCAGGTACATTTAAAATCAACAGGCTTTATAACTGTTATAGTGGCAGAAACTTGAAGAACTCAGGCATGAAGAAAGCAAGAAATTGAGAAAATACTCTTTAATTATCTATAAATTATTTTGAGAACACTGTATCATGGAGTTATTAAAATTTTGTGACTTATTTACTTTGTTGGTTTGAATGTTTAACATTTTAATGTCATCTTCACAAGTAACCTGTATTATACATAAGATACCACCATTTAACTCCCTGTGGGGGGAAAAAATCTGTCAAATGGCTCCACATACATCACCTATATGACAGTATCTCATTTTCTTTTTAACAAATGTAAAGAATTTATTGACATATTTTTATAATAACACAGCAGATATAAAGGGAATGCCAGTGTTTAGAAGACTTGGGTAGGAAAACATGACTTTTTTTCTTTTCCTCCCTTCCCTTCTTTCTCCTTCCCCCCTTTCCTTCCTTTCTCCCTCACTCTCTCTTTCCTTTCTCCCCACCTCTCTCCTTCCTTTCTTCCTTCCTTCCTTCCTTCCTTCCTTCCTTCCTTCCTTCCTTCCTTCCTTCCTTCCTTCCTTCC